>NW_020172781.1:7903044-7965343 GCF_003031525.2 Neophocaena asiaeorientalis asiaeorientalis | reverse complement strand
CACGGGGGTGGTGGGAGGCACCCAGATTCCAGGGTGGGCCAGACAAGAAGTGACTGATATCACTTCACCCAAATCAGTAACTCTTGTAGTCGATTTCAGTTTCTGTGAACAGGCGTCTTGCTAAATGTGCCATTTTGAGCCTTGCGCCCCCTCCATCCTCCCCCCCCCACGTCCCCAGAGTTTGCAGACCCGGCTTTTTTCAGCAAGTGACCTGAAGGCTTTGGGCTCACCGTACAACACTCACGTTGTTTATTTCAAAGAACTTTTCAGCAAAGGGAGAAGAGCGTACAGAAAAATCTGTCTCTTTCCATTCCCCGCTCCTGTCTTTCCTTGGGCTGGCTTTTTCGGCTCGGGTCTGAGTCTGGATGGTCCGAGGTTCTTACACCGGCAGTCCGACCAGGGTTGACCCCGGCCCCCACAGAGGGCAGGCAGAAACAGGTGGTGTGAACTGATCAGTGAGAAGAAAGCGGGAGCTGACTCAGCCCCGGGTTCTGCCACCAAAGGAGAGAAAAGGTGAGGAAAAGCACCCCCCCCCCCGCTCCCCCGCCACGGGCTGCAGGAGAGCCAGCCATAGTCTGAGCGAAACTCCACTACCCCTCTGATTCCACAACGTACAGCTGTTTGAGAGCTTCATCCTTTTATTTCTTAAACAGGCATGATTTCTCCTTAATTGCTTAAGGCCGGGGAGCCAAGTGTCTTGACTTCTGTCTTTGACTTGCCCTGTGTTGAGTCCATCAGCACATGGCCATCGTCTCATGGTCCTAGCAACCTCGGAAACCCCTGAAGTTTTAAACTTTCTCGCTCCCCACGACCCCAGAATTGAACAGCTTTAAAAATAGCCTTAAGCAAAAGGATGTTATTTCATTAAATTTGGTTTAATGGAAAGACTAAAAGCAGATTAAAAACACACCCAACCCACGAGACTCCACAAACACTGGTAATCGGTACTGCATAGCAAAACTCTTCGGGAAAGAATATGAAAACGTTATTGCACATGTAAAATATGAAAACTTAACTCTGCTGTGTGTTAGGCAATCCTGTAATCTTTTTGACTCTTAAAAGAAATTCATTTCTGAAATGCTTGGTTGGAAGACTGTGACAATAGCTCATGAAATTGAGTGTTATTTTTTTCTTTCTTTTTTAAAAAAAATATGTAAAGTGCAGTCTTCTGTATTCATGCATATTGTATATACCTGTATATGTTTTCCTGAGCAGCTAAATAACAATAAATATGACGTTAATGGTGACTGTGGTACATTTGTGGGCGGGGCTTGCTTCATTTTTTTCTCCACCCCCTCCCCTTTTTCCATGGGTCTCTTCAAATTCCATGGGGGTCTGGATGATGTAGTGTGTGTGTGTGTGTGTGTGTGTGTGTGTGTGTGTGTGTGTGTGTATGTGTGTATGTGTGTGTGCGTGCGCACGCACGTGTGTGTTGATGCTGTTCTAAATTGGGTCATCTCAGAATTTCTCTAGTTTGCACTATTGATCTTTGGGCTGCATAATTCTTTGTAGTGGGGGAGGGGCCGCTGCCTTGTGCACTGTAGGATGTTTAGCAGCATCCCTGGTCTCTACCCACTAGATGCCAGTAACATCTCTTCTCCTCCCCCCTCCCTGTGACAACGCCCCCAAACATTGCCCAATGTCCTGTGCGGGGCATGACCCCTGGGGCTGAGATCCCCTGGGGCTGAGAACCACTGGTGCAGGAGGGAGGGGAGGGGCAAGCGGGGGAAGCCATCCAGATGGCTGTGCTGTGTGATGGTTATTCTTTTGGGTCCCGGCGTTCAGATCCCAGTAAGCTTTGTTACCTCTTGCAAGTTTCGTAGGCTCTCAGCTCCTGCTTTTCCTCATCTGTGAAATGAGTAACTCATGGAGTAGTTACAGGAGACGGTTTGTGTGGACGCAGCCCGTGGGAGGGCTCCATATGCATAAACTGTTGACGTCACGCCATGATCAGCTCACGGCACAGCTGACAGTGTTTTGGAGGTGGGCTGTTCTGTGTTGGATGCTGCTTCCTCGGCTTACAGCCGTGGGCTATGGGCAAGTGGTTTAACCCACCTCCATTTTCTTGTCTACAATAGAGCAAATCACATCTAGCTTGAAGGTTACTATGAGCATTAGCTCACAGGCCCTGTAAAAGCTCTGGCTGTCCTATGGGCCACTCTTTAGGCAGCAGCTTCACTCTGGCAACTGTAGACTCAGACTTGAGGTCATTGCAGAGCCCTAGTCTACAGGGGGGGAATCTGTGGTGGGGAGGAGATAAACAAGACGAGTAAATTGACAGGTAACTGTGAGGGGGATATGCCCAATAACCCATGGTGGTACAAGGGATGAATGTCACTCTGAGAGATCCATGAACCCCATGTAAGAGGCATAGGTAAGGCTTCCTCCAGCAGGTCATGCCCAGGTAGGATTTTGAAGGATGAATAGGAGTTCACCTTATTCATCCGAACATACAATGGACCCTAATTTGGCAGAAATTTTGTTGAATTTCTTCCCTTCAGTTTCTAAAGTTTTCTTTTTCTAAAATATTATTTATTTATTTTGGCTTCACTGGATCTTAGTTGTGGCACACGGGCTCTTAGTTGCACCATGTGAACTCTTAGGTGCAGCATGTGGGATCTAGTTCCCTGACCAGGGATTGAACCCGGGCCCCCTGCATTGGGAGTGCAGAGCCTTAGGCGCTGGACCACCAGGGAAGTCCCTAAAGTTTCCTTCATACAGTTGACCCATGAACAATGTGAGTTTGATGTGTGCAGGTCCACTTATATGCAGATTTTTTTCAATAGTAAACACTACAGTACTACACGATCAGAACTGGTAGAATCCATGGATGCAGAGCCGCAGATATGGAGGAAACACATATAAAGAAAACTGACTGTAAATTATATGCAGATTTTCGGCTGAGGACAGGTCAGCACCCCAAAACCCCTCATTGTTCAAGGGTCAACAGTATATGCAACAGCTTATTTGTTAGAATATAAAGTTTTAAGGACATGGCCTCTATATTCACTGTAATTTGGAGGAGCTTAAAAATCTCTTCAACCTTTAAAGGTCTCCGCTCAAAGTGACAGTGGTATGTGACGGTGTTCTGTACCCAAGGAAAGGAAGAAAAGTGACAGAATGGTGACCACTGGGGGGTGGGCATTTGGGAACCTTCAGGCTGGTGTGAAATGAATGGATGAATGAGTGAAGGGATTCATGTCTCAGAGGGTTCGTGAACCAAAAGGACCACGGACTGGTGTATTGTTGGCGGGGTGAATCATGTGACACGGATGGGGCTGCAACACTGGGGTGTGTGTTGGCCCCGGGGAGGGCAGGTGGGACTCCAGCTTCAGGCTGGTGCGTCTTGCAGGTTGGAGGAATGGATGTCTCCTCCACCAAGCCGTGACAATTCCAGAGGGCTGAGGGGCTGTCTCACAGGGGATGATGAAGGAGCAGTCAGGTGGAAGGTGGCCCTCAGCCCTTCCAGAGCTGGGAGGTGGTACAAAAAAGACACCCCGTCCCACTTTCTTTTTAAAAAGATTGCAAAAGGATCCCAAGACCAGAGTAAAACATGATTTCCCTAACTGACGAGGGAATTAGCAGGAAGGACCCCACTTGGGGCACCACAACTGCACTGTAAAGGAGATAGAAGGTGTGAGAGATGCCAAGCTTTTGTCACCAGACTGGGCTGACCTGACCCGGAAGTGATTGGGAGCGGATACCCAATTCTGCATTTATAACAAAGTATCATAGGATGGGGATAAGACCCTAATATGGCAGTTATAATACAGTCTGATGAGGTATCCCAGGAACCTTGGAAAAAATTTTTTGTTGAGATAAAAATTTGTATAACACAAAACTCACCATTTTAATGATTTTAACCTGCATAATTCAGTAGCTTTTAGTATATTCACAATGTCATGCAACCATCATTGCTGTCCAATTCTAGAACATTCTTATCACCCCAAAGAGAAGCCTCATACCCATTTGCAGTCAATCCCAATTACCCTAGGTAGCCCCTGGCATCCACTAATTTACTTTCTGTCTCTGTGGCTTTGCCTATTCTGGACATTTCATATAAGTGGAATCATATAATATGTGGCCTTTTTGTCAGACTGCTTTTACTCAGCATAATATTTTCAAGGTTCACGGCTTTCTATGGCTAAATGATATTCCATTGTATGACTATACCGCATTTTGTTTATCCATTCACCAGTTGAAGGTGATTAGGGCTGTCTTTACTTTTTGGCTAGTGTAGGAAGCGCTGCTATGAACATTCATGTACAAGTTTTTGTGTAGATGTACTTTTTCAATTCTCTTGGGTATCTCCCTAGGAGCAGAACTACCTGGTCATAGAAACTCTGTGTTTACCTGTCACACTGTTGGCTGCAGCAGCTACAGCATTTCACAGCTTGGAAGGAGGTTTCGGTTTGTTTACTTAACCAGGGTTCCCCACTCGCCTTTTTTCACATTTAAAAAAATTGAGGGATAATTTATGTGCAAAGAAATGCACAGATCCTCAGTGTGTAATCTGATGTGTTCTCACGTGTCTACACCTGTGTAACCCAAAGCTCTATCAATATTATACACTGTGACACACTTCCCAGAAAGTTCCCTCCTGCTCCTTTCCAGCCACCAACCCACCCCTAAAGTAACAATGGATCGGATTTCTATCACCATTGCTTTGTTTTGCCTGTTCTTTAATCTTGAATGTCCTGTAAATAGAATCAAACAGCCTGCACTCTTAGGGGTCTGATTTCTTTCACTCTGTATAATGCTTTTGAGGTTGCATGAGTCAGTAGTTTATTCCTTTTTATTGCTGAGTAGTATTTAATTGTATGGATATAACACTGATTATTCATTCACCTGTTGATATGCACGTCAGTGGTTTCAGTTTTGGGTTACTAGGAATAAAACTACTATGAAGACTTGTGTACAACTTTTTGGCTGAGTCACATAGGAGGTGCATGTTTTCCTTCTTAAGAAACTGTCAAACCATTTTTCAAAGTGGTTGTGCCACTTTGCATTCCCATTGGCAGCATCTGAGAGCTCCAGTTCCTTGTAACATCCTTGCCGACACTCGCTACTATCTATCTTTTTAAGTTAGCCAGTCTAGTGTGCGTGTGTGTGTGTGTGTAGTGATATCTCATTGTGGTTGTAATTTTTATTTCCCTAATGATGTTTCGTGTACTTTCATGTGTTTATTTGCTCTCTGTATATCTTTTTTCGTGAAATGTCTGTTCAAATCCTTTGTCCAATTATTTATTCGGTTGCTTGTCTTTTTGTTATTGAATTCTAAAAGTTCTTTATATATTCTGGATACAAACCCCTTCTCTGTGTGTTGCAAATATTTTCTCCCAGTCTGTGGTTTTTCTCGTAGTGTCTTCTGAAGTGCCAACGTTTTAAAATTTCACAAGTTCCACAAAGTCCATTTTATCAAGTTTCTTTTATGGTGAGAGCCATTTGTGTCTTCCCTGGGATCCTGCTTTCTTCTAGTAGCTTTATGGTTTTACATTTAGCTTTCACATTGAGCTTTCTATGATACATTTTAAAATATATATTTATTTATTTATTTATTCGGCTGCGCCGGGTCTTAGTTGCGGCATGCAGGATCTTTGCTGCTGGGTGCGGGATATTTTTAGTCGCGGCATACCGGCTTCTCAGCTGCTGCATGCGAACTCTAGTTGCGGCATGTGGGATGTAGTTCCCCGACCAGGGATTGAACCCAAGCCCCCTGCATTGGCAGCGAGGAGCCCCAGCCACTGGACCACTAGGGAAGTCCCTCTATGATACATTTTGATTGAGGTTTGCCTATGGCATGAGGCAAAGGTAAGAGTTCTGTATTTCCAGAATATCCAATTGTCCCAGCATCATTGGTTGAAGAGATTTTCCATTCCTCCATTAGACTGTTTCGGCACCCTTGCTGAAAATCATTTGACTGTATATGTGGGGGGTTATTTTTGGACCCTCTGTTCTATTGATTTAGTTGCCCGTCTTTTGCCACATGGATAAATGTTAAGCTGGCGGTCACATGGGAATTTTGGTATGCTTTCTCTGAAGAATGGACAAGAGAGGGAGTCTAGAAGAAAGGGATCAGTGTGTCCTACCATAATTCTAAAATAAACACTTTGAAAACATGACAATGTCACTGTTGCCTGATGAAGGCCCCTGGCCTGAGAACTTGATTTTTGAAAATGAGGTCAACTCATCTGAGAAAGATGTTGGAGACTGAGCAGCCATGAGTGGAGACATCCTCCTTGCACCAATGGAAAGGCTTGGAGAGAGTTGAGAAAGGAGTGACTTCATCATTGTGAGGCTGGGGATTGCTCAAGGCTGCATTTGGGCACCTCATGTGCCATCCTGCCCCAGCCTTCCCAGAAACATTGCTCAGTCTCTCCATTTTTTTTTTTTTTTTTTGCGGTACGCGGGCCTCTCACTGCTGTGGCCTTTCCCATTGCAGAGCACAGGCTCCAGACACACAGGCCCAGCGGCCATGGCTCACGGGCCCAGCTGCTCCGCGGCATGTGGGATCTTCCCGGACCGGGGCACGAACCCGTGTCCCCTGCATCGGCAGGTGGACTCTCAACCACTGCGCCACCAGGGAAGCCCAGTCTCTCTATTTTATACGCAAAGAAACGGAGGCTCAGAATGTCCAGTTCAGGGTCATGCAGCAGGTCAGCAACAGAGCCAGAACCAAATACTCTGCCTCCCTGCCTCCTGCCACTAACTGTCCCTTGTCCCAAGACCTGGGCCCAAGCTAACTGGAGGGCAGGGCAGCTCCACACAGGAGGAAGTTTGTTTTGTTCACCTCAGTATCTGCAGCAGCCAGCACAGGGTCTGGCACACAGTGGAACCGCACTAGATATGGGTCGAATGAAAGGTGCTGTTGGTGGTTCCCTCTTTTTTGCTCGAAGACCTCCTCGCCTTTGGCTGCTGTTGGGTTAATAGGTGGAGAATGGGGCTTGTGTCTGGGAGTGGGAGCTGATTGTTCAGACTCTGACTCTGGCTGATGTGCACTCCTGGGGCCACTCACGGCTGTGCTCACAAAACCCACAACAGGTGATAAGTGAATCCTGTTATGAGACGGAAGATAGAGGAAGGAGAAGGAGATAGAGGGTGACAAGGGATTGCTTAGGAATGCCTCCCTGAAGAAGGTCAGGGGAAGAGAGAGACAAAGAAAGTCAGGGAGCGAGCCAGGCAGATATCAGGACAGAGGGAACAGCACGTGCAAAGGCCCTGTGGTGGGAGTATCTCTGGCATGTTGGAGGAAGAGTGAGGTGGCCAGGATGATAATGTTCTGATGGGCCGAGAGTTTGTAGAGAGGCAGAACGGCAAGGGGCTTTCAGAAACTAGTCCCCGTCCTCTGAATCTCTTCCTCTGGTACATTAAAAGACAAGAACTGAAATAAACATCCTCTTTTTCTCACCGTTCTCTCCTGGGATTCCAGAGTTTTGCTTCTGACCCCACTTGTTACCTTATTACCTGGGCCTGACCTTTGTCCCAAGGTCTCTGAGTCTATGGCTCCACTCAAACGTCACTGGTTATCAGCCGTTCAACCCACTTTATTTTGCCGATGGAAGTGATACAAAGATCTGTGTGTGCAGAGGTTGCCAGGCCCAAGGGGACAACACCAGGGTCTGGGGATTCAGGGAAGGGGACGCCCGGAGGTTCCAGGGAATGGCTGTGATGCTCCCTGACTTGAGCTGGGAGCTCAACTTTAGGTATTGATGGTTTGGGGTTTCAGTATAATTTCTGGCTTGCAGGGATGGGGGGTGGATTGCGAATAATGCTGCTGTTGCTGCTGACGCTGACTGCCGTTCACTGAGCACATGCCTGGGGACTCCCCAAGCATCAACCATAAGCCCAGGCTTCTTGTCCCCATTTTCTGGGATTCTAACCCAGGCCTGCCTGACTCCCCATCCACAATTCTGCCTGCTGCTCTGCAACCACCAGAAGGCCCTGGTCCAGCAGGGTACACGAGGTGTGTTTTGAACAGATGGTGCGAGGAAGCCTGTGCTGAATTCCCCCCTAACCTGCCAAGGTTCCCCTCTCCAGGCCTTAGTTTCCCCATCTGAAAAATAGGCTTAAGCAAGTACCTGCCTCAGAACCTCCCAAAGCAAGGCTTCCCTGAGAGCAAAAGAGAAAGGGGGAAAGGTGAAAATGGTGAACTCCAGTGGGAGTTGGGGGAACACCCTTGTCCGTTATCAGAACCTGTCCAGCCAAGGGTTATTGATTGCCCGCGGTATTCCAAGTGCTGCCTAGGTGCTCGCCCAGCACATTCAATGCTCAGGTAGACGTGAGAGGCGGTCTTGGAATCCTTCCTAGTTTACAAATGGGGAAAGTGAAGTTTAGGGACCTGCAGTCTGCAGGCTGAGATCGCCCAGGAGGTGAGTGGCTGGCTGGATGCACATTTGGGAAGCTCAGAGCTCCGAGCTTGGGGCTGGCTGTGGGGGTGATGGGGCTCTTCTTCTATTTGTACTTTTTATAGGGATTTGAGCAAACAGGAATAACCTTCCCCTTCCTGCAAGGTCCTATGACTACCTTGTTTTTCTAGGGAGGATTTTTCTAGGGGACCCAGGAGGAACTGGAACCCAGGTCTGGCATTGTCCCCTTAGTTGTTCAGATAGGGGTGTTAGCCTCATTCTATGATGTGGGAGGTAACGGGGAGAAGGGAGGGGCTGGGTGGCAGACAGCCCATCAGCTCTAAATCTTGCTCCCTGGCTGACGGCTGCTCTCTGAGCCTCAGTTTCCTCATCTGCAAAATGGGGCTGATTTTAGCACCTACTGCATAGAGATGCAAGGATTAAACGCGGTGAGAGGGTTTTGCGCAGGGCTGCTCTGAGCAAGCATCCGGTACATGTCAGCTGCTCTTGGTGGTAGAATTAAACATTATGTGCCTTGGTTTCTCCCTTTGCAAAACGGAGGTAGTGATAATGAACAATAATAGGAAACACTCATGTGATGCTATGTGCAAGGGCTTGATCGAAGCATTTTACTTCCACTGATGAGTTATAATAACAGCTTAGGAGGCCAGCTCTATCATGAGCCCCATTTTCCAGAGAAGGAAGCTGAGACACAGAGAGGTGAAGCCACTTGGCCGAGGTCACCTGGGCCAAGCTCCCCATCCTGGGGCCTAGTCATGCTCAGCGTAGGGCCAGGATTGGCCAGCCCCTAATGGGTGATGACAATGAAGCTCAGAGAGGTGTAGCCACTTACCTGAGGGCACACAGCCTGCCAGTGACAGAGCACAGGCCCAATTTGGGTCTTTCAGGTTTAAGGCGTCAGGTCGTTTTTGCTCTGCCTGCCCTGCTCTGTGCCCTGCAGGCAGTAATCACTGGACCACTGCTCTCTCTGTTCCCTGCCCAGGCCAGGTCCTGGTCAAATCTCCCATCCTTTTGACTGCTGTTGGCTAAGGAGGTGAGGAGAAGAGGCTTGGGTGGAGGAGCCTCCTGATTTTCATGCCTCCCCTTGCTCTGGCTCTGGCTGTGGCAGCTTCCCCTCCTGCCTTCCTGTGGGAGGTGGGAACTCCCTCCTCTTGGGGCTGGAGACTTGCAGATCTGGCCAGTGGGATGGGGGCTGGAGTGGGGGGCTGGGGTGACGCAGGGACTGTGGATCAGTGTCACCAAACACTGTGGCTGCAGCCTTGGTCCCATCATCATAGCCCCTCCTGCCGTGTTGGGGAAGCCTGACCCCACGGGAATCTCACCCGTGGGAGCACATTCTTACTGGCTGTGCCTCCGGAGCCCCGCCAGCCACCCCAAGCAGGCTTTGTCCCGGGGAGGAACCCTCAAGAGTTCTGAGCCCCTCGGAGGACAAGGGGCTCACTGAGGCTCCAAGGCCAGGCAGAGGGGGAGGGGAGGGGGAGGGCAGAGCCACTGACAAGGGCTGACAAGGCTGCTTGTGCCACACAAACTCCGCAGGACCTTGAAGACCTTGCCTCTGGGAGCATCGATTTACCCATCTGTGAGATAGGGTGACTGGGAGGTGCCGGGAGTCCACAGTGGCTACTCATTACCTGTAGCTGTTATATTCATAATGTAAGGGGTTGAATATTGTTGATATAGATACTGAGCCTACCGTCTTGTGTGGACCTCCTGGCACCAGCTATGTTTCCAAATCTAGAATTTGGGAGAACTTAGAAAATTTGGGCAAAGTAGGACCTATATCACATGCTCAGTGACACGCCTGGGGGGCTGCGGTCGAACGTTAGAAACCATCAGAATAGTCTCATTAGTGGGATTAGTGGGACCTCCAGGCATGAGAATTCGACAAGGACTTTCTGTTTTTAGAGCCCTTTTGGATTTCGGGATTGCATATAATGGAATGTGATCTTTTATTGCTATAATTCATTCACTCATTCATTTACTCATTCACTCTGCAAATATTTGAGCATCTGCTGTGTGCCAGACACTGCTTCAAGTCTGGAGGACCCAGTAGGGAACAGAGCAACCCCCTGCCCCATGGAGCTCACACTGGGGTCTGGGGGAGTGATGGCTATGCCTGCGTCTACAGGTACCTGCAGGTTTGTGGGGCCATCACACCTTGTTTACGGATGAGGAAGCCGGTGTTATGCACACCGAACACTCACATTTTCTTAGAATCTTTTCCCTGTATCATGTTAAAGGTGGACATGGGGATGGGATAGTGATGGGCTTCTGAAGTGGACCCCATGGTCATGGTCAGCTTGAAGATGAGGGAACAGGCCTGCCATGAAGTGACTTCATGGCAGGCAAGGCAGGGCCTGAGTGGTCTGTGGCCCCCAGAGTCCAGCCCCACTTGGGGCTGGAGGAGTGCTGTGTGGATGTTGGGGTGTTGGATGGGCTTGGGTTTGAGTCCTGTTGGACCTCCTGCTGGCTGTGTGACCTTAGGCAGGAGAGGCTGCCTCTGGGGCCTCAGTTTTCTCAGCTGTAAAATGGGCTAAATGATTCCTTTGAAGAGCTTCCAGAAAACTGAATTACTGAGCTGGATGCTTTAGGCCTGTAGCAGCTCAAACTCTGAAACAAAGTGGCTTTTGTCTCTGGGGTTTGGAGCAGGGTTTCCCCCTTCAGTGAGCAGCTGTACCACTTGGAGCGAGGGCAGAGGGACATATAAGAGGCTGCAGAGGCCCAGGTCCCTGTCCAGATGCTCTGACCTGATCCTCTGGTTGTGGGGTCTGAAATGCTGACTTATGGGCCATGTGGTGAACCTCAGGTTGAGAGCACCTCCCACCCCCAGCTGCTCGGTCCTGGTGACAGCTGACCCTTTGTAGTGGGGAGGAGAGTGGGTGGCCAGGCCAGCTTGGGATGGGGATAGAGGACCAAGGGCTGTGGACCATGAGCTCAGACACAGCTAGGCTGGCTTCTTGACCATTCAGGATAGGTTGGCTACATAATTTGGGGGGCCCAGTGCAGAATAAAAACGTGGGCCCCTTTTTCAAGAGGCAGGAAAAAACACACACAAAAAGGCACTAACATACAGAGCTTCTCCCTTTCTTCCGTGGTGACTCCCTCAACTTCCGGTGTTTTTTATTTGTTATTTAATGTGGGTCTAAGTGAAGAAAAATTAAACTTGTGAATTATTAGCATGAATTTCACCACTCATCTTTATAGTGTGCAATGCCAGTTCAAAGAACAAATATAAGAGCATTTAGTTCATGCGTGGGATCATCGAAATTACACAATTTGTATTTGTACTTGGGACACGCACGTGTACTTTGTTTCAACCAGAAATGTGGAAATGCTGCTGAAAATGAACTCAGCTGTCTTTTTTTCTTCTTAAAAAAAAAACCGCTTTTTTTTTTTTTTTTTTTTTTTTTTGGAACTCAACTGTTTTTATTTCACATCTTGATACACGCACATTCTACCAAGACTCTCCCTTTGGAGAGAGGCTTACTGAAAGGAAGAGGAATTGTGGGTTACTCTCTCTTTCCTTTGCCATCATTTTCGGCATCGGTAAACACAAATTGGAAAGGATGCCATTGTGTTCCTTGGCTGTCTGTGTTTCTTAGCGCCTTCTGTGTTTGAAGTAAGCTTGGTGGAAAGGGACGTTTCTCCGGGCTGGCAGCACCTGCACTTACTCAATCTTAGATGCAAACTGCTTACCTTGTACTTGATTTGCCTCTCACTGAATTCCCATTATGTAGGGGTGTCTGCCCAAGTTCTGTGCTCACAGAGCATCATGAAAGCTACACGGGTACCGGGCAACAAGAAACAGCAGCGGACATGCATTATATGTATCTCATCTGCTTGCACACGTTCTCCTTTGTCCCATGGGACTTCACTTAACAAAACACGTTTGCAGATAAAACTATGAAGAATTTTAAGACGGCGACAGCAAAACATTAAACCAAGCGTGGGGCCCTGGTGAGCGTGGGGTGTGTAGACTGTACACGTCACATGCTTGTGAAGCTGGCCCTGTTCCAGGGGCACTGCTTCCCTTGCAGATGGGGAAACTGAGGCCCTGAGAGGGGAAGGGACCCAGATGAGGTCATGGATAGCCAAACTAGGACCTCTCTGTACCTCAGCATCCTCATGGTTGGATTGGATTTGCCTCATGGGGACGGGTGCTGTTGAGGAACAGAAGTGGACTGAGTTCACAGAGGACAATAATCTTCCTGCCTGCTGCACTCCAAACCTTTGCGTATTTCTTCATTATGTTGGCTGACTATTTACTATGTGCTGATCCTAGCCCTGAGGAACTTCCCATCTGGGGACAGGGCCCTTCTTCCAAGCCTGGAGACACTGTGTAGTCCAGACCGTGTCCAGACCCTGAAACCAGAGGCCACAACTCTGATCACCCCTTGATAAGTGGCCAGAGGGTAGGACATTAATGCCAGCATCTGACTGAGGTGTCACTGGGGACAGGCTGCGAATTTGCTGAGCGTTTCAACAGCTAAAGAAAGGGCATTTCAGGAAGAGGGCATGGCCTGGGCAAAGGCTTAGGGGTTAGCCAGGGTTTCAGGGGAAAACTGTCAAAGCCTAGAACCTTGAGGAGGAGAGGTGTAGGCAAAGAAGGAGGTTTGAGCCAGAGACCCCAAAGGAGAGCCTCAGGGGTCACGTGACTCTAAATCCCATCCCCAACCCAGACAATTCTTGGGCCAGGCCTCCAGCCAAGATTTCTCCTTGGAACTTGGCTCTTTGTACAGAACTGAAGGATCCCTGACAACCCTGGCTCATGGCCTAGATGTGCCAGATCTATCTTTTTTTCCCTTTCTTTCTTCCTTTCTTTCTTTCTTCCTTCCTTTCTTTCTTTTTCTTTTTCTTTTTCTTTCTTTCTTTCTTTCTTTCTTTCTTTCTTTCTTTCCTCTTTCTCTCTCTTTCTCTATTCTCTCTTTTCTTTATTCCTTCCTTCCCTCTTCCCTCCCTCCCTCCCTTTCTTCCTTTTTTCCTTCCTTCCTTCCCAGGCCCGGGGCGTAGAAGTTCCTCCACAGAGTCCCTGCATGAAAATACCAGTGACTTTGCTTATCCAGCTGACAGTGTGTTAAGCGCTGGGCCAAGCCTGTGTGTCTTCTCCCCAGATCCTCTGAACCCCATCATCTTAAAGATGAGAAGTCTGAGCTCAGAGAGCTGAAGTGACTCCCCCAAAGTCATTGTGAATGGGGGAACTGGGTTTAAGCCCAGGTCATTTGGTGCTCCCCTGTGGGCCTGGAACCACCAGGTCACACTGTCACAGGCCTGCATGCTCCCATCTCCCTGCCCTTTTTGCCTCCTTACCTCTTTTCCCTCCACCTATTGAACTCCTACTCATTCTTCAGAACCCTGCTCAAAGGGCCTTTTCTTTGTGTCTTTAAGCCCCCAAGCAGGGAACATTCCACTTCTCCCTCCCGCAAATATTTGAGTTCCTCTATGTTCCAGGCATGGTGCCAGGTCCTAGAGAAACACTGATGAATAAACTTACCTGGTTCTGCCAAGTAAGTAGGAAGTAAGCACAAACCAATACATTGTTACTAGTTGTGAAAACAGGTATGAAGGACATGAACTGTGTACTTTAATAAAGAATGATAGGTTGGGATTACTCTAGGTGATCAGAGAAGTTCTTTTGACGGGGTGAGATTTGAAAGTGCCTTTCAGGCCTAGTTACTGGCAAGTGCAAAGGCCCTGAGGCAGGAAGTGCTTGATGTGTGCGAGAACAGCAAGGAGGCCAGGGCAGTTAGAGTGGAAGGAGAGAAGAAAGGGTGGTTGGAGATGAGCCCATGAGATGGGCAAGCTTCACATAGAGTCGTCCCCTGAGGCACTGAGGTTTTGGGGTCTCTGCTTCCCTCCTGGAGCAGAGGGATCAGATTAAATCCTCCTGGTGTCTCCAGAGCAGGGCCTGACACTAGGAGGTGGTCAGCAGGTAGGTGACAGGCAGCTCTGCCCCCTCCCTCCTCTATTCTGCTCAGGAAGGCAGCTGGGCCCTCCCCACTTGGCTGCCCCCTCGGGGCACCTCCTGAGGGGCACAGTGGGTCAGCTGGATGGGGGGGCATGAGGGGTGCTGATGTAGACCCGAGAGAGGGCCAGGGAGGCACTCTTTTGGGAGGCAGGCGCCATCTGCAGCTCATTTTCCTGTGTCATTTGCATTTTCTCTGAAATCATTTATTTTTTACGGTTCCAGCCAAATGCTCTGTCACGAAGGCTACAGCTTTAAAGGAGCATCAGGGGAGCTAGTGGGCATCGGGTGTGGCCCCTCTGGGCGTCTAGCCTTACTGGGCTCCCTCTCCAATCCCTTCTCCTGCCCAAGGCAGCTGCGCTCTTGGAGCAGAGGGGATAAGAGCCGTGAGTCATGCACAGCTAGTGTTTGTGGAGGCTCCCCCGTGCCAGGCTCCATGTTCAAAAAGCACTGTTCGGTCTCCACGAGAGCTGGGCACAGGGTGGAGGCCGCTGTCCACACAGGTCAAAGCGTGCTGCGTCCAGCAAACTGGCAGGGAAACTCCTATTCTCATGTTAAGGGTGGGCAGCTCTGCCAGGTAGGTCTGCCAGCTTCACACCCTGCATCTCCCTGCTCAGGACAGGAAGGGTTCCCTGAGGTCCTTTGCTACAACCAACCCTTGTATAGTTGAGGAGACTAGGTCCTTCAAATAGACGGGAAAGGGCGGAGTCGGGATTTAAACTAGGAATGTCTGCTTCGGAGAAGGGTAAATGATGTAACTTCAGCCGTAAATAAGGCGAAACTTCTAAAAGTGTGGGACTGGCTCTGCTCAGAGGATGTTGGGGATAGAGTCCTGCATGAA
Organism: Neophocaena asiaeorientalis asiaeorientalis; assembly: GCF_003031525.2. Classification (NCBI taxonomy): domain Eukaryota; kingdom Metazoa; phylum Chordata; class Mammalia; order Artiodactyla; family Phocoenidae; genus Neophocaena; species Neophocaena asiaeorientalis. The sequence goes on along the minus strand of NW_020172781.1, from coordinate 7,950,174 downwards.
GCATCTGTGGGGCACGTCACAGCTGCCACTGTGTCTTGAAGGGTGGGGTGCAGTCCCCTCAGTGGGACATGTGATGAAGCATTTTGAATTCCCTAGTGAGACGGCTATTCCTTCCCAGTTCCATGACATCAGGGAAGGACTCCTGTGGGTGCGAATGTGTCTTTAACATCTCTCTCCGCCTCTTACTCATCTCCCTTTTTAACAAAGAAGCCCAGAGCCTTCTGCAGGCAGTGCTGTCTGGCTAGAATTTAGTGGCAGTTTGGTTAAGAAGGAACCATCTGAGCTGATCCCAGAAAGGTCACTGTGAGTTTGCCAGGGAACAGGGAGATGCATTCTGAGTGGAGGGAACACCTGGGGTATAGACCTGGAGGCCTGGGGGTGTGTGGCGTATTTGGGAGAGAGGGGTGCTATTTGATGTGACTAGGACTGTAGGGTGTGGGTGACAAAAGTGGGAAGGGTCTCGAGGGGGAAGGGCCCCAGTACCATATACAAAAGGGCTTGGGATTTGTTCTATGGCTGATGGGAGTTGGGGAAGGGCTTTGAGCAGAAGCAGGGGTTTTGGGCAGAGTGAGACTGGAGGTAGGTAGGCAGTCGAACAATGATATTGACTTGGAGGAGGATGGTGGCTTTGGGGAAGAAGATATCAGAGCTGGCCTGACAAGTGGGCTTTGCCTAGTGGTAATGGTGATGGAGTGTTGATGATGGTAATGACATGGTGACAATAATGGTCACGATGAGATGGTGCTGGTGGTGCTGGTGGTGCTGGCGATTGTGATGATGGTAATGATGGTGATGGTGGTAATGATGGTGTTGGCTATGGTGGTGGTGATTGTGGGGGTAATAGCATAAACACTACTATCAACCGACATCGACTTTTATATTCCTCACTTCATTGATATTACTAAACCACTGTTGTATGGGATTGACATCATTTTTATCCCCATTTTTCAGATGAGGAAACTGAGGCTTGCCCATGGCCAGCTAGCTAAAGAATGGCAGAGTTGGGGTGGGGTGCCAGGCTGGCCTAACAACTGAGCACTGAGCTCTGGACTCCATGCCTCCCGCTTCCAGGCAGTAGGTCGGAGAGGCTGTGCCCTAGCCTTCCCCCAGCCCAGGGCACCGAGATAACAGGTTTCCCTCATCTGTGGCCTTTGTCCTTCTCTGACCATATGAGTTTAGACTTTGAAGGCATTGACTGCACCTTTGGCTGGGAGCTTGTCATCCTCTTGGCTTTGGAGCCTGTTCTCTGGTCCCCAGGGAAGGAGAAGAAGCCTTTCCATAGTCCTTAGTTCTTTTGTGCCAAAACCTTGCCCATGTGAGATGAGTGTAGAGGAATTTAGTCCATGTGGATCCAATTTCTCTTGGAATATACAGCAAATGATGCTGGACAAAGGCAGGCGGCCTTGGCTGGACCTAAAATATGTGGGCAATTGCTTCTGAGATGTTTGACAACTCCGAGACTCAGCAGAATGGCCGGCAGCACTGGGCTATGGCAACCGGTCCAGACATGAGGAACCAAATGCCACGGCTCGTCCTGTGAATGTGCCAGGGACACATGGGCAGGGACCAAGATGCAGGGGGATTCAGCCAGGCTGGGTGAGGTGCTGAGCAGGGCTGCTCAGACACGAGAGACCCTTCCCTCTGGGAAACACAGTATCACGTGGTGTCGGGAGTGAGGGTTTTTTTTCCCAGTGTGTGACCTGTGTCCCTTGACCTTGTTTAAACTTAAGGGACTCTCTCTGTGAAATGGGGCAGGCAGAACTGGGGAGTATCAAGCACAGCCAAAGCAAGCATTCTGGTTTTATCCAACTTCCTTTTCCTTCCAGGCATCTGTTCCTCCTCTTCTTAACACGTGCTTTTGATGGGGGCTGCCAATCATAATATCCCACCCTCTGACTGCAGTGACTGGGCTAAAGATGGGCATGTGACCTACACGGGGCCAATCAGAGCCTTCCCTGGGATTTCTGCTCTTGGACTGGGTGAAGGTAACTCCTTTTCCTCCACAGAAGGAGCTGTTCCCTGCTCTGTGGAGGGTTTGGTCTGAAAGAAAGAAGGTGACCAGTAAAGAGAGAAGCAGATGAAGACAAAGGAAATGTCCAGGTGAGGTTGGCATCCTGGAGGCCTGCCTCACACTTGTCCTCCTCACAGAATTTTTGGTGACAAGAGCCAAGAACATCTTTTGCTTTGCTTAAGCTAATTGGACTTGTGTTTCTGTCCCACAAAACTAAAACAGTGTTGATAAATGCAAGCTTTTCCTGGCTTCCAAGGTGTCTCCGTGGTTCATTACCCTCATTGTCCCTCAGAGCCGCTCTCTGAGATAAGTATTAACATTCCTATTTACAGATATTAATGATCATAATCACTCCTATTTCCCAAGAACTCAGTTCTGTATCAGCCACTGAACTAAGCCTCTGGCTGGAATATTTTATTGCATTATACCCTGCCCTTGGAGGTAGTATTTATTAACAACTCCACTTTACAGATAAGGACATAGAGATGCACAGGGGTTAAGGGACTCACCCAAGTTTACACAGCTGGCAAGTGGCAGAGCCAGAACTCAAACTCAGGCCAAGTTTTCAACCCTCTTATTACTGGTCCGTGAGGGTGGTGTTGATGATGGTGAGCAGAGAGTTACTGAGCACATACTGTGTGGCCATCACTTCAAATACAACGTCTTTTAGTTCTCATGATGACCTCATGAGGTAGATCCCATTTTTATCCCCATTTTGCAGATGAGGAAAAGAGGCTTAGCGAGGCTGGCAACTTACCAAATGTCACATGGTGTGAAAATGGCAGACTCGGGATGCCTGTGCTATTCCAAGATGGTGCATGTAAATTCTATACCGGGGTGGCTGGTGCTGTTAGATTGATTGAAAAAGACCTAAGTTCTTTATCCAGGCCCCTTCCTCTATCAATGCCTCTTTCTGATGTGGCTTTGCATCTTCCTCCATCCAGAGGCGGAGCCTCTTCCCATCCCTTGAATCTGGGTTTGGCCATGTGACTTGTGTTAGCCAACAGAATGTGTTAAAAATGGGACTATGCCAGTTCCAAGCTGGGTTTAAAGGGGGTTTGTCGGCTTTACTCTTTCTCAGACCCCTGCCCAGCTGCCATGAGAATAAGCCTGGGCTAGCCTTCTGGAGCATGAAAGTCACGTGGAACAGAACTGAGTCACCGAGGCCAGACTAGATCAGCCAACAGCCAGCTGAGCTCCAGACCAGAGAGGAAACCCAGCCAAGCATTGGATGCCACTGAGGTTGTCATTCTTTTGTCACATGGATTTATTGGGACCAAGAGAACAAGAAGTAACAGTGGGGGAGAAGGGGAGAATATCTTTCTTAGGCCAGCTCTGGCTGTGCCTTCTTTGTGGACGCCATAATGAAGGATCACGAGACACCGTCTTCATCCCCCGTCACACACCCACCCTTTCAACAGCTGAGAAGGTATGACACAGGTTTCTAGAGCTGTGCTTAAGTGCCTTAATTAATAGCAGGTTTGACTCAGAAGGCCTGTCCTGACTGCCCCCCCACTCAGAGTGGAGTTTGCAGGAGGTGAGTAATTATATTGTTTATTTCACTAAATGGAACGTTAATCAACAGCACAAAGGCGCTCAGGCTGTCCCCATGGGTCATGCTCTTTGCCGAGTATCTTGATGGGAAGTAGGGTCTCGTTGGACCTGCATGATGGATGTGGGGAATTCCAGTTCCAACCTTCTAGATGCCTCCACATCCCCTTCCCCCCTCTGCCAATGCCTCTCTGGTCTCCTTGTGTTACGGGACCCATTTTACAGATGTGAAAACCAAGGCCCCGAGAGGTCAAATCACTTGTGCAAGATCACCTAGCAAGGAAGGGAGAGGGAGAGGACTTGAACCCAGGTGCGCTGGTGTCCAGAGCCAGGCTATGAGCGCTACCCCCAACCCCCCAGGCTCCCCTGGATACCAGCTGGCCCCTTGATGACTGCAGGCATTTCTTTTCAGCCTCGCTGAGTCCTGAGAGGAGAGAGAAAGAAGCTGGCAGGCGTCATATCACTGATCCCCAGGATGACTTGCCTAAAGCAGCAGGAAGATTCCCGAGCTCAGGGCTTCAGTAAATCTCCGCAAAGTTGCCTCGATGCAGCTCTGGGTGGTGAGGAGGGGGCGGCAGTGACGGGCACAGCTCTGCCACGTGATGGTGACTTTCCACCTCACTGCTGTGGGTGGGGAGGGGGTGTCTCTCTTCCCTACACCTCGTGACAAGGTGGCTATTTTTAAACCCCTCTTTTTATAGTTAAAACATGTTCACGTCAAAGCCACCATGTAAGGAGCACCCCAGGCATCCTGGGAAGTGACAGTCGGGCGGACAGAGGCCTCGGGCTGACGTCAGAGCAGCCCGGCTGGCAGCCTGGAGTGGGGCTCTGATGACTCATCACTCTTCCTCACATCTCTTCTATCCATGGGGCTGTCTTGTTGGAGTTTCCTAAGGACAAGGGACCCTCCACTCCATCCTCTAACCGGAGTCCTGGCCTCTACTGAGCACCAAGGGCTGATGGTGCTGTCCTTTTCAGCCCCAGGATGACCAAACCCCTCCAGTCCAGCCACACCCTCTCCCCAAATCCATCACCCATACCATGGCCAGAGGACTCCTCCTAAAGACCAAATGTGATCACAGCTCTCCCCTCACTGCCTCCCTCCTCCCCCTTTCACAGATATTTCCCCAGAAAATTTTATTAGAAAGAAACATTTTGCAGCTAAAGAGAAAAATAAAATGATTGAAAACCTAAGTTTTCAAGTCAGGCTGCATATGTTCAAATCTTTGCTAGCTCACTTAGCTGTGTGACTTTGGGCAAATTACTTAACTTCTCTGAACCTCATTTTTCCTCATCTGTAAAATGGGAATAAGAACCCTACCTACCTCACAACTGTTTTGAAGGACGTGACAGACCGTATTTTCCAGAGATGATCCCAACACTATTTCCCATCCCTCATGCCCTTGGAGAACCTCACCAGTCCCTCAGCAAGAGGTGGAGTCTAAGTCCCCTGCCCTTGACCTGGATGGGCATTTGTGATTGCCTCAGCCAAAAGAGTACAGTGGAAGTGATGGTATGATTTCCAAGGCTAGGCCATAAAAATGCCATTTATCGATACTTGTGCCTGGTTTTTTTGGGATGTTTATCCTTAGAACCCATCCACCATGTTGTGAGGAAGCCCAAGCAGCCTGGAGAGAGGAATGGAGACCTCCCAGCTGAGCTTCCAGCCAACAGCTAGGACCAACCTGCCAGCCACGTGAGTGAACCCTTTTGGAAGTTGATCCTCCGCCCCATAGTTGAGTTGTCTCAGCTGATGCTGTGTGGAGCAGAGGTGAACTATACCTGTTGAGCCCTGCACAAATTACAGGTTCATGAGCAAACAAAATGATTGTTATTGCTTTAAGGCACTGAGTTTTGGGGTGATCTGTTATGTAGCAGTAGATTACTGGAACAGGAATAAGTGACATAATAATGCACATAGGGGGCTTAACCCAGGACCACGTGCATAGGAAATACTTTTTACACAGGAGAAATTGAGCACAGAGACAGTGGTGGATTGGCCCAAGGTCACACAGCTACTGTGCATGTTTCCCATCTACTTCTGCTTCTTCTCTACAAGTAGAAGGCATGACTCTTGGCTTCTGAGCCCATCCCAGAGATGGGGCCCTAACTCCTCTCGCCAAAGATTTAACTTGCTCCCGTTGCTCAGAGCAGGGTTTATCAACCACGCATGGGCACCTCTAGACAGATTTGCTGCAAACCATCTCCTCCCTGACCCTCGATGGCTGCCCCTGGGAGGTGGGGCCAAGTGGTCCAGCTGGGCATTGGCAAGTGAAGGGCCCCAGAGGCAGGGAGGGGAGCATCTCTTGGCATCAGCCCCTGTTTCCTGTCTGCCTGCAGCTCGTACTCACAAGCATGAGTTGCTATGAGAAAGGAGGTGGGTGACTCTTTCCTCTTGGCATTAATAATACTGTTAATTAAGCGGCCAAGAGAAGAACACGGCTGGAGCCAATGAGGGGACAATGGTTTGAAAAGGGAACAGAGAGACACATCAACAGCTTCCCATGCAGGGCTTTCAAAAGAGCAGCTGTGGGGAGCAGGCAACAGAAAACAGAAGGGACGTCGCCAGAGCGGCGATCACAGCGTGGACGTGCAGGGCAGTTCTGCAAGGAGCCCACGCCAGCTGCCCAGCTGTGCTCCTCTCTGGCATCCCTGCCTGTCCAGCTAGACAAGGGCTTCTCTGGAGCTTCTGGAGAGGCTGGGTGAATCAGGCAGCCAAAGGGCACCAGCTGGTCCATATGGACTTCTCACGGGACTTTCTTTTGTTTCTATTTCCTCATCTGCAAGATAGATAGGTTCAACTAAATCTCATTTCTTCTTCTGTGTCGATATTGATTGGAGGTGGCTACCTGGGGTGTTGACTTGAGACTATAGAAACCAAATCAATGCTCCATGGCAAAGCATGCTGGGATTGATTAGTGATGTCTGCCACGGGCATGGGATTGGCAGTTTGGTGCCTGAGTGACATCCATGGATTGGATGTCCAAGGCCCATTCATTCATCCAATAAGCTGATTTTAAAAACACCCCCTTTTCTGTGCTTGTTTCTCCAGGGGGAAGTTTGTTCTTTGCCTCTGGGCTATGGAGATAAAGAAAGTGGGAAGAACTTTCTTTAAGTAGGAAGAGTTAAAAAAGTGGATATACACTCTCATGACTCCGCGCATCTCTCTTTTGAAACACTCCACGAACACTATCTCTCCCAGTAGTCTGTGAGCTCCTGGTTGGGCCCCACACTCACACGCACACATATCACACACATTCCCACGCTCAGCCTGGTCCGCACACCTACAAGCACCCACACTCACAGTGACATCTAGTCCTCAGACACAAACACATACACTCACGCCCTCAAAGATCCCTCCAGTCACGCCCCTGCACACACTTGCAGGCGTGAACCTGCAGTCACGTATCCTGCACACACACATCTCGCATGCACACTCTAATGCTCACACACAGTAGATCACATAGAAATCAGGACATTTGCTCCTTCTCAAGTGACATGGTCTCACGGCCTCCTGCTCTCTGGGTGTGAATGTCCAGCTCTGGCCAGCTTGACCCTGCTGTCGCCACACCCCAAAGGCATGCTGGTGGGTCTGCTTGAAGCCTTGCTCGGAGCCCCCCCCCAGGAGTCTTGATACCTCCATAATTGGCAGTGTTGGGCGGATCAATCAGCCTCTGTGTACACTGGCCATGGGAAACATAATTAACAGTGTTTGGGATCTGTTAATTGCACTGGTTAGGAATTCCAAACAACCTAATTTGGGACTTCACTTCTGAGTGCATCTTTGCCTCAATCAAGCGCGGGAGACTGGAACTAGCTGCAGAGGGCGATTTACATGAGTCAGGAGCCAGCAAACCCAGGCCCAGGCCCCAGCTGGGCAGACAGAAGGCCTATCTGTTGTCATAGGAGGGAGTGGAGGTCACTGAGGTAGGGGAGGAGAGGCTTCCCTCCTCCAAGAAGTCCTCCTAGATTGCCACAGCCCCCTCCATCAGCCTCTGGAATCTCCCCACATCCCAGTTCAGCTTGTGGTCTCCTGCCTCAGTGGTCTGAGGTTGTTTTATGAGGATCTGAGTAACCTCTCTTGTGGTCAGAGACCTTGTCCACAACACCCCTTCAAGGAGACTGTAGCCTGTGTTATCATTATTGCTGTTATTTACCTATTATTATTTACATATTATTTACCTCTGTCCTCAATCTAGTCAGTGCCACAGGGCAGTGGCTTTTGTATATTTATCTTCTTCGTGAAATAGGATTTCATTTATCCTAAGCGTTTTAAAAGCTCAGGTCTGAGGAAATAAAAAGTCAAATCAGTGTGGCAGTCTTAATGGCGAGAAAGGTTATCACCGAAAATGTTTTGAGCTTCTTAACCTCTGAGACATGAATCTCTAATTTAAAAATAAAGAAGAAAGAAAACCTGCAAGAAGTTTTGGAGTCACCTAGTGCATGTATTTGAACCTTAGCTCTTGTGCCCGTTCCTGTCCCTGTCTTGTCCTGGAGTCTGAACTGCTGAGAAACAACTAAAGACCTGACCCCAAGGCTTAATTACTTCTCCTTTCCCAAGCATTTCTTAGGCTGAAAGGTCAGGGACGGTGTTGTGGATGAGGAGACCTTTGCCAGCATGGGTTTTGCAGGATGAGTAGGAGTTTGACAACTCTAGAAAGGGGTTGGGAGAGGGCTTCTCAAGCAGAAGGAACAGCACATACAAGGTGTGCTCTGTGGAAGGTGGAAACAGCATGGCAGATGCAACTGAATACAAGACCAGGCCAGAACTTGAGGGGTCTAGAAAGTTTGGTCTTTAGTCTGAGGGCACTGGGCAACAAAGGCAGAGCTTATGCAGAGGCTGATATGATCAGATCTGCATATTAGGAATTTCCCTGCCTCTGCGACGGAGGTGAGTGGGTCTGGAGGGAGTAAGACTGGAGTCCAGCAAAGAGCTCAGGAGGGGCTGCTGCTGGGGTCCGAGGGAGAGGCGGGGGTGACGTGGCAGAGGGTGGAGAGGATGGGAGGGCTCGAGTCTTATTTGGGAGGCTGACTCCCATCAGGGCATGGCACACACCCCGCACCTTTGCCTTCACTGAGCCATCTACTCATGCTTCCAGGCCTTCACTCCTGCTGTTCCCTCTGCCAGGAATGGTCTTCCTCACTTTGTCTGCCAAGGACATTCCTACTTCTTCATTGAGATCTGGCTCTGGTGTCTTTTTCTGGAAAGTCTCTCTGGTCCACGTTCTCCCCACAGGCGGGGTTGATTACCCCCTCCCCCTCCCCTCCTTCTCCCCTCCCCTCCTCTTCTCTTCCCTCCCCCTCCCTTTCCCCTCCCCCCTTCACTGTGCATGTCCACCTGATATTGCATCGATCAGACACATAGGGACCATGAGTGAGGCCAGGGACTCCTTCCTCATCTCCACATTCAGTTCCGCACAGGGCACCTGGTGTGTGCCTGGCATCTGGTCATTGGCTAGTACACATTTGCTGAATGAACAAATGCACGTGAATGAAGCTTCAGACCGTCTTCCTCGGTTGCCTGAAATTCTACCATCAGGGAGACATTTGGGCGTGGGGCACGGGTTGTGCACAGGTGCACGTGTGTGTGTGTGTTGTGCGTGGGCAGCCTGGAGTGCATATGGGTGGGCGTGTGTGCACCAGGTGGGGAGCAGAGTGTGGTGTGTCTCTGTGTGCAGGGGAGGCCACACGCGTGTGGCCGGGGCTATGAGCTGGGTGGGGGCCGTGGAGGTGTCTGGATTCTTGGGTGCTTTGCGCTTGTGTGGGTTGTGCTCTGACCTGTGCTTTCTGCTGATGCTTCTCCAACATGACTGTGCTCACACAGGCCTGCTGTCAGGGTGGGGTCCTGAGTTCCTACACCTCTAACCATCTCCAAGACGCTGCCGCTGCTTCTCCATGCAACACCCCCCCACCACGTGGTGCCACCAGGCCACTGGCACCCAGGATGGGCACAAGGCCCACCACAGCTCACCCAGCTAGGCAGCACTGGGAGGAAACCCAGGCCTCTGTCCCCAGCTCCAGGGGCTGCTGCAGTCCTGGGGGCTCAGTGGCTCCCACGAGGGCCCCCATTCTCTGGACCCCCTGTTTTACAGGCTCTGTGAGGGTGGCTCTGGCATCAAGGGGCATCAGTGGGTGGGTTTAATGTGCCTGGATGATTGTCAGAGCTCAGGTGCTGGTAGCCAGAATTTCCCCACTAAATTATGGCCACAAATTTCCTCAAAGAGGTGGGTCCCCAAGCAGGTGAGTAGGTTGACGCTGGTATCATTGAGCAGAGTTCAGTCTTCTGTCCTAATTAAACAGGAACATGGGCCTGTGCAGGGCCAGGCTGACCTGAGAGCTGGGCCCCGCTGCTCCCGGAGCCCCCTGTCCCTGGGCATGAGGGTGGAGGGACAGGCAGCCCGCGATGGCATGGGCAGGGGAGGGAGGCTCTGGGGTGTGTGTGTGTGTGTGTGTGTGTGTGTGTGTGTGTGTGTGTGTGTGTGTGTGTGTGTGTAGTGGAGGGAACCAGGATGCTTCATTCTAGGCATCAATCCTGATCCCACTTATAGTGGATCGAATGGCAGTCCCCCCCAGAAGATACCCTTGGAACCAGTGAATGGCACTATTTAGAAAAAGAGTCTTCGTAGACGTAATTATGTTAAGCATTTCCAGATGTGATCAACTTGGATTCAGGTGGGCCCTAAATCCAATGACAAGTGTCCTCAGAAGAAGAAGAAATAGCACAGAGGAGGAGGCCACAGGAAGATGGAAGCAGAGATTGGGGTGATGCAGCCACAAGCCAAGGAGCCCTGGAGCCACCAGAAACGGGACGAGGCAAGAAACAGTTTCTCCCTAGAGCCTGTGGGCCTGCTGACACCTCGATTTCAGACTTCTGGCTTCCAGAAGTGTGCGGGAATTAAGGTCTGCTGTTCTCCAGCCACCGAGTTTGTGGTCACTTGTTAGAGCAGCCACAGGACACTAATACATGGCAGTATGACTTTGGGCCAGTCCTTCAGCCTCTCTGAGCGTCAATTTCCTCCTCTGGCAGGTGGGGCTCATGTGCTGCCCCACTCCCAGGCTAGGAGTAAGGCACAGTTCAATGATGGCTGCAAGGTGCCCATCACAGCCTGTGATTGACAGCTGCGTGCTTACAGGATGTGGTAAGCTGTCACGCGAGGGCTTGCTCATGACTAGCTGGCCAGGTAGCGGCTGCCCCCATGTGCCCCAAACAGAGCCCCTGGACCGGGGTCTCCCCCACATCCACACTCATTTGCCACTTTGCTGGTCTCCCCGATTTCCCATCCACCAACGCTCCCATTTATTCAATGCTTTTCTTTATGTCAATTCATTCTTTCAACTCAAAGGAGTGTATTTACAAAAGACATTTTATACTGCTGTAGTAAACGGGAAGTGCATTTCACTTGCCCTAAATAGAGGGCACCCTTAAACCAAAATACAATGAAAACAGAGCAGAGCGAATTCTCTGAGAATCCAGCCAGGCGTTGCAGTCTGCAGAGGGCTCTCAGCCCTGCTGAGGTTTTGTTAAAAAGAGAGGTAGCCAAAGGGGAGGTGTTAAAGACACATTAGCGCCAAACTGAAACTTTCTTCTTGTTAGAAATCCGGGAAGTGATCAGAAAGGAGACAATGTTTTCATTAGGTAATTCTTAATGCTGGGTCCACATGCCTCCCTAAAATCATCTCTCAGGGCACACCGTGGGAAACCACGCGCTCGTCCAACCCCCTCCCCTGTTTCTACTCCTGGAATACCGAGGCCAGGGTAGGTGGCGGGATAGACTCAGCTGAGATCAGAGTTGATAGAAAAACTGCCACTAGAACCTGGTTCTTTTAATTCCTAATCCAAGGCTCTTTCTACTGTACTAGACTCCCTTGCTGCTATGCCAAGGAGGCTTTCAGGCAATACGTTGCTTTATACCAAACGGGTGAGACTAATGGTGGGATTTTAGGCATTGGGTGGCAGACAAGTCATGCTTCCTGTGCAACACTGTCAGAACAGGGCCAACCCTGATGATTATCCTTTAGGGGTGAGGACCAATGTGTTTGGGACTGGGTCTGTGCCTTCACCTCTTGGAGCCTTAGTTTGTCTACCTGTTCAATGGGCAGAATCACCCCATCTGGGAAGGATTATTGAGAGGCTCAGCAGTGACAAATGGGCAGTTCCCGCCTGGGGCACTGGACGTCAACGTGGCTCACAGAACTCAAGGCCATTGTTGTGATGGGTGAGGGCCTGGGCCTGAGGCTGGGCTCTCTGTGTCAGCAAGTGTAGTTTAACAATGAGCAGTGCTGGCTTGGTGGATTTGCAAATTTCTGAGGTTAGCACGGAAGTAGGAAGCCCCTGCCTGTCCAGGTGGGCTCAAGGGGGCTGCGTCCCAAGATGTGGACAGTGATTGGAGCCAAAATGTCCTGGTGGTTTTTGTGGCCACAGGAGAAGCAGCACCGGGCAGGGGCAGGGGCAGCTTCAGTGTCTGCTCTGCTCCAGACTCACTGGGGTCCTGGGCCCATCGTTCCTCCTCTTGGGCCTTGCTTGGCTCATCTGTGAAATGGGGATGACCCATCACCAGACGTCCCAGTTGTCCCTCATTCAGGCAACACTGACCGGGCCCCTCCTCCATGCAGGGTCGGGTGCCGGAACAGATGCAGAATAGCAACCCTACGTCCAAATCCTCACCTTAGGTGATAGGAGCGAGAATTGCTGGGTGCCCGGAGGCGGATGGTGACCCGGTCCTGCTGCCAGGATGGTGTGGGGGGGTGGGAGGTCTAAGAGATCCTGGGCCTGGAATCTGGGGACCCCAGGCAGGTCAGCGGTCAGTGCTGATCTGATGGCAAGCTTAGGAGTAGTCCTAAATTCTCCTCCACGGGGAGGAGGGAAGGGACAAATGATTTAGGGGGATTGAGGGTGAACATTGATACTCTTCCAGACTGCACCCCACAAACCACACCTTGGGGTTCTTACTCTGTCGTATGAATGATGGCTGTTCTCTCCACTTTCTGCAAAATGTGAAGAACCCTGTCTCATGTTACTGATCTGAAACACGGTGGGCTGGTGATGCACCTGGGGATTCCAGACGGGTCTCCAGCCCCTCCCACCCCCAGGCCCACCTGGGTGCCACCCGAGCTGTGAAACCCCTCTTGGGTGGCATACCGGGTTCAACCACAGAGGTTTTCCGAGGCAGAAGGTGGTTGTGCCTGAAATCCTCTTTCAGACCCTCTGTCTACACCGAGGAGAGCGTCCCCACGAGATGCCCATGTGTGGAGGCTCCTCTCTAGCTCTGGCTGACCCCCACTTACCTCAGAGAGAGAGCAGGCAGGTCCCCGGCTCAGCGTGTGAAGCAAAAAGCAGTACTAGTTGCCTGGGACTTAGCGACATCCTTTTGTTTCATTGGATTTATCTTTATTTCCTCTTCAGGGTCTGTTATTCTGCTTTTCCAGTTTCCTTTAATGATGATATAAAGTTTTCTTGCAAAATAGATTTATGTAAGGGAATCAATTTGAAGAAAAAATAATGTCCAGACACTGTTCCTTCAGGTGCCCCGTGGATGAAGCAGGACTCAGGAAGGCGGGACTGGAGTTTGGGGACCGTTGTCCTGGGCGGTGGGAGCTACTGCAGCTCTGGGAGCAGGGGAGGGGCTGCCCGTGACTGTCTCCCTGGAGATGCCAGGGACCTGTAGTCAGGCCCAGGCTTATCCGGGGTCCATGAGGCCCCAGGTGCTGAACTTCCATGGTGATGGAGAAATATAGAGAGACAATAAGGCAGTGAACCATGGCAGAGGGTTTATGACGTGGCCATGCTCGAATGGCTGAAAGTTAGGGAAAATGTATTTATTACAACACTTTTTATGGGCAAGTTATCATTTTGTCAAACTTTATTAGAGGGACTAATTAATGGGTTGTAAAAAGTACTAGTGCGTGGCCAGAGAAAGAGCTGGTCCCAGGGACATTGGCAGCCCCAGGATTTATAACCCTTTGGTTCCCCATTTATTAATGCAGAGAAGGCGCGTGGAGTGGGTTATATATGGGCTGGTGCAGAACCGCCTCCCCTCCCGGGATGCTGGTGGGCTTGGGAGGGGTGTGGGCAAGGGTCCTCCAGCCACTGCCCTCTGGAGAAGGTGGAGAGGCAGGTGGAGAGGGGTAGGGGCTTGGACCAGGCGGGGGACACCTGGCTGTGTGACCTTGGCTGACATTTTCCTCTCTGGGCATCAGTTTCCTCATCTATGCTCCTCAGGGCAGATGTGAGGAGCGAAAAAGGTCCTGAGTAGGAACGTGCCTTGTAAACTATGAAGGGCTTTGCAATATGAGACCAGCAGCTGAAGGATGGTATGGTCACATAGTGGAGAGCCAGGCAGACACCAAGATTGACACTGATGGAGGAGGGGCTGGACACATCCTTCTTTCACTCTATTCCTCTCACCCGTGCTCCTCCCCCAGACCTTTGCATGGCAGCTCCTTCTCATTTCTGAGCTCTCAACTCGGGGGCCTCCTCCTCCAGGCAGCCCTCCCTGACTTCCCCATGGGCTGTGCTCTCTACACGGTGCCCAGGTCATTTCTCCCATGCCTCACCCAACGTTTACTTATTTAGCGATTGGTTCGCTTACCTGTGTATTGTCTGCCTCCTCTATGTGATGACTGAGCAAGGACTGTGTCCATCTTCTGCCCTGTTCTGTCCTAAGGATCAATGGATGTGCGCTGAGAGGATGAGGGAGGATGTGCGAGTGCAAAGTCTGGGAGGTGGGATCATGAAGGGCACATGCAAGGAAGTGACAGAAAGCCACGCCCTGGGCGGCGAACGCAGTAGGTACTCAATAAATGCAGGTCATGGGTGGGAGGGTAGATTTGGGCCTCATCCTGACCCTCCCCAGGCAGCAGCTGGGTCAACTGGGGCTCAACCTCTGGCACAAGTCCCCTCCATTTGTGAGTTACAGGGGCAGCTCAGCTGGGGTCCTGAGAGGAGGAGCCCTCGGACCCTTGGTGGAGACAGACGTTCCCCAGGGGCCTTGAGTGAGAACCCACATCTTTATTTGCCATTCCTCCCAGGCCTCCTGGCTGTACACACAGAACAAAAGTGCGAACGTGGGGGTGGGGGAGGGTGTTCCCTGGCTGAAAACACCACCAGCAGAGACTGCCAAGTCTAGGAAGCATGGAGGGTCGGGATGTCCTACAGACACGGGCTCACATTCTGACTCCCCCACCTGCTATCAGTGAACGCTTAGGCACATCACTCGACGCTCAGCCTTGGTTTCCCCATCTGTAGAGTGGGGATGCTAAGGGTACACACCTCACTGGGTCGGCGTTTGGGAAGCTCGTGGCTCCAGGAGGCCCTCAGGAACTGGGGGTGCCCTGCCTGCTTCTGTCTCGGTCTTGGCCAGGCGTCAGGCAGGAGGCAGGAGCCTCAGTGACTCTTGGGCTCAGTTTTCACCTATGCCCAGCCTTGTGACGTCTGTGAGGACAGCTGGCCCCGGGTTGGGGACAAGTTCTCCTTTTGGTCTCTTGCCCGGTGTGGTATGAGGCCAACGAGTGTTAACCTGGCAGGGATGGCTCGGCAGGGTCACGGGGAGGAGGGAAGAGGAAGGTGGCCCGGAGGAGTAAATGGTCTGCACTTGTACTTGCTGCCTTTTTCCCGGCAGAAGTCTGATGCACACGGGTGTCACCTTCACCCCTACCCCAGGTGGGGTCTAGCCCTGCTCGGCCTCCCAGGCTGCGGTGAGGGGTGGCCAGTGGCTTCTCCTGACCTGTGCATCTTCCATGGGGGGCTTCATGTGCCTCGTTCATTTCCTCCTCCCCACGGTGCTGAGAGGTTTGCGTGATGATCCCATTCTCCAGTTGAGGAAACCGAGGCTCGGGACTTTAAAGTGTGAGGCTCCAAAGGACTTCCCGGTACTGGGTGCCGGCCGACCATGAGGGTGTCAGACACAGTCCCCACCCTCAAGCACCTCCCAAGCCAATGAGAGAGGTGGACCCAGAATGACAGGCTGGAACCAGAGACAGACTCAGGACAGAGGGACTGCCTGGAGGAGGAGACATTTTAGCTGGGTATTGAGCATAGATTTTCCAGGGTCAGAAAGAGAGGAATGATGCTGCAGGCAGAGGGATCAGTATGTGCAAAGGTGCAGAGGATAAAGGGGAACTGTTGACTGGTCTGGTGAAGCTGGAATGAGGAGGGGAAGTTGGGACCAGGAAGTCGAGGCAAGCAAGCTCAGCAGGTGCAAAGCCACGAAAAGCCCTGGAGGGCAGGCCAAGGAGTTTGGCTGAGAGGAGAGATCTTTCTGGGAGCCCCTCATCGGGAGTTGGTGACCCTGCCCCGGGGGGCTTAGTACTTCCCACAGAGGTCGGGAAGCCTGGTCTGTACTAGCAGGTACTAGTTGCAGGGGGCACATTTAATCCATTTAGGAGAACAAACTCCCTGGAGTATTTTGGCATCTCCATTATTTGCATGCAAATGGAGGCCCCGCTAATTGTAGCAGGAACTTGGGCTCCATTAAAGCAGCCCCCAAGGACTAGTTAGGAGGCTGTTTGCAGTGTGAGTGCCTTGTGGTTTCCGGAGGATGCTCTGCTTTATCTAAAAAGCTGATTTATTTTCAGCCACTCGACAAACATTTTTCCAGGGTGCCCAGCACACCAGGCCCTGTGCCAGGCTCCAGTGACACATGGTAAAGGAGAGGGGCACAGCCTTGCCTCCATGGGGCTGACGTTCCCAGCCGGAAGACACGGGATTACAGTTGTGTTAGGCGCTGGGAGGGCAGAGGAGGGGGTGATGAGAGAGAAAATGGGTCAGGAAGGGACTTGGTTTGGTCTGGGCAAGCGATTTATTTGAGAGATGATTTTAGAGAGCACATAAAGAGGAATGAGGCAGTGAGACAGGGAGGGGAAGACAGCTCATATAAGGTGGGTGAGTTGAGCCAGTTACCATATGGGCAAGTGAAGTTCCAGCATGGGGGGACCCATGGGGGGGCATGTAGAGCATGCCCCTCAGAGGTGTGCCCCCTTCAGGGAGAGGGAGTTGGGGTGTTTATATACTAGCTCCCAGACACGTTAGTTTCCCAGCACTTCCGCTGTGCCTTCTGCAGGTCTGGAAAACCCTCAGATAAGTGATGCTGGGACTGGCAGCTGGACGTTCCTGGAGAATACAGAGAGGGTCAGGTCTGAGGAATACAGGGGGGCACTGTATTTGTTTCCCGTTGCTGCTGTAACAAATTATCATGAACTTAGTGGCTTGAAGTAACACTCATTTATCCCCTTATAGTTCTGGAGGTCAGAGGTTCTAAAATCAAGATGTCAGCAGTGTTAAGGAACAAAATTCAACTGAGTAAAATTGTAAATATCTTAATGGCTTTATTCAGTGATTCATGAATCGGGCAGCTTCTGGTGTAGCAGTAGAGAGGAGCTTTGAAGAGCTGTGAATAGAAGATGTTTACAGGTAGAAAGAAGCAGGAACAAAGAAGTTGTCCTGGACAAAAACGCAAGTTGGTTACTGCAAACTTACCTTCCTTTAGGGCATGGAGTCTATCAGGCAGATAACCTAACTAGTGCTGATCAGGTGATTCCTGATTGACTGGTTTAAGATTCCATTTCTGGTAGAGCTGAAACTGTAATTACGTTAATCTAGGTTTGGTGATACGGGGCTTAGCATCAGAGATTTCATTTGGGGTCTGGTGTCTTGTTTTTAACAGTAGAGATGGTTTCTGCTGGAAGCTCCAGGGAGAGAATCCATGTCTTTGCCTTTTCTACTTTAGAAGCTACCTGCATTCCTTGGCTCGTGGCCCCATCCTCCATCTGTCATCACATCACCTTTTTTGATTCTGACCCTCCTGTCTTCCTCTAATAAGGACCCATGTGA
The DNA here is from genome assembly GCF_003031525.2 of Neophocaena asiaeorientalis asiaeorientalis. Lineage (NCBI taxonomy): Eukaryota > Metazoa > Chordata > Mammalia > Artiodactyla > Phocoenidae > Neophocaena > Neophocaena asiaeorientalis. The sequence continues at coordinate 7,932,784 of NW_020172781.1, read as the reverse complement.
TGACACTGAACCACTCAGTTAATCCAGGATTATCTTCCCATCTCAAGACCTTTATCTTAATCACATCTGCAAAGAACCTATTGCTAGGGCTTCCCTGGTGGCGCAGTGGTTTAGAATCCACCTGCCAATGCAGGGGACGCGGGTTCAAGCCCTGGTCCCGGAAGAGCCCACATGCCGTAGAGCAACTAAGCCCATGAGCCACAACTACTGAGCCCGTGTGCCACAACTACTGAAGCCCGTGCACCTAGAGCCCGTGCTCCGCAACAAGAGAAGCCACTGCAATGAGAAGCCCGTGCACTACAACGAAGACTAGCCCCCGCTCGCTGCAACTAGAGAAAGCCTGCGTGCAGAAATGAAGATGCAATGCAGCCAAAAATGAATAAATTAAATTAAAAAAAAAAAAGAACCTATTGCCAGGTAAGGTCACATATTCCCAGTCTCTGGGGATTAGGACACAGACATCTCCGGGGGCTGTTTTATTCTATTTATCACGGGTATCCGTAGCACCTGTAGGTGGGTGCAGGGAGGCCTTCCAAGGGCAAGGGCATTTAGACTGAATCTAAAAGATGAAAAGGAGATTCCTTGTAGGGAAAGGTGACTGGGCAGTGAACGTGCCTCTGTTCATGTGGCCTGAGCTGATGTCATCGTAGACCTGACACGAGGCCAGTGTGAACGGAGCAGAGTGAGTGGAGGTGGGTAGAAGGGGCAAAGTAGGTGATGACATAGGACTGGCCAGTGGGGACCAGGTCACCCAGGGACTTGTAGTTTATTCTGAGCATGAGGGAAACCGATGGAACAATTCAAGCAGGGGGTAATCTGATTTGTATCTTGGGAAGATCACTCGGGCTGCTGGTTGGAGGGTGGGCTAGTGGGGTCAGCAGAAGAGCTGGGAGAACAGTGTTCTCAGCAAGGCCTGAGATGGTTTCTGGACAGAGGAGGGATTGGGGAAGGAGAAAGGTGGTGGGGCTTGAGGAATATTTCAGAGGTAGAAAGAAGGAGCTTGGTGATGGATGGATGCCAGCAGAAGAGTTAAAAAGGGCTTCCCTTCTGTTGGAGGCAATCTGGGGGCATGGACCCCAAGTATGGATTTTAGATAAAGTGGTTGATCACTGTGTATGAAAACATCATTGGCAAATAGGAAGGTTCCCGGCCCTATCCTATGAAGCATCACTAAAACCAGAGGTTACAGCCACAGTTGGCAAGGGTAGAGTCGGGGAGCAGTCTTGTAGGGGCGATGGGGGCACAAAAAGCTAGCTGCTCTCCCTCCCTGTTTCCCCATCACTCTCCTGTGTTCCTTCCTTTTTTTTCTTTTCAACTCAGGTATCTCTTATTTTAAAATGGAAAGAGGAAAGCAGTATAAACTCATTACTTTAAGAAACTCAACCTGCCTTAGATGTGTATTAAGTGAAAAGCCACAGCCTGGCTCCACTTTATCGGTTCATTACTGCTCTTCAAAGGCAACAGCTACCGTCAGTTCCTCCTGTGTCTTGCCAGGCATTTGTGTGGTGGTTTGCTTTCTCATACGGTTTATAATTTGGGATTGCGAGCTCATCTTTGGCATGGCTGCATCTGTGGAAATCCTGGGTGCTGTGGCTGAGGGTATGTCTGGTACTCTCTGGGGAGGTTTAGCATTTGATTCTGCCTGGTTTGCCACGATATCGTCACCCCCGATCTGTGGATGGTAACAGTTCCTACATCATAGGATTCTTGAAAGGGTTAAGTGAAGCAATAAATGTGGTATATTAAGCCCTTGATGCTGGGAATGATAACAAATGTCCTTTTGTTTTTACCCAAGTGGGAACATAGGAAGTTTATCGTTCTGCATCTTGCTTTTCCTGCAGATCGTCCCATATCAGCCCAAAGCCCTCCAGGTCATTCTTTTTAATAGCTGCATAGGACTCCCTTGCATGGATGCACCAGCGTTTATTTAATCCATGTCCTGTCAGTGGGCATTTCAGATGTTTTCAGTTTTTCGTTATGACCAACACTCCTGTGACCAGAAGCCATGTAAGTCCATCTTCACCATTCACTCGTTCTAGTTTACCTCCAGATCAAGTCCAGGAAGTCGCATTGCTGGGGGAAAGCAAAGCCTCTTTCAGTGACAGTTTCCCTCCATCTTCTTTTCTTTACCCGCTTCCCAGACCGAGATCCAGGGGATGTGATGGCTTAGGGGAAATGCACAATGAAGGACCCGAAAGTTGCATGCACGAACATTTCCCCTTCTCATCTGTCTTATTTTCTTTTCTACAATGAAAGATATCTTCATTAGGCAGTAATTAAGAATGTTTTGGACAGCACGAGGCACTCACAGCCTCTCAGGTGCTTAATAAGTGCCAAGGCTGCCAAGAGAAAAATTTATTTAACATCGTAACAAGCTCTGTGGTTGCCAGGTTTGCCTTCAGCCATGGCACGGTAATGCTGGTGAGTGAAAATGGGGTCAGGGCTTAAATGCCCGCTGGAGAGGGCAACCGAGGCAGCAGTGTGGGTAAGGCAAGCACACTAGGTTGGCAGCCAGACAACTCTGGGTTCTAAGCCAGTCACTGCTTCTTACTAGTTCTGTGACCATGGCCAAGTTATGGACCTCCTGTGAGACTTGGTGTCCTCACCTGTAAATCAGGGCTTGTAACAGCTACCTTATCGGGTTCTCTGGCGGTGGGGTTGGGTGGGGGGCGAGGAGTGTAGCAACCAAGAATGTAAACTTTGGGTTCTAATCCAGATATTTCTATTTATTAGCTGATGACCCTGGCAGGCTTCTGAATGTTTTTGAGTCTCAGTTTCCTCATCTATAAAGTGGGAATAATAATGATCCTGTGAGTCCACCTTATAGAATTGTGGTTAAGACAAAGAAGAAAATATGCGCAAAGGACTTAGCCCAGATTGTCGCAGACTTGGCACAAATTAAGTTGAAAAGTTTGCTGAGCATTAAAGCAGACAATGCATATACAGCTGAAAAAATACACGTGTAATGTATACGTAATAGTTAAGGCAATGCCGGCTGCATTAAGGGATAAAAGCGATGCCTCCGTAGTTTAACACAATAAAAGTGGATTTCTTGCTAATGTCACAGCCCACTGCTGTGGGTGGCCCTCAGCATGCAGTGATTCAGGCATCCAGGCTCTTTCTCTCTTGTGGCTCTACCATCTTCAACATGTGGCTTGGAGTCCACCCCATTCAGCTGGCAGATGGGGAAGAAAAGTTGGGGAGACACACCCACTTGTTAACTACATCAGTCCTGAAGTGATGCACACCACTTCCTCTCGCCGTCTATTGGCCAGAGCTAGTCACCTGACCCCACCTATATGCCAGGGGTGCTGGGAAATGTAGTCCCAGCCTGATCAGCCACTTCCCAGCAACAACTCTATGATATGGAGAGAGCAAGACTCCTTGGTGGTCACCTCCACTTAGTCCCGCACCCTCATTTCCAGAGGGTGACCTGGAAATGGCCTGAGAGTGGGATAGTCCTGCCCAAAGTCATCCAGTGGGCTGGAACTGGGGGCTGTGTAGGGGTATGTCTTCCCTCCTTGAGCCGGGATGATGTTGGAGCTGGAATCACCATCATCCCCTAGACAGACAGTAATGAGACCATTGATTCCCACTGGAGCCTGCAGGACACCGAGCACAACTACCCCCTAAATAGCCCCAACGGAGCATTTTTATTAGTACCATCACCTATGCCACAGATGAGAAAACTGGGGCACAGCATGGCTACATGCCTTGCCCAAGGTATCACAGAGGGGCAGGGGAAGACCCAGGACTTGAACTCAGATCTCGAGTTGAATCCGGTCATCTTGGAGGCCAGGGTCACGCAGAGGGTCCCATACTTGGGGCTGGGGAAGGGGACCCTCCACCACCCCCCAGCAGGTTTCAGTCACCAAGGTTTGATGGACAAGGCCTGGCTCCTACAAGGCTGAACAAACAAACCAGCAGATGAACAAAGAAAAAAGCTTGTTCATTCCGGAACCTCTAGTTTGTTTTCTGAGCAGGTTAAACATGACCCCGCAACCTCGCGGACCCTCTTCATCGGCTCTGTAAACCCCTGGGTGGCTGTCGTGGGCATTTTTGTCCATCGAGCACTTAACCCGGAGCCAGACACACACCAAGAGGCTCGGCATCTATTTGCTGAATTAAAGGAAAGAAAGCCTCAAGGGGAAATTTATCCAAATGACAATGGCATCCATGTTTGTGTGCGTTGCTGTGGGCTGTGGAGGTTGACAGAGCCCCTCCTAGGTGTTAGACCCCTGAATCCTCATTTAGCTCTGGGAGGTCGGCTCCGTTGATGGCGCCACTTAGCAGACAGGGAAACTGAGGCACTCCCCTCCTGCCGGGCTCCTTGTCCCTCGCCCTGTCAGCTGCCTGGTGCTGCCTCCTGTGGTCCAGGTCCTGCAGGGCTGGGAACAAATGGGAGTGGGCCAGCCTGTGAGCAGAGACCATGTGACCGGAGGGAGAACCTCCCTTGGGTGGGTGGCCCAAGCTTCCTTGGCCCTGGTCCTGACTCACAAGGGGCTGAAAAGTGACCTCTGGGCATCTATAATTAGGCCTTGCCTGGTGTCAGGGGTGACAGATTTTCCGTCTTGGCTCATGTTGACTGAGCACTCACTCTGTGGCAGGCACTGTGCTAAGCTCTTTTCCACCCTCAGTCTGACCCTCACTATAAGCCCCTGGCAGATGCAGGAGCCTCTCCATTTTCCACTGAGGAAACTGTGTCTTGGCCCGGGAGGGGCCTTGTCTGAGATCACTCAGCTAGGAGGTGATTGAAGCAGGATTTGAACCCAGATCCCTGCAGCTGTAGCCTTCAGAGGGTAACCACCAGGCTCTGTCTATGAATGGTAGCTAGTAGCTCATTTGCAGATCAAAACAGAGTTTCAGCTGAGCAGGCAGGAAAGAGGCGTGCTGAGGGCCCTGACTGTTCTCATGTGCTTTTCCTTCTGCCTGGAATGCTCCTCACATAGATCTGCATGTCTGGCTCCTTCCCCTCCATTGGGTGTCTGTGTCATTATCACCTCCTCCAGGAAGCCTTCCCTGACCACATCCATTCCCAACCTGCCCAGATTATTTTCTTCTCTGAACTGATCTCCAGGTGAAATGATCTCTACTTGTTTATTTCTTGTCTCCCCCACTAGATGCGAACTCCATGAGGGCAGACTGTGTTTCTCTTCTTCCCTGGGGCCTTGGGGAGCCAAATTGGCACATAGTAGGTGTTCTATAAATAGTTGTTCAGTGACTGAGGGTGAGGGATCCTCAGGGGCAAGAAGCCACCAGGATGGACGGGCAGGTGAATGTCTGCGGGAACAGAGCCTCAGGCCACCTGCGTGCCCTGGAGTGGGGCCTCCTCCAGCTGTGAGGGAACGGGGAGCAGGATCAAGTCCTGGGAGAGGGAGTAGGGCAGGTGCAGGCATGCTGAAGGCAGCCAGGTCCAGGTCAGGGACAGGGTGACCTCTCCTTTCTCCAGCTCAGCCAGGGGACATCAGACATTGGCAGCTCCTGGAGCAGGGCCGGTTGAGCGTCCTGCTGAGGGCTCAGTGTCCTGCTGAGCTGCTGATCTTTGTCGGGACTGGCTCCAGGGACCTGTGTGGTGGGGCAGCTGGAAGATGAGAAATGATGGGACCTGGGAGTAAGGAGAGAGGGGTGTTTGTTACGACTTGCCCAGGACTCCCCTTTCTCAAGGCCTGGCATCTCCATGAGTAAAGATTGTTAAGGGAATCTTTGAGGAATGAGGAGGTGGTCCTAGACAGAATCCAACATCCTTTTTCTTTAGCAAACATGAGACGCTTAGCACAGTTCAAAGTGCTGTTCAAACATGAATGCATTTTATTCTTGTAGCAACATGCAATTCGGGTCCTATCGTTAAACCCATTTTACAGAGGAGGAAACTGAGGCACAGAGAGGGGAAGTGACTGCCCCAAAGTCACACAGCTGGAGCTGGGATTCAAACCTTTCTTCTGGCTCCAGAGTCTGTGCTTTTAGCCCTCTACTCTGCTGCTTGTTTTGAGCTAAAATACTCTGACTCCAAGACCAAAAGGCAGAAACTACCAAACTCTTGAAAAGCAGCTGGACCTTCCACAGCCACATTCTTACTCAGAAACCCAATATGCAAATACAGAAGATGGGAGTCGCTCTGGCCAAAGTGAGACTTGGGGTACCAGAGGCCTCCGTGCCCAGCCCCATACCCCCCACAAACCTATCCCCAGGGGTTCTGGCTCCAAGTCCTGCCCCGTATCCCCAAGGCATTCTATCTCCCTAAGACAGTCTAACATTCTAAAAATTTTTTAAAAGTGAGAGACAATTTGTGCACTATAAAATGCACAAAGATGACGTTTCCCCTGCGTAACCACCACCCGAATCAAGATAAGAAATATTTCCAGCCCCTGACAGCTCCTACGTACCCCTTTCTAGTGTTCTAAATTTTTCTAAGTTTCTGAGATCCTTAAGTTTTCTGAAAAAGCCGCTAAAGCAGGAATCAGCAAAGTCTGGCCTGTGGGCCGACCCCCGACTCCGGGCCCACTGCCTGTTTTGGTAAATAAAGTTTTATTGAGATGCGGCACAACCATCTGTTTACATATTGTCCGTGGCTGCTTTTGTGCTGCGACGGTAGAGGTGAGTGGCTACAACAGAGGCTGTATGGTCCACAAAGTCAAAAATATCTGATTCTGTAGAGAAAAAGTGTGTTGAAACCCGTTCTAAAGCAGAACTTTCTAGGAATATTCTAGGCCCATGCTATCTGATATGGTAGCCACGAGCTCTTGAGATGTAGGTCATTTGATTGAGAAACTGTATTTTTTAATCTAATGCAAATTAATTTACATTGAAATCACCTCTTGTAGCTCCAGGGCTAAAGGGTCCAACCCAGGGAATCTAAAGATTCCAACATCCACACATCCTCATAGAGACTAACATTCTGAGAAGGGACACAAATGAAGGGACACCCCAGAGTTGGGTGTCCCGGAAGTGGCCCCACCATCTCAGGCCAGAATCTTTGTGGTTAATGGAGAAGCAGCCTGGGACTGCTGGTATTTTCTCCAAAGATATTGTTTGTATTGATAGACTTTTGGATGATGCTCTAGGATTAAAAGAGAGAGAGAGAGAGAGAGAGAGAGAGAGAGAGAGAGAAAGGAAAAAAAAAAAGAAAAAAAATTAATGCTCGGCTGATTGTAGCAGGAAGGGCAGTCGATTGGTGAAAAAGCTGCAGCCGCATATTGGGAAATAGATTTTTCTGCCCTCCAGACATTAGCTTGAAATTCTTTGAAATGAGGGACCACAATCTGTGTCAGAAATGAAAGATTAAGGAGGTTAATATGCTGGGCCTCCCCTCCCCCTTTTTAATTTCCACGTCCCGGGTGCCCTTGGCCTCCCGAGGAAGACGCACAGGCTCCTTATATACTCCACCCCTTCCCTCATTCCTCTGGGGGCTCATGGAGGGACAGATGCCCCCGGCACCTGCTCCTGGGGCTGGATGCAGACAGCAGGTAGAGGCTGGCTGGCCTGTGTTCCTGGGGGTGGACTCAGGGCCTCCACATCCGGTGGTCTTCTCCCTGAGGAGACTCTTCTGGGGGCTGGTGGCTGGGCCCTGGTCCCAGTTCCAGCTCCTCCCAGACCTCCAGGGTCCCTGGGCTTTTGGCAGCACTTGTGCAAGCCCCGGGGGAGGGCCCTGTGCTGAGGGACACAGCTCCCTCCAACACCCCAATTTTATGTTACAGATGTGTGTGTGCATGATATGAAATTCAAATGTGTGAAAATTGAGCAATAAGCTCGTATGTTAGAAAAAGGTGAGGATTTTATTCCCAGAGAGCCAAACTGTATTATTAAATCCCTGAGGAGACCATGTTTAGGCAAAGTCACTGATAGCCTTTTTTCCAGAATTTTATGGAAAAATTCCATTAGTTCTATCTCCTAACAGCTCAGCACACAGCCAGACGACTTTCAATGAGATAAGCAGCGGATGGAGGTGAGAGATTTGCCACTTTTGGCCTATTCCACGGGGTTTCCTTCGGGGGTCTCAAAAATGCCAGGTTTACGAGATCCCCCCTTCTCAGCCCTCGGATCAACCCTTCCAGATGCCTGCCCCTCATTCATTCTAAGGCCTTTACAAAATCAAGGTTAATGTGATAGTCAACCAATTGTGCAGAAAGATCCACAGAGCACCAGCGAATAGTGAGAGAGGTTTTAGGGAACCCAGGGCCCCAACTAATTGAGACAGCCACGTGGTATGCACACAGAGGTACACAGGAAGAAATTCAGCTACTGGTGTGCACAGCGAGACACACACAGGAGTCGTGACACTTCCTCAGGTGGCCCGGGGACTGGGCAATTCCATCTTGGGCTACAGGTCCAGGAAGCGCCAAGACCAGCCTTGCTTTCCACTCCGCCCGCTGACCTGCGGCCACTGGACCCCTCTGGGGTGACTTCTCCCAGTTCAGCAAGTCCCCCCCCGCGACTGCAGGGTGGCTGCAGCAGCCCCGGGGAGGGGAGGACCAGCCCGTGGGCGCTGGGATAGGCTGGAACTGCCAGCTTCAGTCTGCTTCTGGATACTCACCAGGATGAAGGGTTCGTCTAGGGGAACCTCCGCCCTGAAAGTGCGCCCCAGAGCAGACTGAGAAATCAGAGAGAAAGAGGCAGAGGGTGTTTTCCGGACTCTCCCCCTCCACAGGCCAGGTCAAGCCCCCGGGCTCTCTCTAGTAGCTCTGGCACCTTGTACGTGGCACATACGACTTGGCATTATTTCTTGTGTTGGTGCCTTTCCTGGGTGACATCGGTCTCCCTCCAGACTGGAAGCTCCGCCCGGCAAGGTTGATGTCTGTTGTACTCTCCACGTGGCTCTCTCTTGTTCATTATCGTGCAGGGCAGTGGCGTGTAATAGATGTTAGGCGGATGAGCAGATGCATGGGGTCACCGTGAAGGGTGACAAGGGTGACAAAGGTAATGCCAGCAAACATTTATTTAACGCTTACTGTGTACCAGGCACTCCTCCAAACACTTCCCTGGACTGACTCCTGCAGAAAGTAACTAGCACAGGGAAGGCTTTCAAATGCTTCCTGATGCCTTTGGGGCTAAACTCCTTGGGGGCCCTGGAGGGACCCCCCCAGGGCTGCCCCCCAAACCCCCAGGCCGTCTGGATTCCAGGTGGAGCCTAGTCTGGGGTCACCCCCAGCAAATAGATTCAGTTCCCCCTTGCTCTGCAGGGGTGAGAGCTGCTCCTTGTAAGCGCCTCTTGGGAAAGCCCAGATCTCTGGGGTTGCCTTGACCTAGGGCCGGGAGGTCCCAGAAGCTCTGTCTGTCTGTTCCTTGGGCTGCATATTTCAGCCCGGAGCCCTGGCCTTCTGCCATTCCGGCAGTGTGGATGAAACAGAACAGACAGATTTCCTGGACCAGCGGGACTTGGAATCTTACGAGAGATCTTGAATTGGAAGATACATGAAAGATCACTTTCTTCCTTCCTTCCTTCCTTCCTTCCTTCCATCCATCCTTCCTTCCTTCCTTCCTTCATTCATTCGGCTGTCCAATTCTCCTGCTCAGACTCTAGGTAACCTACTGACCATCTGATACTTGAATCCTTTCTCGAGCGTCCCTGCCAGGCTGCCTTTGCTTGTCTGTCTCCAGTGACAGGGAGCTCACCCTTTAAGGAGGCAGGCCACTGCATCTCTGCAGTTATGATGGTTCAAAGTCTTTCCTCAAGTTGCTTCCTGGGGACTTTCACTTTCACTCAGTGGCTCTGGGAGTAAATAAGGAAGTCACTCCCTCTGTCTTATGGGAGCAGGGTGGCTACTGGGTTCCAGGTGTCAGGGACACGAAGGAGAATAAAACAGGCCCTTGCTGGCAAGTAGCTCAGGGTCTTTAGGAGAAGTGAGGTATAGTCAGATCTCATATGACATATTATTATCATGCTATAACACTAACTTGTAAATGCCAGGTTGCTTAAAGCATGGAGAAGGAAGGAAATAGAGGAATCGTTCTCACTTGGGCAAACCAAGGAGGGCATCGTGGAGGAAAAGTTATTTCCACTGACTGGAGGGCAGAGAGAGAGACCCAGGTGAGCTGCGTTGGGGTGGGGTCTCCTCCCTGAGAGGAGACTGTGGTCAGGCAGTTTGGCTCAGAGCGAGCCCCAGCTCTGTGTGGAAACTGTGCTGAGTGTGTCAGGGTGATGCTTCGATACATTGACGAATGTCTCCTTTGCTCTCACCCATCCTTCCTCCATTTCAGGCAGCCACAGGACATTTTTCTGGCCTGGGATGGATGTAACAACAAAGAAGAATAAAAAAGAGTTAACTTTGTGGAGTTTTGATTTCAAAAGTCTGTCTTAAGTTGCTAGAATCTGACTTCTGAGCTTCAGTAGTCTAAGTCTTAAAGGACCCAGGGCACAAAATTCTGACTATAATAGACCATGTAGAAGATTGTTCAGGCAAAGGTGATTATTGTCATCCCAGAAGAAAGGGCAGCAACTGGGCTGGGGGCAGAGGGAGATGAGACAGTACCCCATGGAGGGCAATGGGAACCTCATCTAGTAAGCAGAAGGCATGGGCCTGTAGATGAGCACATTTTCTTTGGAGAGGAGGCAAAGATTGACTAGGGTGAAAAAGCAGTGGTGAATATCTCACAAATATCCTCTTACATGAGTCTGGGCATTTGTTCCCACCTCCTAATATCCTTGTTGCTAATCAGAATTTTCTCATGTCAGTCCAGGGTCTACTGGAGAGATCTCTCTTCTGCTGGGTTTGCTTAGCTACCCCAAGGGGAGCCTGCCTGAGAACAAAGTGAATCAGGAGGAAAGTTGACTTGAAAGAGACAGGCAGCAACGTACACAATGTTATATGTCAATTATATCTCAATAAACTTGGAAAATAAAGAAAAAAGAAATGAAGAAAGAGAGACAGGAAATTTCTTGTGGGCATGGTTGATACGCTGGATCCAGCCATACCTGAAGTTGTAGTTTCAGGAATATTTCAGATATGTGTGAGAAAACAAATTACTCTTCTTATTTGCGTTTTTCTTAAGCTACAATGAGTTGGGTTTCTGTTACTTGCAACCAGGAGTCCTGGTAATGCCATCTAGCAGTAAGTAGTGCAGGGGAGGTGTTGCCATGTACTGAGCCAGGCAGGACACTTTCTCATTCAAGTTTCCCCTCAACCCTGTGAACTTGGGGGGCATTCTCATTTTGTAGATAGGATGGCTGAAACTCAGAGAAGGCATGACACAAGCCCAGGATTCATGACACAGCAGTGGCATGGCCAAGGTTTGAACATGCTCTGCTTTATAATTCAGATCCACTCCATGCCCTGATGGGCTCCTCCTGTGGTCTGCCCTGGTGCCGATAGCGCAGAGAGAAGATGGAGAACGGCGTGTCCGGGGTATGCATGGAGTCTCAGAAGCAAGCCACTCTGCTCTGAGCATCTGGATTGGGGAGCAAAGCAGATGGCCCATCTGACTCCACCACATCGTGTAACTTTATGGCGTCGGCAGGTTCTCCTCCCCGCTGCGTTTATAGGGATGTCTTCAGGATTTCCTTTTTGATATATGAAAGAGGCTCGTCAGCTGCACTCCCCCACCCCCATCAGAGCATAATCTGTGAGTAAATCACAGCAAACCAGCAGCAAGTGTTTGCACGGGGCCTGCGCCCTGTGCGTGCTTTGGGATAAATCTTCTGAGTAACGTGCTTACACGTGTGACCCTGGGGACCAAGCAGCATGAAAAGGTCAAGTACAAGGGGCAAAAGGGAACTTGTCCTTTGCTCCTGCTCTGGACCAGAAGACAGAGCAGGAAGAAGATGGTTTCCCAAGGCTGCTGTAACAAAGTACCATAAAACAACAGAAATTTATTCTCTTATAGTTCTGCAGGCTAGAAGTTTGAAATCAAGGTGCTCACCGGGCTGTACTCCCTCTGAAGGCTCTAGTGGAGAATGCTTCCTTGTTTTTTCTAGCTTCCGGTGGTTGCCTCAACCTTGCTATTCCTTGGCTTATAGACCCATCACTCCAATCTCTGCTTCCTTCTTCACCGGGCATTCTCCTGGTGTGTCTCTGCCTCTGTATCCAAATGTTCCCCTCCTTTCTCTTCTCAGGACACTGATCACCGAATAAGAGCTTCATCTTAACGTGGTTATGCAAAGACCCTATGTCCGAATAGAGCTGCATTCTGAGGTTCTGGGTGGACATGAATTTTGGGAAGGGGGGCATTATTCAGTGGAATACAGAGGGTGATGGGGCAGTTCTTGCATGAAGGAGGGCCTTGTCTGGAGGTGGGAGGGTCTTCAGAATGCGCACATGCCCCTCTGGGGGATTTCCTTAAGATAAATCTCATAGCAGCTTCTGTTCATCCTGACAAATAGTTATGTAGGCTGAGCGAAAGCATTCTCGATAACCCAGCAACTCCACCCCCTAAGAAAATCCCCAATAGAAATTAATCTCATTGTCATCAGAAGACACGCACTAAAATGTTCACAACAGAATTATTTATCTCAGCTGAAAACTGGAAATCACCAAATGCCCGTCTTGGTAGATTGCAAAACAGCTCCAGTTCTTTACAGTCCACCTCATTAAGAGGCAGAGTCTATTTCTTCTCCCCTTGGATCTATTGTTGTGGCCAATAGAATGTGGCAGAAATGATGTGTGCTCCTTCCAAGGCCAGACTTCCAGAGCCCTTACACACTTCTCCTTGCTCTGTGGTCACCGTGTGAAAAGTCCAGACTAGCCGGCTGGAGGATGAGAGACGGGTGGAGCAGAGATAAGCTCTCCCAGTTGACCTCATCCTAGACCCTCCAGCCCCAGCTGCAGATGGAAGACACATGAGCAAGCCCAGCTGCGATCAGCCCAGCCCAGCCCAGCCCAGAAGAACCACCCAGCCGACCCCAGTCCAAATCAACTAGCAGAAGCATGTGTTAAATAAATGGCTGCTGTTTTGAGGCACTAAGCGTTGGGATGCTTTGTTACACAGCAAGAGTCCATTGATCGCCAAGAGTAGAATGGATACACTGTGGGACAGTTGCCAATGGAATAAGGTACGGCATAGAGAATGAATGAACTGCTGCTCCGCAGGACATGGATGGATCTCAGATACCTTGCAGAGCAAAAGAAGCTCAACAAAGGCGAGTGTGTACTGTATGATTCCACTTATACAAAAAGTGCAGAAACAGGGGAAAGTAATCTATGATGAGCTAAGTCAGGTTAGTGCTTACGCTTGAGGGATAGTGACTAGGAGGGGATGTGGGGGGACTTCCAGGGGCTGGTTATCGGGGTATGTCCACTTGGTGAACCTTTGTTGAGCTGTATACTTACGACGTGTGCATTTCTATGTATATAGGCTATCCCTTGGTAGAGATAAAAAAATGCCGGTTCTCTTGTTTCTTTTCTAATTGCCAGTAAGTCAATGGGATCACACCTTATGGGGAGGACAAGCGTGTAAGGGGAAATTCACGTACAGTCAACTGCCATGTCCCAATAAATCCAGTGTAGCCAGTGTTTCCTTCCACGTTGAGACAGATTACGATTCCTCCTCTCAGGCTCCAGATGAAGTAGAAGTTTGTGACTGTCACAGGAGCTAGAGCTGTCGGTGCTCACACCCAGAGGGACGTGTGGGATGGGAGGTGAGGTCTTGGCTTGGGGAAGACACACCTCAAAGCCAGGGGTGTGAGGAATCCCTCATCCTATAAACCTCCCCCCTTGGGAGGGGGGCAGCCAATGTGTTTAGTTAGGTTCACCTTAACCAAATTGAACTTAATTCAATTTAACAATTAAATTTAACAATTTACGTATGATTCAAGGCCAAGCATATGAAGGACTTAGCTCTTGCTTAACCGACTCTTCTTCACCGCTAACTCCAATGCCCGCTACACCATCCGGAGCATCAGGGTTGTGTCAAAAAACCTGAATTGTGGTCTTAATGTGATCCCAGGCAAGTCACATCTTTCTGGGTCTCGTGTCCTCATCTGTAAATGGCGGGAGGCACGGACTTGAATAAAATGGGTGCCCTCTGCCACTTTGAGAGTCTGGGGTTCTAAGCTGCCCTCTGCGAGATAAAACCACCCACGACCCAGGTTGTAAGGGCTGCCATAGACTTTCTGGGTGGTTCTGGACCAATGTTCCCTTCCCCACCCATCTCCCCATCTGTGCAGTGGGTGGCTTGGTCCCATGGGTTTCTTTTTGTGGCGCTGGACAGGGGTGGGTTCCAGGGCTGCAGAAGAGGACGGTGATGGGAGGAAGGATTGCCTGGAATGAAGACAGAGGCCACGCTTCTGCAAGATGGAAGCCTGGGTTCAGGCAACGTGCTTACGGCTTCAGGGTTGGGGCAGGGAGGGGGCAGCTTCTCCAGCACACAGGCTTTCTCCTCAGCCCCAGCATTCCTTCTGACCCCATAGAGCAACCCAAACCCGGCCGGAGATGGGGTGGTCCCAACTACTGCTGGTGGACCCAGGGGTTCCCAAGCGTGGCTGCTCACCAGAAGTGTCTGGGAGACCCTCAAAGAAACTACAGCGTCCTAGGCTGCAACTCGGGCAATTTGGCAGTAGGGCAGTGGTCCAGGGAATCTGTATTTCAGCAGCCTCGGCCTCTGGGGCTAAGCGGCCATGGGATCCCAGGTGGTGGACGCGTGTCCCCGGGGGGCCTCCCCGGGGGCTTCTGCTGCTGTCACAGCCACACACGTCCTTTAGCAAACACACATGGCCCATGATTGATTCTCTGCCGTTTCCCTCACAGCCCAGCGGGTCTGACTGAATAGCCGACGTGTTGCCCAAACACCCCACTGGAACCGCTTCCCTGCCCTCTGCTCCGGAAGTCGTTTGTTTGTTTTTAGACATAGCCTTTATGTCCAGCTAAAAGGCCACCGGCTTCCCTGGAGCCACCCATGCAAGCTGGAGCCAGGCTGAAGATTGTCCCGGGGCTGGGGGTTGCTGATTGGGGGACCTTGACCCCAAGGCCGGGGCTGGCTGGGCCTGGTGGCCCAGGTGGGGCTGCTCGCACTGAAAGGTGGTCACTCTGAGAGCCCAGGGAGGACACCCCGTGCTCCTGCCTCGAGGCAGCCCTGGACTTGTCCTGTGTGAGATCCTTCCCTCCACCCTCCACTGTGAGCAGTACTTGGGCAGCCTTCTCTCCCTCCCTTCTTCCTCCCTTCTTTTAACCACGTGTATTAAGCACCTACTATGAGCCAGGTGCTTGCAGCGCCAGTGCCTTTGTTTTCTGTGTGAAATAATCCACGGGCAACCTTTGGTTGCTAAAAGACCAGACTCTGAAACTCAGCAGACTTGGGCTTGAATCCCAGTCCCACCCCTCCCGCAGTGCCTCAGCTTCCTTGTCTACTAAATGCGGATGATAAAGCCAGTCTCCAAGCGTGACTGTTTGGTGGGGGTGGGGGGTGTCCCAACACCCTGGATGGGAGAGAAATGCCTGACACCAGCCTGGCACGCAGTAGGAGCTCAGAATTTCTTCTTCTTTTGTCCCGCTCCATCTCCATCTCTCTTGGTCTCTATTACCCAGCCTCTCTCCCCACCTGGACCTGTGCTGTGGAGAGAGGAGCACCGGGCCAGGAGTCTAGAACCTTGGGTCCTCATTCTCACTTTGCAGTACCCTGCTGTGTGACCTTGGGTGAATATTTGTCCCTCTCTGGTCTGGTTGGATCATCTCAAAGGCTTGTTCTCAAAGACCCACCCAGGTTGTGAGTTCCTGGGGGACCTGGACTCAGTTCTATCTTTCTATCTTGCCTGATACGTAGAAGGTGCTCCAAGAAGGAATGTGGAGATGAGGTGAGTGGGTCATTAGCAATGTCTGGGTCCCAAATTGTACAGATCTGGTTGGAAGGCTCTGGCTAGCAGAACGGAGCTCATTCTCCTGGTAGAGCTGCACCAGGGTAGGGGGTGGAATGGGAGAGGTTGCTGCACTTCTTATTTTCATGGAAACACTGCAGCCTCAGCCTCTGCTACTGGCAGGGCAAAATGGAGATGGGGTGGGATTAAGGGGCCAGCTCTGGCTTCAGAGAACCACCCCCCCCCCACAAACTGCCACAATCCTCTGGTGGGCTGGAGAGAGAACCATCCCTGCCCTTCCTTCCCACCCAGGGTCCTCACCCCACTACTTTACTTCCTTCCTTCTGTCCAGAAAATAGGGTCCTGCACATTCACCTGTTACTTCACCCACACATCCATCCACGCACCCATCCGTCCGTCCACTCAACTAGGCATCCATCCACTCATCCACCCATTCACTCATCTACCTATTCATCCATCCATCCATCCATCCACCCATCCATCCACCACACACACCCATCTACCTCACAAGCACTGGCAGGGCTAAGCCAGGCCCATGCCAGGCTCTGGGGGATACAGCAGGGAGCAAAACAGCTGTGGTTTTGCCCTTAAGGGACTCTGAGCCTGGTGGGGGGGTGACAGTAGGTCCGTAGATAAGATAATTTAGGGCGTTGGGGGCTGTGATGGGGACACACAGGGCATGCGGAAGCCCATAGGAGGCCCCTAAATCAGCTGCGGGTGGTGGCTGTCAGGGCAGGCTGCCTGGAGGAGGGGGTGTTTAGGGAAACACCTGTGGGAGTTAAGCAGGGGAGGAGTAGAAGGGAACGGCATGTGCAAAGCTCTGCGAGTGGACGGAAACCAGCTCAGAAATGGCTGCAGACGGGAAACAAGTAATAACAACAATAGTCACCTTCCCTGTATGCATTATCTCACGGAGCCCTCCCAGACATCCACCCCCATTTTACAGACCAGGAAACAGAGGCCCAGAGAGGAGGAGACTTGTGGAGGGACCCAGGCCTCAGCTGCATGAGCCCACCTCCTCACCAGGATGAACAGCCCAGCCCCAGTGGGGGCAGGCAAGGCCCGAGGCCCGGACAGCCTTCCTCCCAGACCTCCCCTGGGCGGGGCTGGAGGCCCCGGGGAGGCCCTGCGGGTGGGGGCAGGGCGTGGGAAGGCTGCAAACTGGTTTGGGGCGGTAGGGCTTTCCTGCCACTGCCGGTGGCCCCCGCCTTTGTCCTCATGTGTCACTGAGGAATGCAGCTACAGTCTGGATAAAGGCAGCTTTGTTTGGAGGCCTCAGGAGGGGGGAGGAGGAGGATGGTGGGAGGGAGGAGCATGGCCAGGAAAGGGTTACTGTCCCTCCCTTCTGGCTGGCCCTGGCCTCAGCTCTGGGCAGGAAGCACCTATGCCCTGTGGACACCCACATCCTCTGCTGCGCCCTTAATGTACTTCCTGACCTTGGGCAAGAAGCTTCCTTTTCTCTGAGCCTCAGTTTCCACATCTGGATAATGGGAATCACCCACCAACCTCTATGGATTGTTTTGAGGCTCCACCCAGATGAGCAAATGGTTGATTGCGTCTGTAACGCCTGTTGATGAAGACGAAAAGGGCAGCCCAGAGAGGCAGAGTGACTTGCCTAAGGTCACACAGCTTGACCTTGAAAGGGGGAAGAAGTCATGTGCTCGCCATGGGTGGTTGGGCAGGGAGATGGGCACCTGTCTGTCTCCATCTGCAAGGGGCTGGGTCTGAGGCAGGCCCTTTGCCTTGGCGAGGAAGAGTGACAGGTGTCACTTGCACTGAGTGCACTGGCTCCTAGGAGCCTCATGAGGGTGGTGGGCGCTGTGTCTGCCCTGGGTCACCACTGCCCCCAGTGCCTGCACAAGGTGGGCAGGAAAGCCCAGTGGTTCCAGCCACAGCCTCTGTCTGACCTCCGACTGGTCCCAACTCCTCAGCATGTCTCAGTTTCCCCCTCTGTGACATGGATCCAATATGAGGACACACGTCCTAGGCTTCTGGGGAAAGTTCAAGGAGATAATGTAAACAGAGTCCTGGCACCAGGTAGCAGGATTAGCGGGACAATGGATATCTGCTTGCTGGCTGCACAGAGGATTTTCTCAAGGTCATGGCCGAGGGGGAGCTGGGATCAGCCCAGGGCTCCTCCTGGCTCTTCCTGCCCAGGAAGGAAGGATGTGAGCCTTGGAGGGGCTGCAGTCATGCAGTAGGACAGTGCAACGGAGAAGCAGGCAGGGTGAGCCACCCAGCTCTACCCTCTTGGGAGGAGGTGTCATGTGGGGCTGGAGCTCAGGGACATGGCCCTCCACCCACTCCCCACAGTGACGGACGTGGACAGACAGATGAGGCAGGGCTGAGCACGCTTAGTCATGGCCCAGATATAACCTTGGCCCCAGGGGCAGCTACCTCTGTCTAGCTTCCTCCCAGCAGCTGTGGCCAATCCCAGTGACTCTGAAACTTCAGTTTTGCTCAGTGAGTGGGTCTGAGCTCACCCTCTTTGGATGTGAGAGGAAATCGAAGCCCAGAGACGAGCAGTGACTTACCCAAAGCCACACAGCAAGAAAGGGGCAAAATCATTTACTCACTCACCAATTTGGCAAATATGTGGGTGCAGGTTAAGTCTTTCAGGAAGGGCATTCCTGGAGGAAGGCTTGGCTTATACTAAGGTACAGGGGAGAAGTCCTATGATGGTTAAGGGTGTGGGTGTTGGAGCTGATCTGTGGGGTCAAATCCTGGCTCTGCCACTTGCTGTGTGACCTGAAGCAAGTGGATGAACTGCTCTGTGCCTCCGTTTCCTCACCTGTAATTTGAACATATTCATGGTGCTTATATCATGGGATGACAATGAGATAATCCATGTAAGGTGCTTAGATAATCCATGAGACCTGGTACACGGTAGATGCTCAATAAATACGAGTTGTTAAGAGGGTGTGGGGAATACAAGACTTGGGAACTGCCAGTCAGTGGTCAGTGGGGAACGTCTGGAGCCCAGAGTGGGAGGTGGTGGTCCAGTCGGGAAGCCTGGGGAACCAGGGAAGGGGTCCTGTGGTTTGACTTGCCCCTGGCAGGCGAGTGTGTGGGGTTGGGGGAGGTCAGGTGGAAACAATCCAGGGGGGGCGATACTGGGGAACTGGGCTGGTGCAGAGGCAGCGGCAGGGAAGGGAAGGAGGAGGAAGGGAAGGACTTGGTGCTCATCTGGACGTGGCAGGAGGAAGAGGGGGCATCTCCCAGGATGCCTCCCCCAGGTCCCAGTAGAGGTGGGGGCCGAGCGGGGAAGGGGGATCTGGAGCAGGGAGCTTTGTAGGTGCCAGGCGAAGCCAGGGAAGGGTCGTCTTGCCCAGGGCTGGCTACGTAATTTGCGGGGCCCCGTGGAAAATAAAAATGCAGGGCTCCCTATTCAAAAAGCAGGAGTCGTCCCCGTAAAGGTACTAAAATATAAAACCTTCCCTTTTTTCTGCCTATGTCCTCTGTTCACCCTCCGTTATTCCACCAGACTTCACTTACAAAACACAGGTTCAAAGATAAAATTATTACAAATATTGAGAAGGCAACAGCAAAATGTGAAAGCCGGTGTGGAGCCCTTCTGACCGCAGAGACCACATGTCCCTAAAGCGAACTCTGGACGAGCCCATTTCACAAATGAGAAAAAGTGAGGCTCCGGGGAGTGACATGGCAGGGACTACAGCCCTGGTATTCTCACCCATTCCAGAGCATCCTATATTTTTCCCCACCTGTGTCCACTCAGCTGATTTCTACCCGCCAAACTCCAAAAAAGGGTCTGAGGCAGTTTACTGTAAAACACAGGGACTGTTAACACAGACGCAGACCTGGCCTAGGAGCTGTGTGACCTTGGACAGGATACACGAACTCTCTGTGCCCACAGTCTATCGGCAGAGACAGGCTTAGAGCCCAGAACTCCTGCCCGCCACCCCCCACCAGCAAGGCCTGTATCCCCTTCAGTGTTTGAGGCTTGACGCTGTCATAAAAAATTAAACCACAGTCCCCCAATGTTCTTGCCGGCTTCTCAGGTCTTATTTTTTTTGGCCACTAAGGAGACTAATAAATGGCTTGCCACTTGACGTAATCATTAAGGGCTCCACTGAGCTGTGGGCAGCATTTCCTCCCCTCCTTGGCTGGGCCTGGGGCGCCCAGCCACCGAGGGTGACAGTGATGGATGGTGTCATCACGGGGCTTGCCCAGCGGGGAGTGCGGCCGGGGGTTGGGCATGGCTGTCTCTCCTGCAGGCTCCTGGGTTATTCATTATGGGAAGGAGGAGTTGATGTGTGGGGTTGATGGCCAGCTTCCAGAAGGGGCACGAACAGGACTTCCAAGGGGACTGTGGTCAGGGCGGATGTAAAGACTCGTGTTTGGGTGCAAGGAATCAAGTGACAAATGGCCAATAAGCAGATGTGAGGAAAAAGGGTGATCTCAGTAATAGGTGATCCAAAAATACACATTAAAACAAATTTTTTTTAAGTTACAAAATTGGTAAAAATTTAAAACAATTTAAATGATTTAAAAAATATAAGATAAATTGGTCACAAAAATGTTCTCAATTCTCTGGCCCTCCCTGTTTCTATTCCCTTTGCAATGAGGTTTGCAGTTCTTGCCATCAAGAGATAGAGTCTATTTCCCACTCTTGGTATCAGGCTCAGTCATGTGACTTGTTTTGGTCAATAGAATGTGGCAGATGTGATGCTGTGCCTGTTCTGAGCCCTGGCCTCAAGAGGCCTTGCAGCTTCTGCTTGCTCTCTTGGAATCCTACTGACACCCTGTGAACAAGCCTGGGCTAGGATGCTGGAGGATGAGGGACCGTGTGGTGCAGAGCCAAGCTCCAGACACATGAGAATGCCCCTTCAAAGCAAATAAAGCCAACCAGTGGTGCAGAAGCAAGCCTGGTAGAACTGCCTAACTGACCTGTAGACACAGAAACAATAAGAAATGCTTATGGGGCTTCCCTGGTGGCGCAGTGGTTGAGAGTCTGCCTGTCGATGCAGGGGACACGGGTTCGTGCCCCGGTCCGGGAAGATCCTACATGCCACAGAGCGGCTAGGCCCGTGAGCCATGGCCGCTGAGCCTGCGCGTCCGGAGCCTGTGCTCCGCAACGGGAGAGGCCACAACAGTGAGCGGCCCACGTACGGGAAAAAAAAAAAAAAAAGAAATGCTTATGTTTTGAGCCATTGAGTTTTGTGGTGGTTTGTTACGCAGAAATAGCTAACTGACACAAATTGTAATACCCAGTGTTGGCGATGGGTAACCGTGGGGGTAAATAGGCTTAATCACATGTAACTGGCAGGGGCGCAGTTAGCTAATATTTTGCATATCCATTAAAGTAACTAAACATGAAAAGGCTTTACAAGTGCAAGGTGATATTATAATTTGGGGGCCTCAGTTTCCTAATCTGGAAAATAAGGGTAAGAGTACCCAGCTCACAGGTTATTGTGGAGACTCAGTGACTGGGTCAAATGCATAGTATAACACTTGCCACTCAAGAAATGCCCCTAAAGTGTTGGTCGGCTTCTCTATTAGCATATCATGGGGACAACGACACTCAGGGAAGCTTATTTACGGTCTCAGCTTTGGGGATTCGTTTCTTTGGAGATCCTAAAACATTTCTTTTTTGTGGACAAAGATTTATCAGCAAAAATGCCCACTGCAGCATTGTTTATATTGAACAAGTAGAAACAAACTAAAAGACCAACACAAAAGAAACCATGGTTGCTTATTTGCTGTTTATTTACTATTTCTTATTGTTCACTAATTTTTACTAATATTGCTTGAATATGTTAGGATATGGCTATATGCTGAAATACAGTTCAGCCATGGAAATCGGGTTTCAAAGAGAATTTGATGTTACAATGTCCAGGCTATTAAACGAAAGAATCAGATTACAAAATAGAACTATCACATGATCCCATTGTAAAACTTCATTGTATATCTCTATCTCTATAAACCTGTGCAGAGAAAACATATCTGGAAGGAACTAAACCAAAATGTCTGGGTTTGTCCCTGATGGTGAAGCTATATGTCTCTTTGTAATCTTCTTCATATTAGCATGTGTATTTTGAGTTTCTTCAGTGCCAGGTACCTGGCATCCATCTGGAGACTCCTTTAGTTCTCACAATGAACCACGGAGATGGGTTCTAGGACTATACCCATTTCTCAGATGGCAACATTAAGGTCAGGAGCAGCTCAGTGCATGTGAGTTAAGGGAAAAAATGAGTGAATGAATGAATGAATGAAATCAGAAGCCTGTGACCAAGATGAGGGGAGGGTTCTGCGGACCTTGAATGAGAAATAATAAAGGAACACATATTGGTGTCTGCCCCACCAGGCTGCTGTACTCCCTGAAATTTCCCCATCTGCACTTCATCTGTTTCAAAAACGACCAGGGTCCTTTCTGTCTTCTTTCGTTCAAGCTCCTCACTGCCTTTTCTAGACCTGGAGGAACCCTGAGAAATTATCTAGCCCTGCATTCTCAGATGATTTTTAGAGTTTTTTCTTGAAGTAATCTTTTATCTCTGATGAATAAAGAACTATTCATTGTGGAAAATTTGAAAATTGATCAAAATATGAAGGAGAAGAACCCACCCCCCTATATTTCTACCATCAGAATAATCAAGGTTGGCATTTGGGTGTGTTTGGCACCCCTCATGTTTCTCTTTACACAGCTGGCCTCATCCTGGAGGTGCAATCTGGTACCCTGCTGGTTTTATGTCATGTTGATAGAAGTCCATGTGGATATAAACACAACACCGGGATGTTCCAAGTGTGGGGATCCCTGATGGAAGATGACCAGTCCCTGGCGTCCGAGGAACCCCACAGTTTTTCAGGGAAGGATGGCAAAG
The DNA here is from genome assembly GCF_003031525.2 of Neophocaena asiaeorientalis asiaeorientalis. NCBI lineage: Eukaryota > Metazoa > Chordata > Mammalia > Artiodactyla > Phocoenidae > Neophocaena > Neophocaena asiaeorientalis. The sequence continues at coordinate 7,910,206 of NW_020172781.1, read as the reverse complement.
GAGGGACTGGGCACCTGGGGTCCCAGACCCTCCCCTCTGAACAACTGTGTCTGGGCTGCTTTAGGTATTACAGGGCCACCCAAAATTTTGATCATAAAGGAGAATTCCTCTGCTTCAAAAAGGCCAGGCCTGTCATCTAGAAAGGAGGTTGAGGTCTCCCAACAAACCAGGAGCAGCCCCGGGGCTGGAACCCAGGCTGCCTGCCTCGCATGTTCATTGGATAATCATTAGTGGGCACCATCTGTATGCCGGGAACTGGGCTGGGTCCTGCGGGATCAGCACTGAACCATACTCAGTCTCTGCTCTCCTGAAACTTCTGTTCCACGAGGGCAGTTGCAAAATCCTGGTTATCGGACAAAGGATTGAACGGTTGCAGTTTGCGATTAGAGGGATGGGAGCTGAAGACAGAGTGAGGTGGAGAAGACGGAGTGGAGGGAGAGACGGTCTCTCTGGGAGGTGACCTCTGAGCTGGGGCAGAAGGGATGGGAGGAGTGAGAAGGCCGGGGGGACCAGCAAGGGAGACGGCCTGGAGGACGGCTTGGCTGAGCGAGGAGGAGACGGGGTCAGATTGCCGGGCAGGGCCAGGACACACAGGCCACCGTTAGAGGTGAGCAGAGGGTTTAAGCAGGGGAGGGATGTGACTGGATCCACGTTCTGAAAGGTCACTGACTGCTGTGGGGCCGTGGCTGACAATCTGCCATGGCCCTGTACGTCTAGCCTCCCGGGGCAGGGACGCTCCCCTACTCCTACACCTCTGGCATCCCTGGCGTGGGAGGAGTGCACAGTGGGTGGGTCCATCAGCTGGGCCACAGGCCAAGGGCACTTTGCTCCCGTGGGAGTGGGGGACTGCCTGCCCCCACTGCAGGGGGATGGGAACAGCAAATCCCTTCCCCCACCTGGCCAAAGGCCTGCCTGCTTTGCAAGGCCCCGGTGTCACCCCCGCTTCCGGGCATCACCCAGAGCCGGGCTGGCTGTACCCTGCTTTGCTCAGCCTCCCAGTCACCCTCTGACCTCGGTGTCATGGCAGGAAGAGGCCGCCTGATGACGACTGCTCACTGGGCACCCAGTTGGCCCAGAGCCTGGACCAAGTGCCTTCCTCTCACTTGTCCCACACGCTCAGACTCAACAGATCTGCGGGGCTACGAAGTCACTTGCCCAGGATCACACAGCCCAGCAGGGGTGCAGCTGGCCTGCTTGACGGGTCTCCACAGACCCCACGTGCCCCACGCTAGGCTCTGCTTCTCAGCCCCCAGGGGGATGACACCACTGGTCAGAGGAAGGGAGATGGGGAAGGGTGTTCCCACCAATGGGAACAGCGTATGCCAAGGCCTAGATAGGACAGGATATAAACATGTGGGTGTCTTTATTGTCACTTCTTTGTTGAGATATGATTCACGTACGTGCAGTTCACCCATTTGAAGTGCTCAATTCAGTTGTTTTTAGTATATTCAAGAGCTGTACAATTATTACCACAATGAATTTTAGAACATTTTCATCACCTCAAAAAGAAGCCCTGTACCCCTAGCTCCCCCCACCCCCTCCATTCCTTCATCCCCCAGCCCCTGGCAACCACGAATCTACTTTGTCTCTATAGATTTGCCTATTCTGGACATTTCATATAAATGAAACCATACAACACGATCTTCTGTGACTGGTTTCTTTTACTCGGCATAAGGTTTTCCTGGTTCATCTAAATCGTAGCATGCATCAGGACATCTTTCCTCTTCGTGGCTGAATAATATTCCATTGTATGAATACACACCACGTTTTGTTTACTGTTCATTTGTTGATGGACATTTGGGTTGTTTCCACCTTTTGACTATTATGAGTAATGCTGCCATGAACATTTATGTACATTTTTCTGTGTCCATGTGTTTTCATTTCTCTTGGGTAGATGCCCAGGAGAGGAATTGCTGGGTCATATGGTAAATCTAGGTTTAACTTTTTGAGGAACCACCAGATTGTTTTCTGAACTTTGTTTTGAATGGTAGCAAATGTGTGTGTGTGTGTGTGTGTGTGTGTGTGTGTGTGTGTGTGAATATGTGTGCATGGACATTTGCATTTGTACATGCGTGTTAGGTATATAAATATATTTGTATATGTGTCTGAGAGATGAACTGGCCTCAAATAGTAGGTATTGTGACAGTTTCTGTCCTATTGATTGAGGTATGTGGGTGGAGCATTCCCGGCAGGGGGATGATATGGGTAAAAGCTGGGAGGTGGAAGTGAGAGAAGTGAATTCTCTCTTTGGAAAGTGCTGGAAAGTGACTGAGTCCACAGCACAGTCCCCCACATTTGAGCCCACATCTTCCTATCACCCTCTCAGCCAGGACCACCAAACCCACTGTAGCTTATGCAAATCATATGCAAATCTCTCCCCTCCCATCCACCCTGCGGCACCCAGAGGAGTGGGAAATATTCTCGTTTGGGTCCTTCCCTTCATTAATTTCTGAGCCGTAGTACATTACTCATGGATAATTAAGAGTGAGCTATTAATACAACATTTAATATTCAAGTGCAGCGAAGAGGAGAGAACTGTAAGTCACAGAATCCTGTTCGATGAGACATTGCATTTTAGCGATGAGATTTTTTTTTCGCCTTCCAGAGGCTCAGGACTGCTTGCATCGAAATGTGGGCCTGAGAACTTCATTTATTGATAGAATAGGAACAAGATCTTAAATCACTGGGAAATCCATTTGAAGAACCCAGTGGAGACGGCTGGGCAGTAATTACACCCGGAAGTATAACTGTCTTCACCGGGCACATCCAGAGACAGGAGGTGGCTGGGCTGTCCCATGGCAGACAGGGGGATTGATGGCATACAGGTTGGGCAGAGACGGAGACAAAGGAAGAAACGTGTGTCCATCCACCCCTGGGAAGGGGAGGAGGTGAGATTGGAGCAGCTGGATTCTGGCTGCCTACACACCTTGTTCATCCTGGCTGGAGGCTAAGGCAGCCTGGACTGTCCCTACTCCCCCCGTATGTGACCTTGAAAATAAGGCTCCCCCCGTGTTTCAGCTTTACTGATCCCCAGCGCCTGACACAGAAACAGAGCTCACCAAATGTCTTTGAGCACCTGGAGGCCTCGGTTCCCAATGCCAGAAAGTGGGGTCTCAGTGGAACTTCCTTTAAGGGCCAGTTCCCATCTACCTCTGCCTGACGTGGAGGGTCACTTAAACGCCAGCAGCTGTCACTCACGGAGGCCACGTGGCGTGTGTGGGTGGCAGGCCTGGGTCACATCACCAGGTGTGTGGCGAGTCCTGTGGACCCGGCTGGCGTTCTCCGTCCCCGTCAGTAAGGTGGGGATTGGTTGTCCCGAGGCCATCCCAGGTTAACGTGAGGTGAGGGCTGCACACATCGTGAGCGTTCGGTAGATAAGAGGTACCTGCTGCTGGGAGAATGGGGTTCTGTTGTTTTGGCAGCAGCTTTCGCTGTGGGCTGATGGAGTGGTCCAGGGAGTGGGGGCTGGGATGGTGGGCAGAGGGAGGTGGGCCTGCGGGCAGAGATGAGGAACCGGAGGGAAAGCCAGCTCTTTGCCAAGTGTGAACGGGGGGGTTCCGTGTGAATTACCTAACTCTCGCACCCAACCTGCAATGCACAAGGAGTTCTTCTATTTTACGAATGAGGCAGAGGAGACCCAGACATGCTGAGGAACCTCCCCAAAGCCACCCAGCAGAGCCCAGTTCTGGGACTCCTGGATCTCTGTCTCCAAGGTCTGTGCTATATGCTCTGCTTGGGACCCAGTGGGGTGCTTGGTAGATGGGCGGGGATGTGGTGGTAACCAGCTGGGACTCAGAGTCAGGCTGACCCAAGTTCGAATTCCAGCTTTGCCCTGTGTGATCCTGGGCACGTTATTTCCTGTCTCACCACTCAGGCCTCTTGTGTTGAAGTGGGAATAACCAAGTGGGAACCAGCCTCCTTGGGTTGTTCTGAAAGGCAAATGAAGCAGTGTTCTCCAGGCTGCTGCTGGGCCTGTGGGAATGTCTCAACACATCTCACCATTGGGAATGATCTCTATACCCATTTCGCAGATGAGAAAACTGAGGCTCACAGGGGCAAAGAGGCCCTCAAGGTCATTAAATAGCAGGACTGTGTTTGAACCCAGAGCTGTCTGAATCCAAAATGAGCCTTACTACATCTTGGCCATGATTACATTAGCTAATATAATAACAACAGTGATATTATTATTGATTTCTTCACCTGCTGACCACTAGGCAGGCTCTCTGTCCCCACCACCTTGGTGGTGCGTGTCTGGGATTCCTCAGGATGGGGATCCTGGTGAGGCCAAATCTTGAGGGGCAGAAACACAGGTGGGCAGAACAGGCTTCTCTCCAACCCCATTCTGTTCCTGCCCTCGCCCGGCCTGAGGCAGTAAGAGGGATCTGCCACTGGGCCTCCTTTCTCTGCCCACTGCAGGCCTAACTAACGATCTGTCACCTGTTTCCTCACCTGTGTGTGCCTCCTGGGCCTTTGCAGCCTCACTGCCTGCCTCAACCATTGGAGGAGAGCCAGGGTGCAGCTTGGCCCCTGGGGGTCTGGGGGTGCTGAAGGGGGCTGAGGGCGCCAGGAGGTTCACCAGAAACTGCCCTTCTCTCTGCTTCAACTCCTGAGAAACGGTTTTGGATGAAACAAGGATTTAGCAGAGAGGATGGAAATTTAGGCCGCAGAGTCTTACACTCTTGGAGTTAAGATTGGCATCTCCGAGTCGGAGACGGGACACTGCTCAGCTTAGGGGCTTCTAACCCCACCCCCAGTTAGTCTCTGGAACTCGTTTCATGTTGCCTCAGTGGATCTTCAGAAGCTCTGTAGCCCTTGAACCGATGATGAAAATGAATCCCAGGGCCTAGTGTGATGTGCCCGGGCTGCACAGCTGGGGTTAGACAGAGCACTGGAGCACGGGGTGGGGATCACGTGTAGCCCTGCCGCAGAGCTGGGCCTGTCTCTCGGGGTGCCTGACTCCCTGTCCAGCGCTCCCTTGCTCTCTAGGATGGGTCACCTTGCAGAAAGTTGGGGAAGATTGATTTTCAAATGGGTTACCAGAGGCCTGGCAATGTGACAACCAGGACGCCCTGCCTATGGCGCTGGCAGGATGAGCTTGTGTTCGCATTTTGTGAAGCATTGTGAGCAGGCTGTGAGCTCAGGAGTACTCACTGGAGGTGTGGGGAGGGGGCGAGGACCTCTGAGCCTACTACAAGGACCCTCAGATGATGACGATGGTAGTCGCAGTGATGAGGGCCGTATTTGATAACGACTGCCACGATGGTGGCCAGATTTGGTGTTGGCTGACAGCTGTGACGTAAGCATGGTACTGTGCTCCTGGGCTACATCAAATAGTGGGCTAATAAAATTTCTAGATTTTCTGCTGAGTTCCCCAGTGGTAAAGGGAGCATGGCAAGAGGAAGAGAAATCTAGGGAGCTGGAAGGACCCAGACATGGTCCAGCTCCTCACTTAATAGAGGAGGAAACAGAAGCCCAGAGAGGGACTGTGTCCAGGACCACACGGTGGGTCTGTCTGCAGTGGCGACCAGATACGGGGATGAAGTGTGACCTTCCAGAATTGGTGGCTCCATAATATATGCTTTCCTCTGAACACTGTAAACCACAAGGTGTCCTAGCCCAAGGTCACTCAGCCAGTAATGGTGACAGCCTCAAGGCATGTCAGATCCTGAAGCCTGGCCTTTCTCTGCTAGGCCCTCTGCTGAAGGAGAGTCCAGCTATTCTGTGAGATTTGTGAAGGTGGGGACCATGCCTGCCTCCTTCTCCTTTATAACCCCAGTACCCAGACTGACCCTCAGTGCGGACGCTTCAGGAGGGCTTGCTGGATAAATGGAGGAATAAGGGAAGATGTTAAGCTTCCCCATCCACCAACCCATCCACCCATCTACCTGTGGACTGAATGTTTGTATCCTCCCAAATCCATACATTGAAGATCTAAGCCCCAGTACGGCTGTGTTTGGAGATGGGGTCTCTAAGGAAGGTTAAATGAGATCCTAAGGATGGAGCCCTGATTCAATAGGATTGGTGTCCTTAAAAGATGAGACCCCAGAGAGCTCTCTCTCTCTCTCTCTGTCCAGGTATGCACAGAGGAAAGGTCCTGTGAAGCCACAGTGCAGAGGCAGGTATCTACAAGCCAGGAAGGAAGGGCTCACCAGAAACCGAACTGGTTAGAACCTTGATCTTAGACTTCTAGATTCCAGAACGGTGAGGAAATACATTTCTGTTGTTTAAGGCTCCCAGTCAATAGTATTTTGTCATGGCAGCCCAAGCTGACTAGTGCACCTTCCATTGCCCTTCCTTCTTTCCTCTTTTCCTTCTTTCCTTCCACCCACCCATCCTTCCATCATTTCATTCTTCCATCCACCTATCCATTCACCCATCCATCCATCCTTCCATCCATCCATTATCCATCCATACATCTATTATCTTCCCTCCCTTCCTCCTTTCTACTTTTCCTTTCCTTCTTCCCTCCACCTATCCACCCATCCTTCTGCCTCATCTTGCCTTCTACCCACCTCTCCTCCATCCATCTCACCCTGGTACTGCTGGGGAGGGTTTTTGCAGCCCTACCTGACACCCTCACCCTGCATCACAGCATTAAAAAGCTTGCTCTTGGAAAAAAAAAAAAAAAAAAGCCTGCTCTTGGGACTCAGCCCAGGGCTCTGATGGGACACCTTGACATCTTTCATCCACGGCACCTTACCATGGTACTCTCTCTTAACTCAGCTGTCACACAGGAATATCTTGTTAAGTCATTCCAAACTTACACTCCAAATTTGATTTAAAAAAAAAAATCCAACTAGCCGAGGGTTGCACCATAAGATAACAAACAGAAAATTAATTTTATTTACATAAATAGAAATGATTAAACCCCAACAGCTGTCCAGGTATCTTGTGGTGCAGAGGCTGGGGCAGTGAGGGAAAAGTTCCCTGGGGGAGGCTGGCCTGGAAAAGCCTGGTACCTGGGGGAAGGACCCCCAGGAGGGCTTCCCAGCAGCCTCTCCCACCTGCTCCACCTTGGTCCCGCCCAGGCTGCTTCCATGCAAAACACCCAGGAGCCTCATTTGCATACCCATCAGCTCATTTCCATATCCCCCAGCTCTGGGTGGCGCAGCCGCCGCAGGGCTGGCTGACAGCAGCCACTTTTGTTTTTAAATGCCATCCA
>NW_020172781.1:7900976-7902775 GCF_003031525.2 Neophocaena asiaeorientalis asiaeorientalis | reverse complement strand
AAGAAAGCTGAGAAAAAAGAAAAGGGAGAAAACCCCTCAAGACAAAGAGATGGGCACCATCTGGGTAGCAGGAAGAAAATGGCACCGTCTGGAGCTGGAACCCAGGGGGAAGCAAGCAATGGGGCACAGGGCCTGGGGGCTGGCTGGAGCAGGAGATGCTAGACTTGCCAGCCTCCTTGTTTACTTGACCCTGGCATCCTGTGCAGGTGACTGTGAGGCGCATGCCTCTGTTTCCCCATCCGAGAAATGGCAGCCTCACGCCAGCGTGTGGATCCTGCCGGCATGTAACAACCCCCCAGCTCCTGCTTCCGCGTTTATTCCTGCTGCAGAGCCCAGGAAGTGAAGGGGCTGAGGGGGCTCTGCGGTGGGGCTGGCTGCTGCCCCCTCCCCTCTGCCTTGCCCCTTCCCCTCTCTGCACCTTGGGTTTCTCCCCCCACGGGCTGGCTCCCTTTAGGTCAAGAGGCAAGGTATATAGTGATGACGATTATGGTACTGAATATTAATAGTGCATATAGGTGAGAACTTAGCACTGGGCCGAGCCTTGTACCAGCGTTTGCTCACTTTATCCTCCTAAGCATGGTGGGTCCGTATTTTAGTACGATCTCCAGCTTACAGACAACGTCGTGGAGGTCCAAACCAAGGCCTCAGCCTGTGTTTTCTGCAGGCACACCTCTCATCTCCTAGAGGACTTTTACCATTTTCCCTCCCATTCCCCTCCTCACAAGCAAGGACTCCAGCCACCTCCCTGCCCACAGAGCAGCCACTAGACCCCCCTGCGGTGCATTACTGGGACTGGGTTGTACCCTGGCAGTGCCAAGGGACAGGGGGCTGGGGTTGCCCTCTCTCAGCAAGGGGGGCCTTGCCCGGAGGAGCCTTTGTTTCGGCAGGGTGGGCCTGGGGCTCGGTGGGCAAGAAGATGGAGTGCCTTGTGGGTGGGGGAAGGTCACAAATGTTTGTCCCTGACCTTGTGATTCCCCCAGCCCTGATCCTGACCCTGCCTCTAAAACTGTCTACCCCTCATTTCTCACTACACCCCTAAGTTTCCTTCCTCCTTCAGGTTCTTGGATGAGTGAATGTGGTGCAAAGGCCCTGTGGTCCCCACACCTTAGGGCCTTTCTCCCTGCTGTTCTCACACATTTGATTTCTGTGTGTGTGTGTGTGTGTGTGTGTGTGTGTGTGTCTATCCCACGAGCTGAAGAACATGCTCAGTGCATGTCTGTGTGTGTTGATGTATGTGCAAGGGCCCTTGTATCTCCATGGTGGTTACGAACATGGATTCTGCTGCCAGCTTGCCTGGGTTCAAATCTCAACTCTGCTAGTCGCCAGATGTGTGGCTTCTAGCGAACCACTTACCTTCTCTGAGCCTCAGTTGTGTCCTCTGTAAAATGGGGATGATAACAGTGCTTAACCTTGTGAGAATAGGATGAGTAACATATATACAACTATGGAGAATGGTATTTGGCTCACAGCTAGCTCTCTACATGAGTTACTTATGGTGGTGATGGAGCGTGTGTTTCTGCGTGCATGTGTGCAGCGAATTGGGTCCAGCATTTTATGCGAGCACATGTATTGTGCTCATTGCACTCGCATGTTCACACGTGCCATGTGGGCGAGTGTTATACACACAAGTGCAGACACACACGCCCATATTTTATGTACTTGTGTGCATCCATGTGAAATGCACATTCACGATGAGTAGTTCAAACCTAGCAGACAAGAGACATTTGTAAGGTATGGATTTGTGCTCGCTCCAAACATTTCATATCAGTATTCATGAACTTAATACCTTAATTTGGGTT
>NW_020172781.1:7894070-7900312 GCF_003031525.2 Neophocaena asiaeorientalis asiaeorientalis | reverse complement strand
AGTGAAGGGGGTGAGGGGGCTCTGCGGTGGGGCTGGCTGCTGCCCCCTCCCCTCTGCCTTGCCCCTTCCCCTCTCTGCACCTTGGGTTTCTCCCCCCACGGGCTGGCTCCCTTTAGGTCAAGAGGCAAGGTATATAGTGATGACGATTATGGTACTGAATATTAATAGTGCATATAGGTGAGAACTTAGCACTGGGCCGAGCCTTGTACCAGCGTTTGCTCACTTTATCCTCCTAAGCATGGTGGGTCCGTATTTTAGTACGATCTCCAGCTTACAGACAACGTCGTGGAGGTCCAAACCAAGGCCTCAGCCTGTGTTTTCTGCAGGCACACCTCTCATCTCCTAGAGGACTTTTACCATTTTCCCTCCCATTCCCCTCCTCACAAGCAAGGACTCCAGCCACCTCCCTGCCCACAGAGCAGCCACTAGACCCCCCTGCGGTGCATTACTGGGACTGGGTTGTACCCTGGCAGTGCCAAGGGACAGGGGGCTGGGGTTGCCCTCTCTCAGCAAGGGGGGCCTTGCCCGGAGGAGCCTTTGTTTCGGCAGGGTGGGCCTGGGGCTCGGTGGGCAAGAAGATGGAGTGCCTTGTGGGTGGGGGAAGGTCACAAATGTTTGTCCCTGACCTTGTGATTCCCCCAGCCCTGATCCTGACCCTGCCTCTAAAACTGTCTACCCCTCATTTCTCACTACACCCCTAAGTTTCCTTCCTCCTTCAGGTTCTTGGATGAGTGAATGTGGTGCAAAGGCCCTGTGGTCCCCACACCTTAGGGCCTTTCTCCCTGCTGTTCTCACACATTTGATTTCTGTGTGTGTGTGTGTGTGTGTGTGTGTGTGTGTGTCTATCCCACGAGCTGAAGAACATGCTCAGTGCATGTCTGTGTGTGTTGATGTATGTGCAAGGGCCCTTGTATCTCCATGGTGGTTACGAACATGGATTCTGCTGCCAGCTTGCCTGGGTTCAAATCTCAACTCTGCTAGTCGCCAGATGTGTGGCTTCTAGCGAACCACTTACCTTCTCTGAGCCTCAGTTGTGTCCTCTGTAAAATGGGGATGATAACAGTGCTTAACCTTGTGAGAATAGGATGAGTAACATATATACAACTATGGAGAATGGTATTTGGCTCACAGCTAGCTCTCTACATGAGTTACTTATGGTGGTGATGGAGCGTGTGTTTCTGCGTGCATGTGTGCAGCGAATTGGGTCCAGCATTTTATGCGAGCACATGTATTGTGCTCATTGCACTCGCATGTTCACACGTGCCATGTGGGCGAGTGTTATACACACAAGTGCAGACACACACGCCCATATTTTATGTACTTGTGTGCATCCATGTGAAATGCACATTCACGATGAGTAGTTCAAACCTAGCAGACAAGAGACATTTGTAAGGTATGGATTTGTGCTCGCTCCAAACATTTCATATCAGTATTCATGAACTTAATACCTTAATTTGGGTGGAGGTGTTTGTAGGGAAAAATAACTTGCTCCTTCTGCAAAAAGTATTAGTATTTGCCTCAAGGGCCAGTATGGAGGGTCTTTCTCTCTCTCTCCTTCCATATTGGAATCAGGAACAATGCCCTCCAGGCAGGAACCAGAGAGCAGAGAGCATCTCACGCAACCTGGGCAGGCTTGCAAAGCGGGCTGGTAACTCTCCTGCTATCTGCAAGGCTGGCTTTGGGAGCCTCTCTCTGGGTCCACCTGGGAACTACCTCCCTCTGCCGTACTCAGGGGGCCTGGGGAGGTGTCTGAAGCTCTCCATTAGGCCCCAGTCTTTCCCCCAAGTGTTTTTACTCTGTCCCGAGGTTCGCATTGCAGTTTTAAATTTAGCAACAGGCAAAGCCTTGTGTAACTCTGACAGATTCATCTTTCCAACCTGGCTCCCGTGTGGGATCTGGGGACCTCTCAGAACCTTTTTGGAAGGGATAGGATTGGAATGGTAAGGAGGGGGGTCAGAGGAGCAAGAGACCCTCAAGTCACTGTCGGACACCTCCTGGAACACATCCCATTTCTTAGTCATTCCTCTCTGTCCAACAGCCTCCAGGCCACGTGGCCACTTGCCTCTCTTTTGGTCAGATAAAGCTGATGCCAAGACATGGGCACTTCGCTAGAAGTCGTAAGATGCTGGCATGATACCTATGCAACTTGGGAAGGACATTTCAGCTCCACGGACCTCAACTTCCCCACGTCTCCCTGGTTGTCCTGAGGGTGGTGTGCAAAGTGAGGGTGTCTGTGATCTGTGATGAACTACAGCTTCTCTTGAGTTTCTCCAGAAGCCCTAGCTCTAGAAATCTCCATTGATTAATCTGTTGCTGGGTAGGGTGTTGGTGGGGGACCAAAAAAAAGGGGTCTTTTTTGTTCCCACAGAGCTTGGCACACAGAAGGTGCCGTGTGAATGGGGGTCAACAGATGACACCTTCTAGAGGTGATAATTTCTGGAATGTGGCCCGCCCAAGGTCACGCAGCTGGTAGCTCTTGTCTCCACTATGAGGGCACGGACCCTGGGGGTGACTTGGGCCACATTGTGTAAGTCCCCTGTGTGCCTGTCCAGGAGGAGGGGGAGGGATTAGCACTCAGGGGCACTGGCCACTCGAGGAGCCCGCCTGCTCCCTGGGAGGCCCAGTGCCGTGGACATCGGGCCAGCTGGTCTCGGGGGGAGGAGGGGGAGAATCTGACACCCCTGGACACTTGGCGCTGTCACTCCCAGGGGATTTGGTGAGCTGGTGGGAACCTGGTTGGGTACATGCTGTGCTGGGTGGCTGGGAGGTGGGGAAGTTGGTACATTCTTTGTGAGTCCAGTGCATGGCCAGGCACATAGTAGGTGCTCCATGGGCGTGTCTCTATGGATGGATAAACGGGAGAGCACTTGACATCCCACCTAAAATCCCAGACAGGCTTCTCCAGCTCAATCTATGTTCCCACCATGATCTCAAAGCTGAAATCCAGAAGCCTGAGCGTCATCACCCTTGCTGCCTGCACTGGCCCACTCTCCACAGGCCACCCATCTCCAAGACCTGACAATTCCACCTCCAAATGTGCCCGAGCCCACCCTCTGCCCACGCCCCCCCTGCCTCACCACCCTCTCTCGCCTTGCTCCGTCTCTCACTCCCATACCTGCCCCTTCTCCCCTTGGGAGCAACGGTGAGCCAGGCACCGTGTCAGTGGTCAGGTCAGTCCTCTGTCTGAAACCCGTGGCTTCAAACCCAGTGCAAACTCCACCCGTGATGGCTTCTTATTCTCCTTACTTGCAAAGCCTCAGCCCCACGGCCCTCAGTTCTGCTCCTTAAATACGCCCAGTTCCACTAGGTTCCCACTTCAGGCCTTTGCTTAAGCTGTTCATTCTTCTTTATGTTCTCAGGGCTGGTTTCCTCTTGTCTGACAGGTCTCACCAGTATTTGAAGCTTTGTTCTTATTTCCTTACAGTTCTTTCTTGCAGTCATTATCTTGATATTACGTTATAGGGATGTGTCTTGGACAGGATCGGGATGAAGAAGGTGGTAGATGACTGGAAGATTCTGGAAAAGGGCAGAGGCAACCTTCATGAGGATGCGCTGTTTGTCCTGTAGTCATCCATTAAACAATCCTCTCTCTCTCCTTCCCTTCCCTCCGTCCACCCACTCACTCATCCATCTACCCATCCTTCTATCCATCCATCCACCCATCTACCTGTCCATCCATCCAACCATCCTTCCATCATCCATCCACCCATTTACCTGTCCATCCATCCATCCACCCATCCATCCATCCACCCACTCATCCATTCATCCAATCTTTAGTAAGCTCTGTTTACTGACCTGACCAAGATGTAGAATCTTGTTGCACCTCAGTTCTCTTTTCTTTAGAATGGAACCGACATACCTACCTTTCGGGGCTGCTGTGAGGATCACAGGAGCTGATGCCTGCATGGTGCCTAAGGCATGCCTGGCTCAGAGGAAGGGCTTAGGCAGCATCCCTCTCAGAAGCGCTGGCAGCAGCACCTGCATTTGGAAAACGGGAACACCCCCCTTCCCCAGTCCGCGTGCTTGTTGGGGTTCCGCCGCCTCTTCCTTCAGCAAGCTTGTTCCTAGAGGGCAAGGCCACACATCACCACGCCTGTGGGAGGAGAGCGAGGACCCACAGCTGGCAGGGAGGGGTGGGCTAGGGCAGCCTGTCCCCTGCTGCTGGGGAAGGGCAGGAAGGGCGGGTTCATGAGGGGCCAGGTGTGTGTGGAGGTGGGGGCTTCTCTCTCTTTCTCCGGATCTCCCCACCTCTCTTTCTCTCCTTTCTGTCTTCCCCCCATCCATTCTCTCTTCTCTCTCTCTCTTCCCTCAATTCTCTGCTCTCTGTCTTTCCAACTCCCATCCTCTGTCTTTCTGTCTCTCTGCTTTCTCCTCTTCCTCTTTCTCTCTGAGTGTCTGCCCCCTCCTCTTCCCCCGCCCTCCCTCCTGCTCGCTCTCTCAGCATCAGCCAGAGGACCTGCTTCTGCAGCCTTGGTTCTGGCTGCCTCATAGCAAGCATCACACGATTACAGCCACGTTCTTAGGGTCTTAGAGCAACCGCGTACACATCTGAGTCGCAGAGGGCCTTAGGAACAGAGAACGATGGCATTGGAGAACCACAAAGCCAAGATCCTGGGTTCCCAGCACCCTAGGACTCCAGAATCAGGGTCTGTTGAAACTTGGACAACAATAGAATATCTGGATTGGAGGATTTTAGAATCACAGAGAAAGGGGTTGGCTCCACAAGTTTTTAATACCCCACTCCTGTATCTCCACCGTCTTCATTTCGCATATATTTATTGAGCACCTACTATGTGCCAAGCACTGTTCTAGGCCACTTGGGATAAATCCATGAACTAAGCAGGCAAAAATTCCCGCCTTCTGCCTCAGGGCAGAGGCAATGACATCACACTGACATATGATAGAAGAAGAGGTAATATCTGTGGATTCGGGGGATGACTCATTACCACCTGTATTATTTACCTAATATTTTCTTTAAGTCACTCACTTCAAGCACCCAAAGAGATTTTTAAAAGGAAGCTTTATATTGCTGAACATAACAGAAAATCAGTATCAGTGGCCGTCAACAGAAGGTGTCTTCAAAAATAAACACAATGGAAAGAAAACACTGCTATGAGAAACCTGCCTTGATGGTGTTCCCTGCCTCTTTGAGATCTCACGAGGTCTGCACTCCCTTTGCTGTGAAGCGGGGTGGGCATGTGTTGGAGCTGCCAAAGACAGGAAGTTGTAAGGATATAAAGAGGGTGAAAAAGAAAAAGCTATTATTTAAAGATCCCCTCCCCATACCACTGAACTCCTCAAGCCTGGTCTCAGTCTGCCTCTTCTGCTTAGTTAGCTGTGTGACACGGGGCACGTCATCGGACCTCTCTGAGCCTCAGTTTCCCCATCTGGAAACAGGGGCATGATGAACGCACTTTCCTCCTGGGGCTGTTGTAGGGATTTATTCAAATAGGTGCTTCAGGGGGACTGAAGGCTTAAAAGGGTTAGTAATTCCTCCCCCTGAATGTTCCAGGCTGCTCTGGACAGTGCTCCAGGCTGCTTGGGGTAAGGTTCACCTCCCTGCCACCGTGGGAGCCGCTCAGGAAGCCTCCTCTGGGCTGAACCTCTAAGGCAGCAGCTCCGGGCAATTCATGAGCCTGCAGCTCTCCCCTCCCTGGTTCCTCCCAGCACTGCAGCTCTCACCCACCCCCCGGCTATATTTCATGCCCATCAAGATTTAGGGTTCCACCATTTTCCTGTAGGGAAATCGGGCTGAGGGGAATTTGAATGCAGTTTTATCAGCTATATCATGCTCACTTTACTTGGCGGGGGAATTACAGGTCGGGGTGGATGAGTGCTCGGAATAGGCGATAAACTTCCTCCATCTTTATTCTCTGCAAGAAGGGGCTGTGGGCTGTGCAGACCCCTGGAGGCCTTGAGTTCAGACGGCTTTGAATACCTGTGTCTGGACCTTCCAAAGGATCCTGGGACTTAAATCCAGGTGTGATGGGTGTGGTTTTTTCATTCATTCATTCCTTCAACAGGTATGTAACCAGTCCCCGCCCTGGGCCCAGCACTGCGGTTACAGTTATAAACAGAACATGGTTCCTGCCCCCCCGCAGCTCACACTTCCAAGCGCAACAGGCTTTGTCTCAGGAAACCCAGGGTGCTGGGAGAAACTTGACCTAGCTTGGGAAGTCTAGGAAGGCTTCCTGGTGGTGGTGGTAGTGCGGGGACTTACATATAAGTTGAGTTAATGAAGG
>NW_020172781.1:7848286-7893900 GCF_003031525.2 Neophocaena asiaeorientalis asiaeorientalis | reverse complement strand
GTGTGTGCAAAGAGGGAGGGGACCTCTGAGGAAGCAACTGCAGCAGCGCGGGGCCGGGGGGACTGGAGGGGTGACTCTGGGAAGCGGGAGGCAGGGCCTCTGGCTGTGGCACAGACCGCAGCCCCAGGGTCATGGGGGCCGTGGAGGCAGGGCCAGGAGAGGGGCCTGGTCAGCTGTAGGAGAGGGTTGGGAGTGGTCAGAGTGGTCCTAAGGGGATGAGCCCTGAGGCTGCTGCAGGGTCCAGGAGAGATGGGGACTAGGGATGAGAAAAGTGCCTGGGAAAATTGTGGGAGGGGGGAAACCAGAGGACCTGGGCTTGCGGGCAGAGGGTGTCTGGCTTGGTGGGTCTATGTTGGGTGGGTGACCTTGACCTCAGGCCATCGGGGGAGACCATGATGGTAAAGAACACAGTTGTTCTGGGCCCAGTGTCACTGCCTTTGTACTTCTTGGGCTACCCTGACTCAGAGATGATGAACCTTTTTCATACCAGGCAGGTGGACTCCCCGTGGCCTCATGGACCCCGTGTACTGCCTTCTTTCCCAATAGGTGGGAACAAGGGCTGCCCTCGTACCACAGGGTCCCGTCCCAGCTCCAGGGAGGGTGTCAGGTGCTTGGGGGTCCCTGAGTCATGAGGTGGGGCAGCGGGGACCCTCGGGGCAGAAGTGATAGAGGGGGTGGTCTTTCTCCATTTTCTCAAGCCACCCTCTGGTTTCACCTGGGGTTCTGGTGTTTTCCTTTGTATAAGGAAGGCCTTGTGTTTCTCTCTGCAATGCTAATTTATTCCCTCTCAAGCATCTTTTCTTTCCTCCCTCCCTCCCTCTTCCCCTCCCTCCCTCCTTCCCATTCAGTACATATTTACTGAGAGCCTACTCTATTCCAGGCACCATTCTAGGCTCTGGGACACAGCACAGACCTAATCGGGACAAGATCCCTAACCTCATGGAGCTTACATTCCTGTAAGGAACACTAATGATAAACAAAAAAGGTTAAAATACATATGTCAGGGGCTTCCCTGGTGGCGCAGTGGTTGAGAATCCGCCTGCCAATGCAGGGGACACGGGTTCGAGCCCTGGTCTGGGAAGATCCCACATGCTGCGGAGCAACTAGGCCCGTGAGCCACAACTACTGAGCCTGCACGTCTGGAGCCTGTGCTCTGCAATAAGAGAGGCTGCGACAGTGAGAGGCCCACGCACCGCGATGAAGAGTGGCCCCCACTTGCGGCAACTAGAGAAAGCCCTCGCACAGAAACCAAGACCCAACACAGCCAAAAATAAATAAATAAATATTTGGGAAAAAAAAAAAAAAAACATATGTCAGATAATAATAAGACTAAAGCGGAGGAAACAGAAAGGGAGCCTTGGGGTGGCCGGTCCCCCCAGGAGAACCACTCTCTGAGCTGGTTTCTATCACTGCCTCCACCCGGTCTTCATTTGCACCACCTACGTGTGTATCCACACATGGTCTATGGCACGGCTTGGCGTGTCTTAAAACTTTCTATACATGCAAGCGTCCCATATGTGTTTTCCATGATTGCTTTTCTGGCTCGACATCCTCGTTTGAGACTGATCCTTGTTGATATGTGACGCTCCAGTTGACACACTGTCACTGCGATAGACCCGTGCGCAGTATGAATATGTCATTACTCATCGAGCCATCCTCCTGCTGATGGACATTTAGGTTGTTTCCAATTTTTTTTTTCTCTTACCACCCAAGCTGTAGGAACTATCTTGTACCCATCGACACCCCTGGCCTCCAGTGTTCTCTAAAAGGTAAGCACCTGGTGACAGACAGCCAATGATATCTGTCAAACTACTCAATGTGCCGCACAACGGCGAGGATGACGATGATACAAAATAGCTTCCAGGTCCTGAGTGCTTAGTTCATTCAGGGCTGTTCCAAGCACTTTAGCCCATCGCCTCCTTTTCCTCCTCGTACTCCATGAGGCAGATCCCAGCATGGAGCTTGTGTAACAGACACAGCTGTGGAGACCAGAGAGGTCAGGCAGTTTCCCCAAGGCCACCCAGCAAACCCAGACCCTCGAAACTGCCTGGTCCCCCTCCCTCCATCTCTCCCCTCCATCCAGAGTAGCCTCCATCATATCCCTCAAACACTGCCCATCTTGGTCCTAACTCTGAGCATTTGCACCAGCTGTTCCTTCAGCCCAGAATGCTCTTCCAGCCTTACCTCCCACCCTGCCTCTCAGTACCCTTTCCTGGACCCTTTACTCTTTTTCCTTCCCAGCATTCACGACACAATAATTGACTAGTCACGTGGTTGATGGTCTGTGTCTGTAAGTTCCATGCCAGGCCCTGCGCTGAGTGCTTTACGGCTGTGATCTCATTTCAGCCTCACAGTTATCTCTTGAAGTGAGGGGATAGTCTTCATTTTACAGGAGAGAAGGAGAAGTGGCTCACAGGCATTGAGTAACCTGCCTGGGGTCACACATCAAGGGCAAGCAGAGGCGAGATCTGAAACCAGGCCGCCTGGCTCACGTCACCCTTGCCTTTACTTGTCTCCCCGGACACTTGAGCATCACAGAATGCAGACACTGGAGCTGGGATGTAACACCGTCATTTCACAAAAGGGGAAACTGAGGCCCAGAGAGGCACCAGGACTTGCCCAGGGTCACACAGAAGGTTGGCAGCAAGCAAGGCCAAGCTCTGGTCATCTGCTGGACACCCAGACCCCTGGCCACACTGCCCCAGGCTCCATGGCCCCATCAGAATGTCACATCTCTCCACATTGGGGGCCAGTGGCCAGGGCTGTGGCCGAGAAAGTAACCCTCAGTGGCAGAGTGTGAGAGGCCTGGGTCGGAGGGGTGTCTGTCACTGTGGCTGGATGCTCAAGGCAGCTCCATTATTCAGGTCATCAGGCTGGAGCCACCAGGCGCGGGAGGGAGGGCCCGCTGTAGCCGGGATGGTCAGCTGGCTGGGCTGCAGGGGGCCGCAGGGCCCCGGGAGCTGTCACCGCTGACTGATGGATGGGGACAGCTTCCAGTTGCCGGCCATCCCCGCCACGAGCCCCGTGGCCATCTCTGCGGCCGCCCACGCTGGCCTCCTGCCCGGTGCCTTGCTTTGAACGTCCACAAGGCCTTTTGTTCTCACAGCAGGGGCTGGGCAGGCAGCGTTGAGGGGCCCCTTTCTGAGGAAGGAGCTGCCTGCTGGGGCTTCCCCCTGCCCTCGACCCCTACTGAGTTCCTCTAATTACCTGTGGGCAGGAGGGGCCGGCTGAGAGGTCCAGCTGAGCTGTTAGGAATCCGCTCGGAGGTGGGGGGTGGTGGCTGGCTGGAGGAGCCTCGAATTCCAGCCCCCAGATCGCAGATGGGAAACTGAGGCCTAGGGAGGGCAACAGGCCTGCTCAAGGTCACATAGCGAGTTAGAGGTAGGGCTTGGGCTGGACGCAGGTTCGTTTAGTCTCCCCAAGGCAAGGGACGGGAAGGAACCGGCACTTAATATGTTCTGAGCATCAGTTACGTGCCGGGCACTTGACACGCACCTTCTTCTTGAGTTGGAAGGTAACCTGTTTCAGCTTACCCTTGCTTCCCTGCTCTGTGTCCTCAGGGGGGTTAATTTCCTTCTCTGAGCCCCATTTCTTCATCTATGAAATACACTTATTTATTGAGCACCTCCTATATTCAGGACCACGAGGAGACATACATTAGACACGGTCTCCAACCTCGAGGAGCTCTTCACCAAGTAGGGGGACAGGTGAGTCAGTAGAAAGCCCAGTGCGTGAAATAAGTGCTGTGGTGGGTGGACAGAGCATCAGTGGGACCTTGGGGGGACCCCTACCCAGCCTGGAGTGAGGAGGGCTCCATGGAGGGCACCATGCCTGAGAATTTTATCCAGAGAGCAATGGGGAGCCATGTATGGCTCAGCCTTGGAGCCTGAGAGTTTGGAGATGATCTCCCCAGGCTGGAGGAGCTGAGGCAGAGGTGGGGTGGCAAGGAGTCTCCCGGGAAGTTTCAGGTGAGAGGTGACCAGTGCTGGGACACGGTCCCTACACGGTCCCTACATCTTCTCACGGGCTGGGCTCCGAGCCAGGGGGCCACAGGTTCCTGGTGCAGCCACAGTTTTGCGGGTCCTCAAAAAAGCTAACATAGAGTCACCCTGTGACCCAACAATTCCACTCCTAGGTACTCACTCAACCAAAGGTCTTGTAAACAGGGACTCCAGCAGGTACTTGCTCACCCATGTTCACAGCAGCATTATTCAGAGCAGCCAAAAGGTGGAAACAGCCCAAGTGCCCGTAGCAGATGAAAATAACAAAACGCGGTCTATCCATCCAATGGAGTATCATTTAGCCTTAAAAAGTAAAAAAAAAAAAAAAAAAAAGGAATGAAATACTGATACATGCTACAATGTAGATGAATTTTGAAAACCCAAAGTGAAAGAAGCCAGACACAAAAGGACAAATATTGTGTGATTCCACTTATATAGGCACATTCATAGAGACAGAAAGTGGAAAAGAGGTTAACAGGGGCTGGGGGGATGAGGGAATGGGGGGCAGTCAGTGCTTGATGGGTACAGAGTTTCTGTTTGGGGTGATGAAAAAGTTTTGAAAGTAGTGGTGATGGTTGTACAAGATTATGATGTTATCAATGTACTTAATGCTACTGAACTGTCCACTTAAAATTGTTTAAAATGGCAAACTTTATGTTATATATATTTTACCACAATTTAAAAAGTTTAATTATATGATATACCAAAACCCTTTGAGTTTACACTTCAAATGGGTAAATTGTGTCATATGCAAATTAAAAACAAAACCAAACAGGTGGGAGCCACTCTGGGGGTCCTCGGGCTCCGAGTGAAATGAGTAGAAGGGGAAGCTGCTCTTGGGGAGACAAAGGCCACTCCGTGTCCAGTCTGGCAAATGGTGGCCACCCGCCTCTGACCCCTCCCTGTGGAGATATCATTTCCCCAGAGCCTTCTGAGAGATTCCAGTCCTGGTCCTATGCTGACTCGCTGTGTGCCCTTTGGCAAGTCACACAACCTCTCTGGGCCTCAGGTGCCTCATCTATATATCAACTCTGTTTGCTGAGGCTGACTGTGTGCTGGGCACAGGGTCAGTTATGGCTTTGAGCTGTCTCTCTTAGTCCTCAGCATATCTGAGAGGGGGACCTGGAGGCCCAGAGAAGGTGGGAGCCTGGCCCGGGTCTCCCAGCCTTGGAACCTGGTCTGGCACCAGCCAGAGCTTGCCTCGGCCCCTCTCCCATTGGCCGCAGTGCTCCCCAGCCAGTCCCCCCTTCCCTCCCCACAGCGTCCGTTTGGAGCTGGTCGTGGATTTTGTTCCTTCTGCAAATGATCTCCATGTGTCAGGGATTGGGTTTCCCCTCGTCTGGCCCTGTCCCTCTGGGAACCGAGGCCCCCCATGGTCCGATGCTGCTGGGGCGAGTCCCCGCCAGCCGCTCCATCGCTCCTTCTGACCTGGGATGGGGCCCAGGCGGGGTGGGGCCTGGGCATCTGGTTTAACGATCAGAGCAGGGGCTTGTTTCAGTTTCAGTGACCCATGGAGCCCCCGTGAGAGGGAGAGAGAGCGGACTGGCAAACGGGGAGCAAGGAGGCAGCAGGGGGCTCGGGAGGGCCGGAACTGAGCAAACAAATACCGGGCACGTTAAGGGGGGATCCATGGCAGAATAAACACGCTCACGCTCACATGCGCACACACACATGCACGGATGAAAAGCCACCTTCCACACACCTCTTTGCAGACCTTCACTCATCCTGAGCTCCAGCCACCCAGATGCCTTGCTGTTCTCCACGCATGCTCCCTGCTGTCCAGCCTCCGGGCCTTTGCCTTGCCTGTATCCTCCACCCAGAGTGCCCTTCTGGGCTATTCCTGCAAATGCCAATCCTGCAATTTCCAATGCCCAGCCTCCTGGGGGCCCTTCCCTGATCCCCATGCTCCCTGACACTCCCTCCTCAGACCCGTGGGCTGGGTAGGGGCATCGGGAACTCACTGTGATCTCGGGCAAGTCCCTTCACTCCACCAGAGTTTCTGATGCCTCCCCTGTAAAAAGACAACTCCACACCCCCTGCCTCACTGGGTACTCGTGACAAGCCTGCTATGATTGTCCGCATTTCCAGGAGGAGAAAGGAGAGTTCAGAAAGCTTTAGTAATGAGCCCAGGGTCACCCAGCTGGTTAGCAGGAGTCTGGATTCAACTCCAGCCCCTGTGCTTCCCCCGCTTCTGTTGTTGAGAACAGCCAGCCCGTGGGTCAGAAAAGCTCTTGCCTGCTGCCTCTTGGCACTGCTAACTTGCCCCCACTGGTCCTTGGCTCCCCCTTAATGGTCACTCTGACAGTGGTGTATGATTCGTAAGGGCCCATTTGCTCCCTGCCCAGCTTGGGGGCCTCGGGCATCTCCCAGCCCCTCCTGGTAGGCAGGGAAGCATTTTCCTGCTCACTTGACCCAACGCTCCATGCTGGGAGGTAGAGGGTGGGAAGACACGTTCCCACTTCTCAGAAGGGGAAGCTGAGGCTCAGAAAGGCCGGAGACCTTTCTAAGGAACCACAGCTAGGCTAGGGCAGAGCTGGAATTTGAAGCCAGGCTTCCGGCTTTGCCTATCAACCCTAGACTGCCGGCTTCCACCTGGCAGGTATAACCAAGCCCAGAGGATGCTGTGCCTCTTGTATCTTGTTAACCCCCTTGCTGGCCTCTGCCTCAGGGGCCCGTCAGAGCTGGAATTAGGGCTGGCAGGATTTGGGGAGGTGGTCTGGGGAAGGAAAGGGTCACCGGGGGCTCAGGGCTCCACAGACCCTCCGACTGACCCCCAAGTTGGGTAGTGGCTTTATTTCAGCTATCAAATGGGCACCCTATTAGTATCCGCTTTGCAGGTGGCCATGAAGATGAACATGAGGTAGTAATAAAATGTATTCAGTGCTTAGTACAAGGCCATGTAAGTGCTGGCTGTCACAAGTATTATTAATCACCAGCTTGGCGTGGTGTTTGTTAGACACTGAGGCTGCCTTTTAAGCAAAAGTCTAGTTCATTGTCACAAGGACCTGGGGTTGAGTTGGTCTATGACACTGGCCTAGGCCTCTCCAAGCCTCAGTTTCTGCACCTGTGCAAAGGGGACGATGCCACCTGCCTGGCCATTCTTTTGCGACCATGGAGTAGCAAGCTATTTGGAACCACCAGGTGACAGGTCTGACGCAGCCCACGTGGGCTTCTCTGGCCCATCTCTCACTGCAGAGCCCCCAGCCCAGGGCCCAGGGGGACCAGCTTCTCCAGGGTGGGTGAAGGGCGGTGGGTCATATTCTATTTCAGCACCTGGCTTCTTCTCTTGCAGGGCCGGCCGGCTAGGGCCAACCTGACCCTCCATTGGGACTGAAAATACCCGTGCAAATCCCCCTTATAAAATACTCAGTCTCCTCCCATCGGGCCTCCCAGGGACACACCAGAGGCTAAAATAAGACCTGAAGCCAGCAGGAGCCAGTCCTGGCTGCCACCTGATCAGCCCAGACACTCAGGGACTCAGTGCTCCTGGCACGGCCGGATTCTGAAATGACAGTCGGCAGGCTGCTGCCAGGCTGAGCACTCTCCAACCAGTGTGGGTTTTTAGGATCCAGATTCCCTGCCCTGATCCCAAGAGGCAGAGTCAGCGGCTTGAGGCCGGGCCTGGCAGCCTTTTTTGTTTCAAGGCTCCCAAGTGATTCTTCTGCCAGCTAGTATTGGGTGTCCACCTTCTATCACCCTTGACACCGATTTGCATTTGTTTATTCTCGCCTCTCTCCCTCCCAGCAGCACTGGGGGACTCTGAGCACAGAGCTGGGTCTGAGTTTTCTCTGCCTGTCATTCTGCTTGGGACAATGAATGAATGAGTGAATATCCAGCTTACCAGAGAATTCTGGACTTTCCTTGCCCTTGACAGCAGGGAGAACTTTGGGACCGATATTGCTCTTGACACCTGAGCTCAGTTTAGAGCTGCGAGGAGGCATTTTCTAGATTGCTTGGGGCCCCCTCCTCCGGGCAGTCTTCCCTGATGCCTTCCCCACTGGCTCTACCCATGACCTCTGGACTTCCCTCACCTGTCTCATGTGATCCCTTGTTTGTCTCCCTCTCCCCAGCTCCCAACAAGGCCTGGCAGGGAGTAGGTAAGCAGTAACTGCTGGATGACCAAGAAGGTGAATGAATGAAGGACCCACATGACTGAATCCTTCCCTGGCTTTGCCCTCTACTGTGGGAAATTTTGGGAAATGCTGCCCTCTCTTGCCACCTTCCCCTTCTTTCGATTTGCTCCAGTCCTATTGCACCGAGTTCGTGGCACTTTCTCCAGCTCCCAAGCCTTTGTGTGTGCTGTTCCTCCTACCTGAGACCCCCTTCCCCTATAGCTAGTTCCCCTTTTCCCTCCTCCTCCTTCACATCACGGCTTCAGTGCCTCTGCTGTGAGTGTCCCTGTCTGTCCCTGCAGAGCCCCCTGTTCCTACTGCTTGAAGTGTGAGCTCCTTGAGGCAGAGGACATGTTGCCTCTCTCTCAGCTGGAATATTTGCTGAATGAAAATATGACCTTGTTGAAAAACCTCAACTGTGGCTCCTTTTTATGTTGGTTTGAAACCCCGGTGTGGCTGAGGGACCTGGGCTGGGGCCCCAGGGAGGTGGGTGAGTCATGACGGAAGCGGGTGTGGCTCTGGGGGCAGGGAATTTGATAGGTCCTGTCAGTTCTGGGAATGCCGGCCACCAGCCCAGGACCTCAGGCCATTTGTCCACTGAGCAGTGGTTCCTTGACTTGGGGCTGCACTGACACCCCCGGAAGCCGAGCTGACCCCTCCCAGAGCTCAGAGAGGGAACGAACTGGACAGAAGTCACACAACAAGGGGTGGAGAAGCAGTGGGCGAGTTTGCTGAGTACGGCCTCAAAGCCATGCTGGAGAGAATTCTGAGCTTCCATGTCCCCTCAGAACCAGGAGGAGGAAGTGGGACAGCAACAGGGTAAGCTCTTGGTAGCTTTACAAACCTGTGTAAATGTCAGGGGTTACTGTCATCGTCGAGATGAGCGGCTCCCACTACCGGGAACGGCCTGACCCATCTTCCTGAGTGACGTTGGTGACGCTGCTGCTGCTGCTCCTGAGGGTGGTGGTGACGATGATGATGACGATGATGGTGACGATGGTGGTATATTGATTGATTAGAACCCACGAGTGCCCGGCCCAGTGCTGAGAGCTTGGGAGGAGGAGAAAGAGAATATTACAGAGACAGTACTCCTGGGCGTCTGCAATGTGCCAGACACTCTCCTAACTGCACTTCGTGTATTAACTCATTTAATCCTCTGGATAACCCATTCTACAGATGAGGCAACTGAGGCCCAGAGAGGCTAAGGGAGTCTCTTGAGGTCAGAGAGCTGGTAGGGGGTAGAGGCAGGTTCTGACTCAGGGCCTCTCTGTCCCTGGCAACAACACAGGCATCTGGGTCAGCCACGGTTCCTGCATTGAGGGGCCTGGGCCCACAGATGCTAAATTCAAGCTCCATCCCTGCTCTGGCCGTCCTGCTCCCCACCCAGACGCTGATGCCCGATGACATCCACATCTCGAATCCGGCCTCATCCTCTTCTCCCAAACCCCAGCCTGGCTGGAGATCAGCAGGCCTCCTGGCCAGCGGGGGTTGGTGAGGGGGCAGTTATCTGGCTCAGAGCAGGTGGACGGCCGCTGTGCAGGGCCTGCCGGCCGCCTGGTTTGTATTTTTAACACCCAGCTCTCTTGCGGTGACAAGGTGTCTGCTAAGTGAGGTAATAGGCAATTGAGTGGGTTCCGCTTTGCCGAGGACCCTCATAAATCACGTCTGTCAGGGGCCTGTGTCATGGTCCAGGGCAGCGGCCGCGCGTCGGCAATTAGCCAGCCTGTGCCCGGTGGATGGACTGTAACCCACTCACCCGGCACCGTGTCCCTGACTGGGGAGTGGGGCTTCGGCCCCCACCCCCTCTCTCTGGCCTCCCAGCCCATACCCGCTCAGCCTCAGACAGGCAAGGAAGGACGGACACGGTGCAGGACCAGCCCCTAGAGGGGCGGCAGCCCTGCTGCTCGGGATGCCAAGGGGCGACCTGGGCTAGTAGCTTTCTCCCTCTGGCCTCAATTTCCTTACCTGTCAAGTGGGTGAGACCATTCCTGCTTGAGGACTGGTAAGTGGAAGTGACAAGGAGGAGGATGCATCTGAACACAGGGGAGGGTTCTATGAGTGATAATAGTAATGAGCACTTTGATGGCACTCGCTCTGTGCCCGGCACTATTCATCCCCACACCATCCTTCTTTGGTTCCAATGCTTCCTTTTTTGGGGGCGTGGGTGCAGGAAGGATGCACAGCATTTCATGTAGCATTAAAGGCAGCTACTGAGGCAGAGTGGATCTCTTGTAATCACCTAAAGTCCTGTGAATTAAATATCCCCATCTTACAGATGGGAAAACTGAGACACTGCTAGGTTAGTAAGGCACAGCTACCATGACGTGAGGCGAGTCTAGAACCCAGGCAGTCTGGATCCGGAGTCCCTATGCCCTTCCTGTGTGGCTCAACTGGCCAACAGTGCAACCTGGTGCTCGTGGAGGGTGTGAGCTCCCCATCCGGGGAGGAGCGTAAGCAGCAGCTGGGCAGATCTCTCATTGGTTATTAGGGGAAAGGGGGTGAGTCCTGTATCAGGAAGGAGAATGGAATGGATCCTCCCTGAGATCTAAGCTTTTGGAAGAAGTAGTGCTGAGGGGAAACAGACCAGAAAGGGTGAGGAACTTGCCCAAGGTCACACAGCCAGTTGGTGGCGGGTGTGAGACTTAAAGCCTGCTAGAGTTTCTTGGGTTGGGTTCAATTCAATTCCACAAACATTGTTGCGCTGGGCATGTGACTTAAAAAATTCAGCCCCAAAGGGAAACCTAAGTTCCTTTCTGTCTGCAGGGCAGCGTTCTCCTCAATGCCTGCTTTTATCTGGTCTCGGCAGCCCCACTTGGCACCTCAGCCCTGACCCCTGGCTTCTCCCAGCCTCACGCCGCTCATCTGTAACATGCGCTCTTGTCACTAACTGCCCCATAGGGCTGTGAGGTGAGCACTTCCACTCAGGCACGTTTCTAAGTGGTGTCACTAGAGGTGATTTTTATTTTATTCTTTTTATATCACTTTGTCTTTCCAAATTTGTATTTCACCCGCTCTTGGGCAGGGAAGCTCCCACAGCAGGCGGCTGGGGTGTTCCAGGGCCTGGAGTCTCCCAGGCAGGAAGCAAAGCCCTCAGGTCTTTTCTTAGATACACAGGCTCACCCAGAGGAAGAAAACAATGCCACATGGACACGCAAATACACACATACACAAACAATCACATACTCTCTCAGGTTCCAAAGCTTCCGTCCTGATGGGAGTTGGGTGGGGACTCAGGCAGCATCCATGGTGG
The DNA here is from genome assembly GCF_003031525.2 of Neophocaena asiaeorientalis asiaeorientalis. Classification (NCBI taxonomy): domain Eukaryota; kingdom Metazoa; phylum Chordata; class Mammalia; order Artiodactyla; family Phocoenidae; genus Neophocaena; species Neophocaena asiaeorientalis. The sequence continues at coordinate 7,882,537 of NW_020172781.1, read as the reverse complement.
CAACCGAGGCAGAGGGCCCCCTGCCCGCACCCCAGGCCTCCTCATGGTCCCCAGATGGGAGTCCGGTGGCCACCGCCGGCCCCCTCCCCCGTGCCCCCTGCCAGTCTGACCAATCTTTGTGATGGGAAGGGAGCCGGGGAGTCCCTGGGAGTGGATTCTTCAAAGAAAGCTCCCGTCTGCCTCTGCCCGGCTGCATTCAGAGCCTCTGCCGTGGCTCCCCTCGGGGGGCCGGGCCTGGTCAGAATAGGGGCCACAGGGGGCATCCGGGGGTTTGGAGGGATGAAAGATGCTCCAGTTGGGGGGGATACTTGGACCCCAGCAGGACAGTATTTCCGGAATATTTCTGATTCTTTTGGGGGATCAAACACCAAAGTCCAGCCTCCCAGGCTCATCTGGGGTCCACCAGGAGCAGAGGCCTGTCTATCCATCCACCAGCCAGCCCTGGGTCGGGCTGAGGGCAGAGGACCCTGGAGACCGCCATCTGCGGGGCTGTCTTGGCTGCCTTGCCTCCCTGGAGGTCACCAGGGGCTGGGATCAATGCAGGGCCCAGCTGCCCAGCGGTGCCCCATTATGTGCTCGGCCTGGCCTGGCTCTAATTGATTACACCAGGGCGTCTGCAAGGGCCCAGGTGGCAGGGCCTGGGCACCTCTGGCTCCCTCAAGGCACGGCCTGGCTGGGGACAGGGGAGTGGGAAAAGAAAGAAGGCAAGGGGCAAGGGCATCTGTGAGCCCCAATTAAGCCAGGAGTGGCGCAGCCCAGGCTGCTTCTAATTTGGTTGGGGATAATGAGCTGGGGAAATTGGCTCCTGTCTGACTGGAGTTTAAGCCCCATCTGGGCTGGGCCCTGGGAATAACCTCTTCTCCCTGCCCAGTGGATTGGTTGCGGGGTTGGGGGGGGTGCGGTGGTAGAGCAGGCTCCTCGGGTGGGCACAGCTCTCTGCAGTGTGCAAACACTCTCTCCTTTGTGCTATCCATGCCATCTGTTTGTGGGTGTGTGTGTGTTGGGGGGTACCATTACATCCCCACTTTACAGATGGACAAACTGAGGCTCAGAGAAGGGAAATGAAGGAGTCCCTGGCTGGAACTAAGACTTAGACCCAGATCTTCCCATACATGTGCTTCTTTTCTTCCTGAGATAGTTTTTGGCTTTTAGGGCTGTCAGATTTAGTAAATAAAAACACACTGGATGCCCAGTGAAATTTGAATTTCAGATAAACAAGAAATAAAATGTGGTATAAGTATATCCCATACAATGTTGAGGATATACTTATAGTACAAAATGTATTAATTTTGTATTTTATCTGACAGCACTGTCTACCATTCTTAAGGGACTCGTGGAGTCTGGGAGGAGCGGAAACAAACTTTGGAGCCAGTCAGGCTTGCGTTCAGACTGGTTTGGGTATTTTCTTCCTGTGTGGCTGTGGAAGGCAGAACAGTGCCCCCCCACCCCCACCCCGCCCCAGACATCCATGTCTTAATCCCTGGAAACTGTAACATGCTACCTTATATGGCAAAAGAGACCGTGAAGTTAAGGATCTTGAGACGGGAGATTATCCTGGATTATCTGGGTGGGCCAATGTCATCTTGAGGGTCCTTACCAGAGGAAGGGGGGAGGGTCAGACAGAGAAGGGGATATCATGAGAGCAGCAGAGGTCAGAGTGATGAGCTTTGCAGATGCAGGAAGGAGCCATAAGCCAAGGAATACAGGAGACCTGTAGAAGGTGGACAAGGTAAGGACACCAGTCCTCTCCTAAAATGTCCAGGAAGAGTGCAGCTCTGCTGACACCTTGATTTTAGCATCATGAAACTCATTTTGGGATGCTGACCTCTAGAACGGTAAGATAATACATTTGTGTTTTTCTCAGCCTAAATGTATGGTGATATGTTACAGCAACAACAGGAAACAATACAGCGGCCTTGGGCGAATTGCTTAAAATCTCTGGGCCTCTGTTTTCTCATCTGTGGAATGGAGATGGTCCTCCTTTCCACACGGGGTTGATGTGAGGTTTATCCAGGGCAGAGCGGCCAGATGTCTCCTTGGGCTGTTTTATTGTAAAACCTCAGTGGGTTCTGAGGACCCAGCCACAACCTCCTTCCCCAGCACCTTGCTCAGCCCCAGCTGGAAGCATCTTCAGATGCTGGGAGGGAGCAAGGTAGCAGGCCTGCCTCGCTGGGGAATGAGCTGGGCCCTAACTCAGAGCACCTCCGAAAAGCATGGGTACTGGGGTCTTGAGGGACCCCTAACTCTGCCATTTCCTGGCTGTGTGACCCTGAGTAACTGAGTCACCTTCTGTGGGACACATCCACCTCCCAGGGCCCTTCTGAGAATAAAATCAAATGCAATCACAGGCCCAAAGGTGGGAGGCATCCAGTAGGCAATCGACCCTGGGTTGTTCCCATTTCACAGATGAGGAACCTGAGCTCCGAGAGGATTTGCTGAAGGTGGCACAGTGTGAGGTTGCCAGGCCCTGGACTGTACCCTGGGCCTCCTGATCAGCCTCGTCTGTTCTCGTAGACCCAATGCTCCCTTTTGCTGTTGGTCGGGGGCGGGAGGGGAGAGCTCAGAGGGTATGCGAAACCCCTAGGGTGCAAGGCTGTCAGGATCAAAAAAGAAGAGGACCTCTTACATTAGACTGAAGGGCACAGCTCTGGGATGTACCTAACGGCCTGTATGTGGGCATCAAGTGACTATGGACCCTGCCAGGTGGTCCCAGGGGTGGGGCTCTCACTCTGATGAGGGGCAGCTGTGCTCATCTCATGCTCTGTGTTCCTCTTTGAGAGCCACCCAGAGCCAGAAAACAAGCCAGCTATGCTCTAGTCCTGCAGCCCTAGACCCCCTCCTTCCAGGATGGCCTCTCTCTCCCCTCCCTGATGGGTTTGATGAGAGCCCTCCCTCCCTAACCCTCTCAGGACTGCACAGCCCAGAGACCTTCCACCCACCATGCACCCATGGCAGGTGTTATCCTGGTTCCCAGACTGAAAAACTAAGACTAGGAGCAGGAAAGGGACTTGCTCAGGGCCACTCAGCTAGAAGGTGTTGGGGAGGGAATGGGACCCAGGACTTCTGGATGGGCCCCAAACCCCCTGCTCCCCACTCACCAGGAAGGAAGAACGATCTAGTGATCATAAGTGAGGTCTCTGACACCACACTGCCTGGGTGGGTTCAAATCTCATTCCTGCTTTGTACACACTGTGTGACCTCAGGCAAGTCATCTAATCTCTCTGAGCCTCAATTTTGTCATCTGCAAAATGGGGAATTAAATAAGCTAATAGAAGTGAAGTGCTTGGAACAGGGCAGGACATAGAAGAAACTCCCCTTGAAGCACTGATATCCTCACACAAGCTTACCTTGGAGATATCGCGGGTTCGGTTCTAGACCATCACAAAAAAGCAAATATTGCAATAGAGCACGTGACATGAAATTTTTGGTTTCCCAGAGCATATAAAAGTTATGTTTACACTATACTATTGTCTATTAAGTGTGTAATAGCATTATGTCTAAAAAAATGTACATACCTTAATTTAAAAAATACTTTATTTTTAAAATATGCTAACCATCACCTGAGACTTCAGTGAGTCGTAATCCTTTTGCGACAGTCACAGCAAAGATCACCAATCGCATAACAAATATAATGATCATGAAAAAGTTTGAAATATTGTGGAAGCTGCCAGAATGTGACACAGAGACACAACGTGAACAAATACTGTTGGAAAAACGGCGTCACTCGACCCAGGGTTGCCACAAACCTTCAGTTTGCAAAAAAAAATCAAAAAATAACCACCCCCCCACCCCCGCCCACCCAAAAAACCACCGTTATCTGCAAAGCGCAGTAAAACGAGGTCTGCCTGTATTTATTTCACAGCGAGGGACGTATGCTGCCGGTGAGACAAGGGTTGCTGTTAAATGGCACATTGGACACGGCAATGAGGAGCATCAAACCCCAGTGAGAAATGTATTCCCTTCGTAAATTCCTGTTTGGTCCTGACTTGCTGTGGAAGCAAGCATCAGTTTGGGTGCCGTGGTAGCTTTCACACCTCCCTGACACTTGCTTATCTTCCTTTTGAACCAAGACGGACCAGGCGGCAGTCCAGAGAGGTGGCAGGCAGAGGCAGCTGGCTGGAACTTAGTCACACATTGCTACTGCACTCATTTTTATGGTTACTTTTATTTTGTGACAACCGATACCAATTTCCCGTGTATGAGGCTCCTACCAAATGTACTTCGAAATCACATTGTCTTGAAGAAAACAGCATCACGGGGGAAGGAAGCACTCCCTGGCATCTTCCCCAGGACCTGTCCCTGTCCCGCGATGGGTGGGCCTCTGGGTCCGCATCCCACGTGATACAGGTCAGGAAGTCAGAGAGGGAACTGTCAAAGACGTTTCAAAAATTGGGATGAAAAATCTCTTTTCGCATAATTTATCTTTCTGAGACTTGGTATCCCTGACTATATATGACGTGGAAGATATGTATATATAGATATCCTTCTGGGCTGAGCTCATTTTGGAGAGCATGGTGTTGTGTTCTGGAAACACACAAGTGACTTTGGATCTCCAAAGGCGTCTGCGAGAAAGGAAGTGTCCCTGTTGCACTGACGGGGTTTCCTCATCCTTCACTTCTCTCCCTGCCTCCTGTCTCATAGAAAACGGCCTTTAACTCATGCTTTCAACGTCTTGGGAACAATCACATACTTTTGCTTCTTAAGACTAAGAAATTCCTTAACTTTCTCCTCCCAGTCCCACCATGTCCCCTCCTCCTTTGTTCGGGAAAGTCCACATTGATACAATTTATTTTGGAGGGCAATTTGGAAGTAGACATCCAAAGCATTGTATATAAATATCTATCTATTTATCTCTCTGCTCAGCCCTTCCACTTTTAGAGCTCCATCTTTAAGAAATTAATGATCACAGTGTCTCATAAAGATTCAGCTATAAAAGCATGTTCATCTCAGCAAACGTTGAGAAGAAGTAACCTAACTGCTCAACCACAGGGGATTGGTTAAATGAATATGCTACATCCCCACAGTGGAATATCACACGACCAGCCCATTGGTTAACAGGATGTAACAGAAGAAAGGATTTAGTTCATCCATTCGTTTTTAAACTGTTATATTTCCAGGATCTAGGACAGTGCCTGATATACAGTAGATGCTCAATAATTTGTCCAAGGAGAGTGCCTGAATGAATGCTTAACAACATGGAAAGATCATTTTACTGTTGTCAAATTATCCATGTTATCCCATTTTGTGTAAAGATGCCTAATGTGTATATGGAGAAAAAATTTAAAGGTAATAAAATGATTAGCTTGGTGATTTCCAGACTTGCTGATTTTAGGTGGTTTTCCTTCATGACTTTACAGTTGTGTTTTCTAAAATTTATTCAATAAATGTATTATATCTGATACAAGAAATAACACACGTTATTTCTTGGTGAAACTATGAAATCACATATAGGATGATGACCAGGCAGCCCTCCAACCCTTCTGATGAAAGGTCTCTACTGTCTAGATTCAAAGTTCTCCAATTTGAAGAGCTCACATCTTCCAAAACTCAGAGATCACAACTCCTTGAGAACATGTGGTCTCAAGTGCCAGGAGCCCCAGGTTCTTACTATCCAGCTCTGGGTTATGCTTTAACCGTCAATTCAAAGCTCCATGACCAAGATGTCAAATCTGGACTTTTAATCCATGACATAGCAGGAGATTTTCTCCTGTTTCACTGTGGAAATAAATTCTGGACTCTGAGTATTAAGGAGCCCGGCCACCCCCATCTGGATGGAGCATTCAGGATCCACGTGGTCCTGGCCTGCACAGCCTCTCTCTGCAGCCAAACCCTGCTTCCCCAAAGGCTGGGATTGGGGCAAAGTCCCCTGATGCCCTCAGGGGCCCCCTGGCGGGTAGGGGTGAGGGAGAGAGGGAAGTACACCCTGACCCCATCCCAGGTGAAGGAGGTTTTCTCCATTTGCAGGTAAAATCAACTACACCAGACACACTAGAAATTGTTAAGAAGTAGGGAAAATCCCTGTCATTGCCTTTTTATTCTTTTCTTTTTCTGTACATTTCTCTCCCATCGTGGGATCTGAATATACTAAGATCGAAATTGCAGTGGTGTCTTTTCAAACTCAGGTTTCACTGGACTGCCTGTGGGTCCCATCACCGGGCTTTCGTAGGAAATCCTCGACAGCCATTTGGACACTTCACAACAATGTTAGAAACCAGCACCTGTTTCTAACGGGTCGGGGCCCTGGAAAACCTCCCAGGCCTTCCAGTGCTCATACCGTGGCTTCATGACGACCCTCAGTGAGCCTGTGGGTCCTCGGTGACAGGGTCACAGAGGGCGACATCATTTATTATTACAGTGTGACAATTTGAGGTGAGGCCCAAGTGCGGGGATGGAACGGGAAGAGTGTGATTTGGGGCTGGGGATGCACTCGAGGAAGCCTGAAGGTCACCTCTGTGTGTGTGGCCGGGCCCAGAATGCCAGGCTGCCCTCAGGAAGAACCCCGGATAGATGTGCCCACGTAGCCAGAGCCTGCGGGAGGGATACCTGGGTACCCCGCAGGCATCGCCCAGCAGTCCCCAGAATTCTGGGCCCGTAGTGGGGCCATAGGTCCCGGGCTCAGCCAGTGGGCTCCTGATGACGCCCACCCCTCCAGCCAGGGTTCAAGTGGCCCCCTTTACCCTTCCCTCCCAGCGCTGGGCCCCCTTCTGACCCCTGGGGATGGGGAAGGAGGCAGCCCCCCAACTTGCTTGTCAAGTTTCCACAGTGCCAGAGCCTGTATTCTTGGGGTGACGCCTGTATGATGGAAGAAAACAACTACTGATTTCTCTTCAGGAACCGGGAAATTCATCCTTGACGCATTGAAACGCCAGCTGTGACTGCACTGCGTTTCCTTGGAGAAACACTGATCTCCTTTCCTGCTCTCCCCTCTCCTTCTACTCTGCCTGGCTTGGTTGCTATTCTGATATTTTCTATTTAGCAGTGATACTGTGGTTCAAGCAAAATCTTCCAGGATCTCAGAGATCAGACAAGCAGGGCTGCCGTGTCTGGGGAGGGGAAGGAGCCTGGAAACCCTCTCTGCTTCCTCCCATCCACACACCCCAGGGGCGCTGGAGGGGCTCCAGGGGACCCCCAGGGTCTGAGGGGAACCTCATAGGGGAGGATTTACTCTCTCAACCTTGACAAAGACCACCCTCACCCCCTAAGGACAGGATACTTAGGAGGAGACCAAGCTCCTCGTCTGAACCCAGATCACATGCAGGAGGGTTGAAAAGCCCTTCAAAGGTCATCTAGCTCATCCCTTTCACCCTCTTTGAGCAGATGAGGAAACTGAGACCCTGAGCAACAAAGTGACTCGCCCAAAGCCACGTGGCGATTCCGTGGCCGCGTGGGGACCTAACTCACATAACGATGCTGTCGCCTCTTATCCAGGAGACCCGCGGGTCGGGGGCCCCAGAGGCATCCGACAGCAGTGAGCCGTGGCGGATTTCTGTCACGTTACATAATGGCGGGCAGGTAATAACCGCTCAGTCTCCGGCGTCTCGGCGCATAATGGGCAGGAAAATGAATTCAAATGTCATTCGTTACAATAAAAGAAAGTATTCTTAGTGCTCGCAGCGTTCAGCGGGGCTGAGGCGAGGGCGAAGTGCATTCTCAATGAATCACCTGGTAAAGCAGGAGCGAGGGGATCTCAATTATTCCCTGGCAACGTCAGCCCGATGAAGTGTAATCACCGAGGCTATTTTTATAAGCGAAGCTGATGAATATGTGCGTGTGTGCGCGTGTGCAAACGTGATCGGGGCCAGGCGTGTGCATGCGGGTGCCTGAGGCGTGTGTATGTGTGTGTGCACGTGGGCCCGGGAGAGGGCGAGAGTGAGCTTGTATAGGTGTGTGCAGGTGCGTGCGTGTGGCACTCACAGATGTGGGTGTATATGTGACATGGGCCCCCCCTGGACAGTCAGCCCCACGAGGACAGGATTCCTTCTCAGTGTCATTCAGTGTTTCCCTGGAGTCCAGCCTGGGGTCTGGCACATAGTAGGTGCTTCATAAATATCTGTTAACGGCACACAAATCACCCGGTCTCGCTGCTCCTTCTTCCAGTATAACCCTCAGATCTGACCCCTTTCCTGTACCTGCTTTCACCAGCCCAGCTGAAGCCCCCTCATCTTGACCTCCCCTCCTCCATGGTGACCGCTTCCGTCCACCATCCAAACAGTGGCTGGAGGTGGGGGGTCTGCTTAAAATTCAAACTGGAGCAAGTCACTCTCCTGATTAAGAAAAACAAAACAAAATAAAAACAACCCAGTGGCTCCCCATTGTACCCAGAACAAAACCCCAAATCTTCCCCAGAACCTTCAAGGTCTGCCTAACCTCATCTCCCACTGCCCCACCCCTTTCCATCTTCAATTCTTCCAAGGGGCAGGGATGGCCTTTTCCTGCCTCAGGGCCTTTGCACCTGCTGTTCCCTTTGCTCTCAACGAAGCCTGCACCTTCTCGTCCCTTGGGTCCCGCTTAAGTGCTTAAGTATGGCAAGCCTTCCTGTCCATCCCCCCATCCATCCCCCACCCATCCTTTGATTTCTCTAGCACAACTTTGGGTCCTCAGGACATTCATTACCATCCATGAGGATCTGATGTCCTGCTTTCCTTGCTGGACCATGAGCTCCAGAGGGCAGGGCCATATCTGTATCACAAGCCACCAGCCCAGCATCGGGCACGTGGCGGGTACCTACTAAATGTTAGCTGAAGGCTGGTGAATGGCCCGTGTGGGCGCCCTCCTGGGGGAAGGGGAGGCCCAAAAGCTACCCATCTATTGAGCTGAGAAAAAACACGCTTCCCAGCTGCCATCCCTCCTTCCCAATATTGCCCTTCTCTGTACCTCATCTGGACTGTTTCTTACTTACTGTGTATTTAAAGGGATATCCTTTTCATTTCAATTCAAAACTTTCGATCACTATTTTGAATAGACAATTTGCCATAAAGGAAAACTAACTACTGACTTAGAAATGCAAGTGAATTTCAGGCTAGCTGGCAGTGGTGGCTTGTTCTGAGGGCCCAGGTTGACAACTCCCTCTGTTAGATGTTTAAGACTTAGCAGCCCCCAGCTGGGGCTTTCTGTGCCATATCAGGAGACTTGGAAGAGAACCACGAGGCTTGTGGCATCCCAACGTTCAATGGCGTTTGTCTCGATGTCTGTGAACAGCCGCCAGCCCACTCTGTGGCATTTGCTTTCCTGTCCACAACCTTCTGGTCTCCAGGAAGCAGCTAAGCACGTTTCTGGTCCCTTGTGGTCACTCCTGTGACCCCTCGGCATCCTTACATCACACTCTAGGGGGCAATTCTGGGTCTAGGGGGCCAGACTGGCTCCTCAGAGTCTCAGTTTTCTCTTCTGGCAAATGGGGTACCTACCTGGGACCTCTGCCTGCCTCTCGACCAGCTGTGAGGATGAACTGGGATCCTGGAGGACCAGCCCTCATGCCCTGGGGGAGGAGTCTCAGCTAGGGTCTTTCCTGAACCTCTAGCTGCCTCCTGGGACAGTTTGGATTTTTTATTTTTCAGTCTTTGTCTGCAAGGGAGAAGTGTGGGCCTCTTTACGTAATTTTCATTCCACGAGGCCGGAAAGGGGGTCTGCACAGGTGTTTTCAAGAGGACGGAGGGGGAGCTGGGAACCCCGGAGCGGCTGTCATTGGCAGGAGGCCAGATGTGCCTGTTTTTCAACACAGAGGGAAGGGAGCATGGCAGCATGACTGAGCACCTACTGTCTACTCATCTGTGCACTAGCTGCCACACAATCCTTAACACCTTCAAAAACCACAGGCAAGGGCTGCTGCAACCCATTTTACAGATGCAGAAACTGAGACTCAGAGAAGGAAGGAACTTGCTTAAGGTCACACAGTTGGGAAGCAGCAGAGCCAGGATTTGAACCCAGGTCTCTGTGGCTCCAAATTTGTGACCTTAACTACTGTACTGTCCTTTCAGTATTTTTTTTTTTTTTTCCACACGACTAACAGGAATAATAATACCCCTTCCATTTGAAGAGCTCCCAGGTCCAGTCCCCTGCTGCATGTTGTAGGTGATCTGAGCCTGAGGATCAGAGAGATTAGGCGTCATGCCCCAGGTCACACAGCAGGTTGCTGGGGGGTGGAGGAGGGGGGCGGTCCTGGCTTGAGCCCGGCGGGCCTCTGGGGCAGGGAGGGGCTGGGTCTGAGCCAGCTGAGATTCCTCTGGGCAGCCCCCTGTCCACCCTCCGTTCTTGGACACATCCAGGGGGCACGGCGCCCGTGACATTGGCTGGAGCATCCAGGCCCGTATTTCAGCCGCCACGCCGAGGCTGCGCGCACTTAATTAGCGGGGCTCGGAAAGTTCATCAATAATAGATCTGGCGGCAGCGGCTGATTGCCGGCGCGCGGCGGGCGGGGAGCGCCAGTAAATCAGCCTGACGGCTGCTGACCATTCCGGCCTCGCGCCACCAGAGCGCCACCCTCGGAAGCCAACGGGGCGCTGGGCGGCGGGGCAGGCCCGGGGCGGGGCCGCCCGGGCGCCGTCCTCGCAGTCTCTCTTAGTTCGCTGGTCCTTCTCTCTCCCCGTCTCCCCACCCGACTGTCAGCCTGGTCCCCGTGGGTCCCTCCACTCCCTGCTTGCTCGAGGTGCATCCTCCGCGCTTGCAGTGCCTGGGGTGGGGGTGGGGGGGTTGGAGCCCCTGCAGGACTCGCCCTTCGCCAGCCCAGCTTTGGATGGGGATTCTTATAGCCCCTCTAGGGTCAGGGTTCAAATTCCCCAGCGAGATCTTGGATGCCTAGGCTTCTGCCTCTATGAAATGTAGATAATACAAGTACCCGCCCACCCCCCGCCCCATGTTAGGTTAATGGGCTAATGCACAAACAGGCTATGCAGTGCTGGGGACCTGTCAGCCCCCAGAAATGGAAGATCTGCCCCTTTTCCCATCCCACCTGCGGCCATACCCAGCCCTTGCAACACATGTATGCATCGCCACCACCCCAGCCCCAGGCCCCCAGATTTTCCTGTACAAGAGATGTGCCCACATGTGCCATGGACACAGGCTTCAGGAACCCACTCATTCACGTATGCATCATGCACACGTGGCTACATGTGTCAGCTTTACATGTGCATCCTGGCTAACTATGCAAATCATTGTTTGGGGAGAAGGTTCCTCCCCGCCTCCCAGCGGAAACGGCATGTGCAAAGGCCCTGTGGTGGGAGGGAAAAGATGCGTTTGGGGACTACAAGAGACAATTGCAGCTGCTGTGGCCACATTCCTGTTTTCCCCAAAGGGACCTTAGATAACAGGCAGTTTGTAACCTCATGTAGAGCGTGATGTCTTTTGCACAATCTTGCCAAGTAAACGCTTCTCAGATCCAGGTCTTTCAGCTCACATCCACCCTGCCTTTAACCACAATGTTTTAACCTCTCTTAATTCAGCCCCTCTTCCCCTGCCCCACTGAAGGGCTCAGGTCTCTGTGGGACCTGAGTTTTGGTGAGAGTTGGGCTGAGGAAGGGCAGGCTAGGAGGGAGGAGGCCAGCCATAAATTTCCAGCGAACTGCTGCTGGCAGCTCTCTGCCTGCTCTCAGAGGCCATAAAATTTTACTGGAGCAAGAGCTTCTGCCCATCAGGGCAGCCACGGGGTATTAGAGCTCACCAGGGTGTCAGCCCTCAATGCCTCCATCACCTGCCAGGCTGCCCCACCTCAGGGCTCATCCTTTCTGCCGGCCACCCTAAGAGACTCAGGATTGGCCACCACCTGCCCAGGGCAGAGCACTTTACAGTTTAGGAGGTAATTTCCACCAGCCTCATGAGAAATCTTCCAGACCTCCCAGGGAACTGTCAGGGCAGAGTCACCAGTCTCATTTGACAAATGAGGAAACAGGCTCAGAGAGGATGACCTCACTGACTAAGGCTACACAGTAGACGAAGTTGAGGTGGCAAATGTGAATCTAGGACTCCTGAGTCCTACAGCCAAAAAGTATTTTTTCACCCTTGGTTTCTTTTTATTTATCCACTCATCCATTCACTCATCCACCCATTCTTCTTTCCAACTACCTATCCATCTACTCTCCTATCCATCCATCCATCCATCCATCCATCCATCCTTCCATCCACCATCCATTCAATAAATATTTGTGAATATTTGCATATATGCAAGGCACAAAGGTAAATAAAACACAGCCCTGCCCTCAAGGAAACAAACAAATGGTGACAAGGTAAAAGGTCAGCACACACCCCTAAGGCACCCTCTGTTCACAGAACAGCTTGCTGAGTGCTGAGGATGGGAGGGTAAATACAGCAATGGGGCCATCGTCATCCACAATTGCTCTAATACTCCTTTTTGTCTGAGGCTTGCTGTGTGCCAGAAAATGTGAGAAGTATCTCACAGTCAAAGCCACTGATTTGAAGCATGAACCTACCACGTGCCTGGCCTTACTTGGTTGATCTAATTTATTGATCATCTCAGCCTTGTGAGGTCTGGGTACTCTGACCCTTGTTTAGGCACTAGGGAACTGAGGCTGGTGGGATGGGGCTGTTGAGGGGTGCAGTGGGAGCCAGGTGGGGTGTCCGGGGCTAGTTCCAAGGTGGCCAAAAAGCAGAGGCTTCTGGGAAGAGCTTGCGGTGGGCATCGGACAGGTTCAGCCTGGCTGCAGCCAGCACAGGAAACATCTTTGCCTGGCAAACAGGATGGTCGTTTGCCATCTGAGCCCGGGTGCGTGGGTGCGGGGGGGAGAGGAGCCCAGAATAGTTCCTGCCTTCCCTCTGCCCCTGCCAGCCGTTCTCACCCCCGTCCCCCCAGTGCCCACAGCTGGGAAACTTCCCCAGCGAGGCTGTGTCCTCTGAGCCTCCTATAGTGGTCCTGAGCCCGCAGAAGGGAAGCAGGCTGACAGAGGGGAAGTGGCTGGCCTGGGGAGACCCTGATTTCAGCTCCAGGCCCAGGGCTCTTTCAGGGTCTGGGGTCGGGGGAGAAGGCCCTGCATTTGGAGGTCTTCCCTTCTTCTGGCAGAGCTGCCATCTGAGGAGATCTAGGTCCCCCGCCTCTTGGGGGTCCCAGCCCTGGTCTCTGCACCCCACCCCCCAGGCACTGCTCCCAGCAAGCTCTCACCATGGGGATAATGGTGCCCACCTTGCTCCCTTCCCCACCTGCAGGGGGAGAGGTGGTGTCACTGTGGGTGATTCTCTTCTGCAGGAAAGTTGGCCCTGTGAAACACTGCCACCAGGGCTACTATTTTGGTGGGGAGACCAGGCATCAATTGGGAATGAGACAGTCCGGAGAGCCCAGCGAGGGGCCTGAGGGCCCAGGAGGCACCTTGGCGACCCCAGCCAAGCCTCAAAGGCCCATGTGGCTGTGAACCGCGGAGCTTCCGTGCTGCAGACGCCTCGAAGCCGGGCGTGAAATCTGGGCGCACGCGGCGCAGTGAAGCAAGGGCTGGGCTGACGCGGACTGTTCTTTGATGTGCTTTTGGGCTGTGTAATTAACTGTAACTGAAATATTATTTGATCTTTTATGTGGAAAATCAAATTGTGTTGTGTCAGACATGAATAAATACACACCGGTCTGTTTCTGAGGCGGCCGCAGCTCCTCCCCAGGCCGGGCTCCTCCGCTTCCCCCGCCCCACCCCCTTCGCCTTAGTGGAAACGAAATTCTCGCCTTTTAAACTTTTTCTCTTTGTCTGGTTGTGAAAGGCTCTATTGTCCTGGGGGAAGGGAGGGGGCTGGGGCCCTGAGCTGAGGAACTGGGGAAGGGGTGTCCTGCCCACGACCAGGGCTGGGGCTCAGGGGCCTAGCCTTGGAACTGCATGTCTCTGTCCCCCCGGCACTGGCTGACCTTGGGCAAAGCCTTCAGTGGACTGAGCCTCAGTTTTCCCACCTGGAGAGCACTAGGCCACTGGACCCCTTGGGCAGGGGGCGTCACATTTTGTAGGCAACGGGCCTCATGGCTCTGATGGTGGCATTTGAGGACCTGGCAGTTACTTTTACACAGAGGTAATGGCCTCTCTGGAGACCCCAAAACCAATCCCAGTAGGTGATGTGGGTTCTGACCTTTTCCTCCAGCAAGGCCAGCGGAGGGTGGGGATGTTGGAAGGATGGAGGCTGTTGGGGGGAGGGGAATAGCATAGCCTAGTGGTTACAAACCAGCTTTGGAAACAGGCAGCCCTGGGTTCAAGTGATGCCTCTGCCAATTACCAGCTATGTGACCTCTCTGAGCCTCAGTTTCCTCACCTGGAGAATGGGGATGACCTCCCTCATTGGGCTGGAAAGCACCTTAATATTCGCACATTCTGTTGCACTTGCCTAGGGTGCCCTTCCCTCCCTCTCCTCCTAGTTGACAGCTGTGCATGTGTCCATGATGTTTAAACATCACTTACTTTTAGTGGAGACCTTTGCTGACTCATCTGAACTTGTCTTCTTAGGAATTTCCTCCCCCCATCCCCCCTTTCCCTGGCCAGCCCTCAGGGTCCCCACCCCCACCCCATGTGCTTTCCTTGTTCTGTATCTGCCTTACCCTCTGCCCCGTGAGCGAGCGGAGGAAGCTCCCCAGAGATGCCTCTGATCTTTGCAGCAGAGTCCCAGGGCCTGGAACAGCATCAGGCACAGAGTGGGTGCTCACGAAGCAGTCACCGTGGTTACACTCCGCAAACTCCATCAGGAGTTTTGCCGGGGCCCACACCGTGCCTGCAGCCCCCTGGAAGACGTTTGGCCCATCTCTACAGGGAACTCTGGTGCTGGGAGAGGGAATCAGACATGGCCAAGTGAAAACACAGGGAGCCAGGCCCCGGCCAAGTCAAATATCCGGGAATTAAAAAAATAAACAACAAAAAAGAGAAGCCACAATTATTGTCTGAAACTGTAATATTTACTTGACTAGGGGACGAGATGATTTTGAAGAGTGGGCCGTCCCGCTGCTGCCAGCTGGTCTGTCTCCCGGGGGTGGGGCTTCTTGTTTCCCCAGGCAGAAAGGCAAAGAGTGAGTCGCAAGAGGATGCCTGACTCCGGGACCCTCACTGAACAGCTGGGGAAACCGAGGCCAGCCAGGGGACGGCTTCCAAAGGTCACACAGAAGGGGACAGAGCCCAGAACAGTTCCCACATCCTGTCTTCTAAACCAGTGCTCATCCCTCTAAGAACCACACCGACGCGAGAAGAACAGTACAAGGGTTTGTTGGATACATACCAGGTGCCAGGTCTCGGGCCAAAGGCTTTTCACACAGGTGCTTTTTTTCTTCCCCATTCTACAGAGGCCACATTATGGCTTTTGTGGGCCTCTTTCTCCATTAAAAAATGTTAAACATTATATTTTATGACAGTTGGTATAAAGATGAAAATCTTAATTTTAGACATTAAAACATGATCTTCAGAAAGTTTTTTTTTTCCCCTTGGGAGTTTTTTTTTTTTTTGTGGTATGCGGGCCTCTCACTGTTGTGGCCTCTCCCGTTGCGGAGCACAGGTTCCGGACGCACAGGTTCAGCGGCCATGGCTCACGGGCCCAGCCGCTCCGTGCCATGTGGGATCTTCCCTGACCGGGGCACAAACTCGTGTCCCCTGCATCAGCAGGAGGACTCTCAACCACTGCGCCAGCAGGGAAGCCCTTCCCTTGGGATTTTAAAAGAAATGAAAACATTTTCAAAGCCCCTAAAACTGTCGTGAGCCCTAGATTCTGTGACTACCATGCCTGGTGGATAAGTTGGTTCTGTACAGAAGGGAAATGGAGGGGGAAAACCTGAGACTCAAAGAAGGCTAAGGGACACACAACCTGTTAACAAAGGAGCTGGAAAAACCAAGGCCCAGCGTGTGCCTGTGTGGAGGGTGAGGGATGGGTGGTGCTTGCCAGGTTCCCACAGCAAAGGATGCGGCAGCCCCACTGGGTCCCAGAGGCTTGCCCCTCCCCCAAAACTCCACTGCCCACATGTTCTGGGGCTGGGCTGCAGCCATGCTGGCTGGTGGACAGTGCCTCTGAGGCCTATGGCGGTCCATAGGGTGACACATTGCCACTGTCCCCAAAAAGCCATCCTTGATTTCTGCAGTTTGGGGACCTCCTGCCCCTGCAGGAGGGGCTTGGTGGGGGGCTTGGACAAAAAGCCGTTATCGGGACCCCTTAGATAACATTCTCCCTGCCTGGGTCACTGTAGAGAGCTTCCTGAGGGCTGGACCACCTGCCCGGGGCCAGGAGGGATGCAGCTGCTTCCCAAACCAGCGGTGAGAAAGTGGCTCCCTTCAACCTTCTGGCGATACCAGGGATCATCTCTCCTGGGTGCTAATGTGTCTTTGACACTTCTTTCTAAGGTTTGCTAATTGAAAAGACTTGGGGGGCCGGGAGGGCAACAGTGTTTGTCTCTAAGTAGTGGCATTGTTTTTCTTCATTTTTAGGGTTGCTTTTTATTTATGGCATCTAATGTTGATTTCCCATTTAAGGTGGTGACTAAAAGTTTCTTTAAAAATAAGTTTATTTCAGCAAAAGAAGGAGGTCAATTTAGAGAAAAATACGAAGTAGATCACCACAGAGAGGAAGGATGGGAGGTCAGAAATCATGCTGGAGGCACACAAACCAGTGGAGTTTGGAAAAGCTGCGGGAGGCCACAAATACATGCTCGTTGATTTGACATTGACTGCTCAGAGAGGGGCAGTGACTTGCCTGAAGTCACACAGTAAGTGTGTGTCACTTACAAGGGACTCAAGCTCAGGTCTTTGTGATTCCAAAACCTTTATTTCGGGAGTTGTTCACATTTGGGGGTGGGGTGGGGTGGAGGTCAGGAACCCCTTGGTGGACTGTTCCTTCAGAAGAGCTTGTGACCATGTGGGCATGATTTTGCTACAATTTCAGGGGTGTGGTGGTTGAGGCTCAGGAGCCCTCTTCTGCATACACTCCTGCCACGTGTCCTCCGTTACCTCCACCCCTGTGTGATCCCTTCCTGAACACGCTCATAGGGTCCCAGTGGTCTTTTTCTCTAGGGACCACCATGGATGTGGCTGGAGCTAGAGGTGGTCAGGGGGACCCATGTCCCTATCTTGTGTTCCCAAGTCCCCAGAGGGCAGTGCAGGGAGGCAGGCCTTCCTCAGTGGAAGGAAGCTCGTCCTCACGGCCTGTCCCAGCAGGGCTGCCAGGCTAGGGAGTGATCTCTCCATCTCTGGAAGTATGCAAGCAGAGGCTGGGGGCCTTGTGGTTGGAATTTGCATTCTGGGAGTGAGACTGTTTGTAAGGCTCCTTCTTCCTTAGCAGACATGTCCCCAGCATGTCCATGGGGTTGGTGGACACATCTTGGCCACTGGGACCAGGTGGGGCTGGGTGGAAGGCCCATCTCTGCCATGCTTCACCTCCCCCTTCTCCTCACATTGACTCTCCTTTTCTCCTCACTTGGCTTGATTTTTCTTTCTAGCACTCATCATTACCCCTCACCCCTTATTATTTCATAGGCCGTTCTAGTTATCTGTAGCTGTGTAACAAACTACCCCATAACTTAGTAGTTTAAAACAGCAGCAATCGTTTATTTGACTCAGGAGTCTGTCAATTGGGAAGGACTCAGCAGAAACGACTCCTCTCTGCTCTACGTGGTGTCGGCTACAACAGTTGGTTTGGAGACGGGGAAATTCACGTCCAAGGCTGCTCACTCCCATGGCTGACCAGATGGCCGTTGTCTGGGGACTTCTCTTCCCCTCCATGTGGGTGCCTCCACAAACTGCTTGGGCTTCCTTATAGCATGGAGGCTGGGCTCCATGATGAGTCTCCCCGAAGAGCTCGGTGGAAGTGCATGATGTTGGTACGACCCAGCCTTGGAAGTAACAGAGCAACACTTCAGCCCTGCTTTGTTGGTCAGGCTGTCACAAAGGCCTGCCCAGTTTCAAGGAGAAGGGGACAATGGCTCCACCTCTTGAGTAGACAGGAGAGATTGTGTGGCCACCTTTGGAAAATATAATCTACTGCATATATGTATTTGCTTCCTTGCTTACTACCTGTCTCAAGAGCACAGGGACCTTGACTTACTGTGATATCCTCAGCTTCTGGAAAGTGTCTGGCAAATAGTAGGTGTTCAATGTATATTTGTTGAACACACAAGTGGAGCGATGAATGAAAAAAGAGGCAGAGATGGAGACATAAAAGGCAAAGATGGAGAGAGACAGATAGATTTGGCAGGACATGGTCAGCGCCTGGCAGAGGGGCAGCTGAGGTCCACTGACCTGAAGGCAGAGGATTCTGGGGGCTTTCGCTGGGCTTACTGTGGGGAGATGGGAGTAGGACAGATTCCGGGCTCTAGGGCTCTCCAGCCAGGTAGGGGGTGCCAGCCTGGGAAGGGTCCCAGTCACGGTAAAGAAGGCCATGTCCAGCAGAGGCAGGCCTGCCAGCTGGAGCCAGATCCAGCCATGACAGTGGGTGCAGGCACCCTCCCTCTGCTAGCAATTTCCCGGCGGCCAGAGCCTCGGCAACCAAGAGTAATGGAACAGAGGAATGCCGGTGACATTTTCTAAAGAGGAAAAATGTGAGGTTTCGAGTCAAACTGAAAGACTTATTGGGTTCGCAGCGAGGCTAGAGCTCCCTTTTGAGGACAAACGGCCAGATAAGGAGCGCGATTGAGTCCCCGGTAACGTTCACTCTGGCCGGCTTGACGCCGGCCGACACTGTTTTGACTACATTGTTCGCACTGATTTTCCTCCAATTCCTCAGAAACGGAGGCTCAGGCATCTCTGGGGAGCGTCGTCTTCGGGGAGGCTAGAGAAGGCTCTTCGTGGAGCAGAGCCAAGTATGCTTGGGCCCGGGGGGCGGCGGGGCTGCAGCCCCGGCTGGGTGGGCACAGCCCTGGCACCTGGGGGGGTCATTGATAAAACTGATGAGAATACCAAGCATGAGTCGCCTGGCCTTTTCCATGATCCCCCTGAGAAAGTTCCCTTTTTTTTCCCTCTCACACACACACCGCTTTATTTCTGATCCTCATAGCAACCCCGGGAGGCTCAGAGAGCTAAAAGGACTTGCTCAAGGTGACACAATCAGCCCAACACAGGCCCAGGTCTCCTGGTTCCCAGGCCCCTGTGCCCAGAATGTGGTCTTCTGGTTAGCAGAGGTCTCTGGTTGAGAGGGCATCCTGGCCAGTCTTGGGGGTTTAGAGGCACCGGATTCCAGAATCTGCAGGTAACCCTGTTCCACGTTCCTGCTGCATACGCCCGTTCTGCGGGCCTTCATGTACGGAGTCATCTGGTCAACATGGTTGTCAGCTTCTTCGTGTTTGCTCTGGAGCATCTGATGTGTTTAGCTGTAGACAGTTGATGTCTTGAATTCAACACGTTCCATACTGAACCCACCGTGCCCTCCCCTTCTCTCCTCCACCTCCTCTGTGGTCGCCGTTTGTCTCATGAATAGAGGTTCCTGGAGGCCCCCTGGACTCCTTCCTTCCCTTCCCCGCCAGACTCTAACAGCTATCCCCGAGGCCTGGAGCATCTACCTTCCGAGTATCTCGAATCCAACTGCGTCTCCACACCCCACGGCCACCAGCCCCTCGAGGCCCCCCCTCTTCTCTCTCTGTGACGGCTGCGTTGGCCTCCGCGGTCCGTCTTCCACGTGGCAGCCTGAGGCGTCTCTCCAAAATGCAGCTCACTCCCTGTTTCACATCCTTCCGCAGGTTTCTCAGGAGCTCTGGGGTGTGGACCTCGCTCACCCACTGGCCCCGCCTCTCTTCCACAGCCCCTGTCACTCACCTGAGTCCCAGCCTCATGACCAAACCGCCTTCAGTCTCCCACTCTTCTTTCTTGTACCTCTACCTGTCAACGCTGCCCTTTCTCCCTGGAAGCCATGATATATTGGAAAGATCTGCTTTCCTGTCCTCCCGCCCCAGGCTGGGAGTTCCTTGGAGACTAGGCTGGACTTTACCTGATTTTGCACCCCTGGTACCTACCACACACCTTAGCCCAACACTCAGACTGGGTGCGTGTTCACTGAAGGATGGAATGACTCCAGCCTGCTGGTCCACCAAATCCTCAGAAGAGGTGGTCTCAGTCACGGTGGGGGGGCTTGCCCAGGCACGTGGTAGTTCCCGGGGGTCTGGAGATCCAGGCTGGAGTGTGGCGGGGCCCACCTGTGCAAAGACAGTCTTAGGGGCCAGGGATAAAGTGGGGCTCACCATCTGGGAGTGTGTGGTTGTTCAGGGGAGATTCTCAGGCAAAGGTGGGCATAATCTTGTTTGGGGCACAGGACAGGGAACCTTGCCTGGGGAAGGCATTCTTTGGAAGGTGTGGCAGCCTGTGCAAAGGCATGGGGGCCTGAAAAGGAAATTGCTCCAAGCCGGGAGAAGGGAGGTATCCAACACCGAGGTTGTCTGAAGCCAAGACCAGTGCAGTATCAGAAAGGCAGACTCAGAGACGGGAGGACCTGCCGTGGTCTTACAGCAGAGCTGGGTGGAGAGCCAGACTCCTGACACTGAGTCCAGTTCCTTTCATTTGGGACCGGCCTTGCCATACATTCTGAGTAGGGAAACGGGAGGTTCTTGGCTGTCAAAGAAGCATCTGGGGCCAGGGAGGGAAATGCCATTTTGCAGACCTGTTCAGATCACCTCAATTTTACTTGAAGGGTGGGGGTCACAGATGCATAGACGGCAATTTCCTCAGAGGAAACGAGCTGCTGTGTACGGGGAAAAATGTCTGGGGCCGAACACTTGGAAACTGGATGGGTAAGAAGGGGACACAAAGGGAGGTGAACCTTGGAAATATCTAGGTTACATCTCCTGCCAGCGGCCGCCCCGCCCTGTCCCGAAGGGTGGCGGTGGGGCGGGGGCGCGGCTGGTGTCTGGTCCTTTCATCGGCTGAGGCCCTGACATAGTAATAGTAACAATAAATAATAAAAGCTGCCATCAATGGAACAGTTCCTCCAGGCCCTGCATTCATTATACGTTGCCTGTTTCACTTCATTGAATCCTCAGGAGTTAGGAACCTGTGATTCTCCCCAATTCACAGATGAGGAAACTGAGATTCAGTTGTTGTCTGGATTCACACCCAGGCAGGTCTGCTGGTTTCAAAGCTCTGTGGTATGAAACCGAGTGTTATGGAGAGTCCCAGGCCCTGGGTTCAGTGTTCCACCTGTGGGTTCATGTTAGAAGCTGGCCGGCCCCAGCTTCTACTGGAGTGTGTCTGGGCTTCTGGGTTCTGTGGTCTAAGAATGTTGACAAGGCACAGTATGTGCCCTCAGGTGCTTGGTCTAGTGGGGAGGCAAGGCGGCCCTGTAATATAACTTACAGAACACCCCCGCAAGGATGCCTTTGGCCCTGCACCCCAGGGCAGGGAGCTCTATCCCCCCCCCCGCCCCACCCTGGCTCTGGCCTACAGTGATCTGCAGGCATTTGCTTGATGTCTGCCCCCCCCCATCAGATTTGAAATTCAAGAAAGCTGAGATTGCATCCTTAGCACAATGCCTGGGCCTCATGGGTCCTCCATCAATGCTTATTTAATATTACAAAATAAACACACATACACACACACACACACATCCCCCAAAGTAAGCCAGGATATGTAATGAAATAAGCCAGGATAATTCATGAGTGGATCACAAGCCACAAAAGTGCTATGAAAGGGTTATTATTTTATACATTTTACACAAGTGAGCCATGTTCATTATAGAAATACTAGAAAACCACAACAAAGATTAAATATCTCCCCTCCCCAATAGCCACTATTACCATTTTGGTAAATAACCTGTCATATTTTTTAAGCTATATGCAGGGATGTGGCATTGCCCAACTGCAGCGGGCAACATTAATATTGCATTCTGAGTAACTGTAGTTGTCCAGTGTACAATCTGGGCAACTGTGTATGGCAACCCTGGATATGTATATGTCTGTTGGTGTTCATTCTTTACAGAAATGACACCAAACGATATATGCTGTTTGAAAAGTTGCATTTCTCACTACAAACATACTGTGATTATCTTTAGTGCTAACAAGTATCTCATTTAAATGTTTTTAAAATAATAATTTAAATTATTAGTTTTTTTCAATTTTATTCCATTTAAAACAATACCATGGTGAGCATGCTTTTGGGGCATTTGTCTAAGTTCTTGGGATAAATTCTAGGAATTTCAAGCAAGAGCTTATTTGATGTTTGAACCTTTTGAAACACCAGCTGCCAAACTGTTCTCTAGGAAACTTCCACCAATAATGCAGGAAAGAAAAGGGTTAGTATAAATTTGATAAAATTGTGGGAGGAGGAAAAGGAGAGGGGATGGTGGGATATTTGATCCACTAGTGGTCTATAGGGAGAGCTTTCTCTTTAGGAGGTTGAAAGAGGAGCAGTTTGTCAGTGAGGGCTCAGCCTCCTGACCTATAGCAATAAAGCCACAGCATCCCAGCTTCTGTCTTAGACTCTACCCTGAATCTCTATTTGACTTTGACCAAGTCATTTCCCTCTCTGCAGCCTAGTTTCTCTCCCTGTAAACTCTTGAGATTGGACTAAATTAAGATCATCTTGTGATTGATTGGTAATGCCTGCCTTGGAGTGCTGTGTTGAGATTCCCAGCTGTCTAGACTTGGCAGGAAAGAGTGCTGTGATCAATGAATAATGTCTGCCAGGGGTGTGGGAAGTGAGGTGATGGTACCTTTGCCATGTATTAGCTATTCCAGGACTGGACACTCTTAGAGATTATTAATGCTCTGAAAAAGCAGGGACTTTTCCTGATATGTTGTTCCTCATAGATGTCTAGATTATGAGGAATCCTTCATCGATTTAGCCAGATGGTCCCACTCTGGCCTGTCTCATTCTGGGTGTGTTGTAATGGAGCTAGGAGGCAAACGACATTCAATTTCTGTCTCTCGACCCTAATCTGCATCTCGTGACATCATCTTCAGCCTGCAGAGGGAGGATTGGGGATTTCCTGCAATTTCAGTATTCCATTCAGTTTTTATCATTTTAAGGTTCATGCGTTTCTAATTGCTATGAATACCATGGCAAAATTAATAGTTCTATGGTTGGTTTATTACATTTAGTAAAATTATGTGCATGCAGTGTTTGCCAAGAGAAGACGCGGCAGGCTCCTTAATCATGTAAAGATGATAATTTAGTTGTTACACTTGTTGAAATGATGGGATTAATTTTTAAAAAGTTTGCAAACTGGAGGAGAAACGTAAAGCATTAATTTAGTTAGACAAGCAAGCCGACAACTGACAAATCCTTTCAGCCAAACTTGGTAATGGAGATGCTACAGACCCAGTGGGGAAGAGACTCATCAAGGAGGCATAGGCACATTCAAGGAATTGGGAATGTGATGATGGAGAGTGCTGTGTGACTTTTGGGGAGCCACTTTCCCTCTCTGGGCCTTTAATTTTTTTCTATAAAATGATATTAGATATGTGGTTTTCAAATCATGTCCTGCAGAAGCCCTAGGGCTTCAGAACATGTCTTGGGGGCTATAAAAAAAGGCAGATGGATGAGAATGGGTGCTGTTTCAGTGGAGTGGGTATCATTTGGGGAGAGCCTGTCCATATTCCTTTTGGGGATGCTAGCACGCTGATTTTACCTTGGACAATCTCTCTTCCCTCTTTGTCATCAGTTCAGATAGTTCTGAAGAGGTCAACCAACCCCTGGCTTGAGAGGGCAGCCAGTGACCCAGGACTGGCCAGTGAGAGCAGCATACTGACCTGGCTACCGTGATTGGTTTGGAGCAACCACATGGCTCAAATCTCGCCAATCATAGCCAATGAACCTTTTTCCTGGTACGTTTGCTGGAACTTCAGAATGAGACTCTTTTTCCTTTGGGGTGGCTGAGCCAGGGGGATGGGAGACTAGAGCTTTGGGGCCCATCTTGGTCATGATTTGGGGAAAAGCCTGTCTGAGAATGAAGCCAATGCAAAGGAAAATAGAGCCAAAATACAAAACAGATTCCCAATGTAATCCTTTCAGCTCCTGGATCCAGCCATACCTGATGTCTTGGGACTTTTCAGTTATATGAGCGTATACATTTCTTGTTTTTGCTTCAGCAGTTTTGAGTTGAGTTTCTGTAACTTACTACCCAAAGAGTCCCAACTAATGTGGTCTCTCATCCCACTTCGACTGGGGCCGAGCTGTTTATCCACTTTATACTTTGGAATTCCGTTGAAAAATTCTGTTTGAATGAAGGATTCTGCTGCTAAAAAGAAGGACTAGCTGACTCCTAAGGGCCCTTTTAGCTGCGACATCCTGTGTCTCCATGGGTGATACCATAGGTGTGTGTCCAGAGGTGAATGAATTAGGGGAGGGCACATGCAGAGGAAGGAGGCTGACCCTGCATCAATTTCACTGAGAAGGCACCATTTGGAGTGGATCTTGAAGGACTGGTAAGAGTTCTCCAGAGGGTAGGGGGAAGAATGGGATTCTAGGCAGAGGGAACAGCCCATGCAGGTGGCCTGAAGGTGTAGAGACTGGAAGGCATTTGGGAAAGACTGGAGAATCTGCTGTGGCTAAAGTAGGAGACTTGGGGTGGTGAGAGGGAGGAGGCTTGAGGGAATGAGGTGGAAAAGCAAAGGGAAGCCCCCTGGGAAGGGCCTCGAATGTCAGCATGAAGAGTTGGACTGTGGTTGGCAGGCAGTGGGCAGCCATGGTGCGTTCTTGAGCAGGAGAGAAGCAGGGCCCACTGGGGGCTGGTGGCTGGGAATGGGACAGACTATGGAAGGGAAATTGGTCTTCCCAGGTGCCTGTGCCCCAGGCTTCTTGTCCTTCTGTCTGAAGCAGGAGGCGAGGAGGGGTCCCAGGTCCCCACATCCTGCATTCCAGAGCTGGCTGGGCCTCACCATTCCCAGCGCTGGAATCTGGGCTCTATTTTGAAGAGGGAGGCCTGGGAGGCTGCTTGGTGGAAATTGAGAAGGAATTCCCAGCTCCCCTGGCTCCATTTAGCCAGGGGTGATTTACAGAGATGTGGCCCGGCTTCCCAGGAGAAACCAATCTTTCCCCATCACATTGCAGACTTTGATAATTCTTACAAGTTTTGAGGGGCCTAAATGGTCTCTTCCCCCAAATCCACCATATGAGCCATGTTATATTACCTTTCGGGTCTTTTACCCTCACTGTTCCATCTTCCCAGATCACCCTTCCCAGCTTTTTCTTGCTTAAGGGTAATAGTAATAATAATACTTGCCTGAGGGTAATAGTAATAATAATACTTGCTTGAGATTAATAGTAATAATAATAGTAACAAAAATAAAGGCAGGAGAGCCAGCAGTCACGACCACAGCCGTAAATATGTTTAGCACATCTGCTGTGTGCAGGTACACGGCTAAATGACTCATGCGCACTTTCTCTTGAAATTCTGTCAACAATTGGAAAAGGTAGAGACTTTTAATATCCTGAGTTTAGAGAGAAGGAGGCCCAGAGAGATGAAGTCATTTGCCTACGTAAGGTCTATCCCTGGGAAGAGGAGTAGGTGGGATTCGAACCCAGGGCTGTCTGGGATGGGCCAGGCCTTGGATTTGGGGAGGCCTGGCTGGGAATCTGGGAGAGGGGAAGAGTGAGGGGGAGGGAGAGATGACACGCAGAGGTGAGGAGAGAGGAAGAGGAGGAGAGAGAAACGGAGTCGTGGCATGGCAACCCCAGTTGAGAGAGTTCGAGAAGCAGCAGCAAAACCGTTTGCAAAACGGCCTTGAGGCTCCAGGTCCAAAGCAAAAGGGAAAGATAGAGGCTGGAGAGGGCACATACATACAGGGGCTCTGTGTTAGGAGAAAGGGGAGTGGGGAGCCCACCGCGGGTGAGAGATGGGGAGCAGTGAACTGCAGCCCCCTGAGGACCCCAGCCTGGGAGGAGGCGGAGGGCATGGGGCTTGACAAGAAGAGGTGGAGGCCCAGTCCCGGCTGCCTTGGCCATTTGAGCTTCCTGGTCTGTATTATCAACCAGAGGGGGCTGCAGAGTTACAAGCGGCCAGGTGCCTTTCACATGTTCACCTTCACCAACGTGCAGCTTCTAAGGCAGAGGGGCTGTGAGGCAGGGAGATGGGGCTGTCGGGGAAAACTTACTTCATTAAAAAAAAAAAAAAGAACTTGCAGGGCACCATGGGCAGTGTGGTCTGGGTACCAGGCAAAGCCAAACACATTCTGCCTTTAGTTCTGGCCACATGTCTCCATGACGGAGCTCCAAGCTCACCAGGAGGCACTTTCCAAATCTCCAAGTCCGCATTTGAGGCCCTGTGGGCTTGGGAAGTGGGGTATGTGTGGCAGACGGTCAATAGACCACCCCTACCCCAATGGGCACAAACACGCAAGGCGACTCACAACCACTGCTGTGACCGAGTACTAGCGCCAGCCCCATTTTACGGATGAGGAAACTGAGCCTCAGAGAGGGCAGGTTGGAATCTGAATGTAGGGCTGCCCTCTTGCTTCCTCCAGGGCCTGAGAGCTCCAGCTCCCGGTTTCCCATGGTGACCGGTGTTGTTTGGTTGGTTCAGAAGGAACCCCCTTCCCACTGCCCCCGCCAACCCCTGTCCTTTGTGGGTCCCCACTCCAAGTGCAGCTTGAGGTCTGAGAGTTTGAATGTCACTGTGGCCAGCGCCTCCAAGGAACCTCAGTCAACATTTGCTCCCAGACCCTGCGTCTTGCCTAGTGGGGCCCCAGAAGCTGCAAGCCACCAATAAGATGGGGAGAGAGGGGGAGATAGAGGGAAGATGGGAAAAGGGTGGGAAAGGCTGGCACTAAATCCACAGGAAGAGCAAATGGAATTACATCCATAAGCAACAGGTATGATGATTGATGATGATGGTAATAATAGCAGCTGGACGTTCTCTGAGCACTGTGTGCGTGGCAAGCGCTTTTCATGGGTGATCTTACTGAATCCAGACAAAGGCCTTAGGAGGCAGTACTTTTATGAAGCTGTGGCTTCCAGGGATGCAGTGTTGGTTCAGACAAAGTGAGCTGGGCCAGGTAGGTGCCCTCTCCAGGGTGGGGTTTCCCCCCCAGATCTGAGCTGGTTTCCAGAGCAACAAGAACAGGGAACATGGGCTGCGCTCCTACTCTGTGCTCTGTGCAGAGCCAGGCCCTTGCTGCGTGATCTCATCTAATCTCATTAACATCCCAGTGAAGTGAGACCAGTATCACCATAGATTAAGGCTCAGAGAGGTCAAACGACCTGCCCAAAGACACGCAGCAGGGAGCAGCAGGGCTGGGGCGTGAGTCTCTCCCTCCCTTAGTCTCTGCCTTCCTCGGGCCTCTGGTCATCTGCTGACCCCCGCTTCACTAGCCCCCCAGCACATGCCCCTCAGGGACCTGCAGAGCAGGACTCCTGCCCCAGGTCTGACGTGGGCAGTGACGAGAGTGACCAGCTTGGGCTGCTCTTACATAACCTGCCCTCACCCAGCCTGGACCAAATCAAATGTGTGTGATTGATGCCAAAACAAGCCACTGTGTGTGTTTAATGCTGAGGCTGTGATGACCTTGGCTTCGGCCTGATGGATGAGGCTGTCGTTTTTTTATATGAAAATCACTACCTGAACATATTCCAGTCCTCCTAGTATTGACGGAGCCCGGCCCTTTGCTTGAGAGGCGTTAAAAGGAAAGGGGAGGTCCAGTTTTTTGGCCTCTGGGGATTGTGGCCGAGGCTGCCCCGGGATGGCGATGCACGCATGGGCACGTCCCCTCCACAGCACTCATTCATGACTGCACACACGTGCACGCACCTCAGGCGTGCCCGCATGTGGACACACGTGGAGGGATGCACTGTCACATACACGTGAGCTCACGCTCATACCCAGCTATGGTGTACACACACATGCGCCCGTCACGGTCGTGCCTACGTGCGCACACAAGCCCACACACACATACACAGGGATGCACCCAGTCATCACTCTCAGAGTGGTGGAGACCTGAGAGTCATCACTCTCAGAGTGGTGGACGAAGGTAGCATCTATAAAGACCCTGGCACATGATAGGGCATGTTTGCCCTCTGAGCAGGGACCAGCCAGGTGTCACCCCAGTGCCCAACCCTCCAGCTGCTGGAGAGGGATCGTCCACAGTGAGTTAAGACCCTCTTGGCCACGGCCTGCAGCCTCCCTATTTGCAAAGAGAGGGAAGCAGGTCAGCGGGAGCCTCTTGCCTGTGACATTGGCCCATAATTCATATGGGGAGAGCGTCAGGGGTGTATTTTGACTACAGTCACAAGCTCCAGGATTTGGGTCTGTGAGTGCTGTCCTGACAGATAAATTGGTTGAAATTCAATTGTCTGTGACAAGAGGGCCGATTCCCCAGACGGCTTTCCAGCTGGGACTGCGTCGCTCAGGGGAGGGAGACTTGGGAGGTCTGGGCTTGTGTTATCTGGCTTCTGGCCGGCTGCCGGCCAGGGTGCCTCCCCATCTCCCAGTGCAAGGCTGGTGCGGGCTGTCCTGATGTGTGCGCAGAAGATGGGAGAGCGAGCGGACAGATGGGGCTGTATTGAGAGACTCTGATACCTGGCGACTTGGCTGCTGCCTTGCTGTGTGATCTGGGGCAAATCTCTTTCCCTCTCTGGGCTTCAGCCTATTTTAAAATATGAGGGTTCATTCTCTCTCTTCTTTCTCCCCTCCCTTCCCCTCCTTCCCTCTCTCTTTTCTGCTTTCTCTACAGACCCTCATGGAATTCCTGTGCGTCATACACTGTGTTGGGTGCTGAGTACGGTAAGGCTTACAAGGGTCCTAGTCCTCGAGGCAATATATTCATACATTCATTCATGCAACAAATATTTATTCAGGGGCGACGGTGCCTGGAGCTGGCAAACAGCAGGGCATGGGGCAGACGGGCCTCTTACCCTCCTGGAGCTCCTGGTTCTGGGGGAGACACTAATCAGATCAACCCACCAGTGCAATCCTGATTCCAAATTGTGCTGGATGGCGATAAAGTGAAAACATAAAGAGGAAGGCTGGGACGAAAGAGAAAATCGGGGCGTCCCACCTGGAGGGGGTGGTCAGGGGAGCTTGCAGAGCAGGGGTGTTTAGGTTGAGCGGCCATGGGTGAGTTTGGGGTGAGAAGCACCCCAGGAGGAGGGGCAGCCCATGCCGAGGCTGGGACTGCAAGACTCCAAAGGGGTGACATGGCTGTTCCATGAATTCTGTGCCCCTGTCGTATCTCGGAATATGACAAATGTCTCAGGAAGTAAAACAGATAGCACAGGAAGCAAAAGGTAGGCATCAGGCATGGTGCAAGGAGGAGAAACAGCCTGGGGAAGACCCCATGGGGCTGTGGGGAGTTGGGGAGGAGGCTGAGAGGCGGGGCCTGCCTGTGGATGGGTGATCTGCCCACCAAGCCCTCAGTTTCTGTATCTGTAAAATGGGAGCTGGGCTGATGGAGTGGTTGCTTTCACCTCCAATTATCCATGGTTACTGAGTAGATTTAAAAGCCTGCTGGCATGTCTGACTTCTAGAAGCAGCCGAGGGATGGGCTTTGAGCCTACCCTTGGATTCACACAAGCCCTAATCTGAATCCTGGCTCTGCCTCTCCTGGGCCAGTTAACCAAGCCCTTGTTTACCTCCAAGCCTCAGTTTGCCTCATCTGTGAAATGGGCAGTCTACCAAGCACAAAGCGTCATTGTGAAGATTACACAAAAGGACGCAGCGTTTGCCAGAGGGTGGTCTGCCTTTCACCGGCAAGCAGGACAGGAGATGAGTGAAGTCTCTATTTTTCATATTTATGTATTTGTTTTCATATATATTGGACACAAATCTAACGAGCACGTCTTACCAGTGGTTTCATGGATGTTGTTGCTTCAGATGAGGCTGAAGTTGAAACAAACAAGGTAATTTTTAAAAAAGATGAATAAAATAAATAGTTAGGAGGGCTACTTGCGGGAGGCAGAAATGGGGAGATGGCCCAAGTGTGTTAGGTTCTAAGGAAGCTCGTGTAACAGCATCGTGTGGGGGCTTAGCAAGGGCCCCGGAATGGTCTGTGGCTGTGATGATGGTGATGATGACGATGATGGTGGCGATGATTTTTGTTTCTGAGGTGGCCATCTCCTGTGTTACTGGGGAATTGCTTTGGTCAGATTGCTGTGTGGCCTCAGGCAAGGCTCTCCCCCTCTCTGGGCTGGGACTCACCCACTTGGAGATCTTGGTGGACCACGATGCCCTACAATGGCTTATAGCCCCTGAGCCTGCCCGTTTTGCCGAAGTTCCTAACGATAAGGCTTTGCTGAGGCTTTGCTCTATCCCCAAGCTCTCGGGAAACTTCTGGTGTCAATAACCAGGCAGAGCCCAAGCACAGGAGCATATGATTGAAACCTGGCGGGCCCTGCCCTCTGCCTCCCAGCCAGAGGTGACAGGGACACAGTAGTGGTCCTGCCAAACCCGGGTGATTTATGGACCTGCCCTGAAGGCGACGACGTTTGTACTTTTTCAGCTTGGGAGGCAGGGAGGCCAGGAAGGTGCTGGAAAGAGGGTGTTTAATGAGGCAGGTAAATATTAGGTGAGTGGGTGATGGCCACAGGTTGGGGGCGGGGGGAGGGCATCTCCTGGTTGGGAAGCACGAGGGAGGGGTCCCGACCATGTGTGGGGCCTCTGATGGCTGCTTCAACCCCCAGCCCCGAACTCCAGAGCAAGGAACCACCTGAGATAGGCAACACCAACCCTCGTACGACTTTGCCTAAACCAAATTCACAACTTGTCCTCTTTCTCCAAGGAGAGGCCGGATCGGCTCCCCAGGAAGGAGGCCGGGCCTAAGGGTCAGGGTCTTGGATTCAAATCCTGCCTCCCTATCCTTGTGATCCTGGGCATATTATCCTGCCTCTCTGAACCTCAGCTTCCTCCTCGGTAAAATGGTATGAATCAAACGCGGCTGAGGGTCCAGAAGGGGAGTCAGACTTGGATGGAGGTGACGACACTTGGCGAGAACAACGCTCGGTGGAGCAGAGAAGAGCAGAGCAGGGGCCGTGTGGGGACGAAGCCCGCAAGTCCCCTCTCAAAGCCCACCCTACGGCTGGTCAACCATAGGCGCTCACTAGCGTGGCCTTGACAAGGCTCGAGAAGCATCTCTTGAGGATCCTCGAAAAGAGGCCACGTTGTGATGTAGCTGCAGGAAAGGGCATCCGGGGCAGAGAGAACAGCATGAGGAAGGTCTGGAGTTCGGCAGAATCTGGGCGTGGTCAGGAAACCATCACGTTGCCGGCGGTGAGGAGGCCAGAAGAGGCGGGGCTCCAACAGATTAGAGTTTTCTGTCTGTTCAATCTTTGTGTTTAATTCCTTTATACGTTACCCACGTGTGTAATTTTATATACCTGCGTGAATGTCCTGTCGTGTAGGCGTTTCTTTAGCGCTGACAGTTTTATTCCCTTTTTTCTTTTTCTTTGGCTTCCCCCCTCCTCCTCCCAACCAGGTCACCCAAGTTAACAACCTAGTCTTAATCCCTCCCCCTCAACTGTCATACCTGTCCCCAATGTTCCCACCATTATAATCGGACACGTGCAAATACACATGTGAGGCTTTGTGATTCATTTCCTTTTACAGCAACAGGACCGTATTGCAAACACTTTTCTCCACCTCGCTTTGCTCACTCAAAAAGTCTCCTGGTCGTCTCTGGAGCTGGCTTTGCTCCCTCTTGTCGAGGGCTGTGTGATATTCTGTGGCCCAGACGCACCCTCGTGCCCTCACCATTCCCTGACTGAAGGGCATGTGTTTGGTTTTGCCCCTCTGATTTTTTTGCCACCACAAACTGTCCTGCAGGAGACATTCTCAAGCACACGGCCTTAAGTGTTATGCATTTGCTTCCGTGGGACAGACTCCCAGGAGGGCGATTTGCTGGGCCCTAAGGTAGTTTTTACATTTTCAGGAATGTAGCACGATTGCTTTTCTAAAAGGCTGTAACACTTTACATTTTTGGCAGTGATGACTGAGAGGGTATTTTCTTCCCACCCTAGTGGTGGGGGGCAGGGATTTGGGTTTTCCCAGGCTCTCTCTGGATTCAGAGGGGGGAATGGGTTAGAGGCGAGATACACTGATTCAATTGATTATTTGATTGATATCTGCCAGATTGTGAACTCCATGAGGGTAGAGCCTGGTCTGTCTTGTTCAGCTGTGGATCTTTCAGTAGTGGGACACACAGAGGAGGTGCTCAATGAACACTGGTTAAGAAAGGAGGGGTGGGTGTATGGTGGGTAGATGGGGAGGTGGATGGGTGAGTGGGTGAAAGGGTGAGAGATAAGTGGATAGGAGGGTGAATGGAAAGGTGAGTAGATGGGAGGGTGGGTGGAATGATGGATAGACGGATGGATAGATGGATAGATGGATGGATGGATGGATGGATAGATGGATAGATGGATGGATAGATGGATAGATGGATGGATGGATGGATGGATGGATAGATGGATGGTTGGATGGTAATGGTTGGATGGATGGATAGATGGATGGATGGATTGATGGATGGATGAGAGCAAGCCATGATTTCTGGGGCTTCCATCTTTCTTCAGCCCTGAGTGTGAACAAATTTTAAAAATTAGTAAATTATCAGCTCCTCTCCTCACACTGAGGAAATGGCAGCAGGACAGGCTGTTGGCAGGGAGCTGGGAAAATGTGTCCCCGATAAGAGAATTGGTGAGCAGTCATAGCGGTTATGGCCAGAGGGATTTGGTTCACCTTGCCCTGCTGGTGCTGGCTTGAGATTCACTGGACCCCTGTGCCCATGGCAGAGGGAGGGCTGTCGAGGGTCAGAGATGAGGCTCCTGGTGGAGGACCCAGCTGCAGAATGAGAGGCTGGAGAGATGCCTCTTCGCAAGATGTGAGAACCTACATTTATTTATTGAGCACTTACTGTGTGCAAGCACTTACACACATCTCATCACATCCACAACAACTCCACGGACATTACTGCTGTGTCACAGATGAGGAGACGGGGGCTCAGAGAGGTTGGGTCACGGCTCTGAGGTCACACAGTGAGGAAGTGAGGAGCTGAGCAAGCCTCAGCCGCTGCTTTTCTCCACTGCTCTTTGCTACCTTCCTAAGACCTGCCCCCAGTGGAGTCCCACCTCTGCAGGAGCAAGTTCGGACTCTTATCCTTCACATTCTGGCTCAGCCCACCTATTTAGCAGTCCCGAGAGATGGTCCCCAAAGGGCCAGGCAGCTCCAGCCTCTTCCTATCTCCTCTGCCCTCTAGAGGTATGTAATGGGGGAAGGGTGGCCATGGAATGAGAAGACCCACATTCTACTTTTGCCTCCGATACTTCCTAGCCTCAGTGTCCCCATCTGCAAACTGGGTTTGTATCTGCCCTTGCAAGGATGCTGTGGGGGACTGCGAAATATTGTCATCCCTGACCTAACTGCAGGGTTTCGAATCTGGTTCTGTGAAGCCCTCAGGGTCACCCCTACTAAGGTCCAACAGGACATAACAATGAGACCACAACTCCCCACTCTACTCCGTGCCTTTCTCCTGGGCCATGCACTCACCCATCCTTGCCTCTACCTGCTCCCATCATTCTGACCCCTGACCTTATCTCTTGCTTTTGTGCTTCTCTCCTGGTCTTACCTTGGTCTTGACACCCAAGCATTGCTTCTCTGACTGCTATTGGCTGCCCTGTGTAAATACTCTTTCCTGAACCAGTCCAGCGTGGGAACTTGGACTTACACACTGAGGCAGGAACGCTCTCCTGTACGTCACCTCAGCTCCATTCAAGATGGAA
The DNA here is from genome assembly GCF_003031525.2 of Neophocaena asiaeorientalis asiaeorientalis. Taxonomy (NCBI): domain Eukaryota; kingdom Metazoa; phylum Chordata; class Mammalia; order Artiodactyla; family Phocoenidae; genus Neophocaena; species Neophocaena asiaeorientalis. The sequence goes on along the minus strand of NW_020172781.1, from coordinate 7,848,983 downwards.
CCTGAGGGTGTCCCTGGTGGCGCAGTGGTTAAGAATCTGCCTGCCAGTGCAGGGGACATGGGTTCAAGCCCTGGTCCGGGAAGATCCCACATGCCACGGAGCAACTGAGCCCATGAGCCACAACTACTGACCCCACGAGCCACAACTACTGAGGCTGTGTGCCACAACTCCTGAAGACCGTGCACCTAGAGCCCGTGCTCCACAAGAAGAGAAGCCACCGCAATGAGAAGCTCGCACACCGTAACAAAGAGTAGCCCCCGCTCGCTGCAACTAGAGAAAAGCCTGCGCGCAGCAACAAAGACCCAACACAGCCAAAAATAAATAAATAAAATAAATACATTTATTTTTTTAAAAAAGGGGACCTGAGCATTTTTTAGCCTTTGTTCAGTGTGGTCCAAGGGTTGGATGGATGGAGCTGATGAAGCTCAATATTCAACAGATTTGTCTGTACCTGAAATGGGAAGTGAGGTCCCTGTCATTGGAGGCAGGCAAGCAGATTCTAAACAAAGCATTGACATGGCTCCCGGCACCAGTGAAAGGGTTTGACCAAGGGACTTTTAAGGCCCCTCCCAGCTCCGGGTGTCTGGCACTGCTGACTGGACCCTGGCCAGGATCCCCTCCCACGGAATTGCCCCAAGCCTGATGGCTCTGAGCCCACTTGTGTTCAGGCTTCCTCACTCCCAGCCTCACAGTGGCT
>NW_020172781.1:7825899-7848093 GCF_003031525.2 Neophocaena asiaeorientalis asiaeorientalis | reverse complement strand
TGCTTCCTCCTGGGCCTGTCCTGTTTATGAGGCCATTGTCTGGGGTTGCTAGGGCAACGCTGGATATGGGCCCCACTCTGAGCCCACCGACTTTTGGACTTTTGGCCTTTTCCACGCTCTTTGGACCCAGCAGCTGCTTCTGTCTGCTGTCTGGGTGGGTCCCTTGGGTGGAAACCCATTAATGTGGGTGTTTGCAAGAACCCTGAGCCCACCAGAGCTCTGGGGTTTTCCCTCTAGTACCAGCCGGAGATCTTCCTCCTGGCTGTGTAGGGTGGAGTAAAAACCCAGGCTGTCCCCATCGGCTGTGCCTCAATCCTCCCCGTGGAGATGCTCCGCCCCAGAGTGTCTGGACCCTCTCTGTGTCAACCTGAATATGACAAAGCTTTTGCCTCTCTGAGGGAACCTGGACTGGCCTGGGTGATGAGGAAGTCCCCTCTGATGAGGGGACAGAGCCTACCGTGCGCCCTGACACTCCCACCCTAGAGGTTTCCTTTTTGATTCCTGGCAGAAGGCTGGGCATCTACAGTGACTGATGGGTACACTTATTCCCTGAGATCCCTCAGCGCCCCTGTCATTCCTCTCCCGTCCATCACATTACCCTGTGTCTGAAGTGGGGCTGGCCTCCCAGAGGCCTTGTCCTTCTAAAGCCCCTCTTCCTCCTGGACCCTGCATCCCCTCCCCCACCTTCAGTGAGACAGAGAGATTTACGAGGCCCGAACACCTCCCAACTTTACAAAAATTCACTGTTTAGCTTTAGATAGGTCACATCCCTTCTCTGGGCCTCGGTTTCCCACCAGATCAGTGATTTTAGGGAAGATGAAATCTCAGGTGGGCAGCATGAACCGGAGAGGGGCAGACTGGACACAGGCGGGGATCTAGAAAATTCTTCCATGGAGGCAAAGGCAGGGGTCGGGGCTGGCTAGGAAAGAGGCTGAGCAGGCAGGATTCAGAATCATCTCTCCAGGCCCCCATGCTATCAGGACTTGCCTCTCCCTGGTTCCCTTTCCTCGGGCTCCTGTCCTCTGCTGAGAGCCACAGGAGTAATTGTTTCTACGCAGGTGAATGCATTCTCGAGCTCAGAGGGGCAGGTGGACAGCAGGCGGAGTCAGGAGTGAGCCCCTTCCCGGCAGCGAGCAGCGCGTTCTGTTTACGCTGGGAGGGTTTCTGACTTCACAAGGTGGGTCTTTTGGGAGAGGCTGCCTCTCCTACATCTGGATCCGGGTGTTGCTGAGCAACCAGCTGTTGCTCCGGTCTCTGTGTCGGTGCTGTGGTCACGAGTGGGGATGGGCCGCCATACGCCGGGTGGGGGCTGGAGAGGGGGAAGTTCTCTCCCTGGACCTCCCCTCATCTCCTTGGAAGACTCTGGCCTGGGCAGTAGGACCCTGGGGGCTCAGACCCCAGGGCCTAGTTTTGGATCCTGACTCCCACTTGCAAACTGTGGGTGCCTGGGGGCACGGCTTCCCCTAGGGAGCCCTGGGTTCTCCTCTGTAAGTTGGGGATGACTCGTGGGACCCACGTGGGAGGGAGCAGGGAAGAGAAAATGAGTCCAGGCACCAGGATATGGGGGCCCAGCCATGGTGGGTGCCTTTCTACCTCTGCACCTGGGGGTTCTGCACACAGCTCCCTGATGGAACCAGGGAACCTGCACAGGGTGGAGGCGAGGAGGCACCTCCCGGATTCTGGCCAGTGGATTTAGTTCCGTGGCACCTTTCCCTGATACACACACTCACTCTCTCAGATACACGGGCTAACTCTGGGTCGAGATGGACACAGACACAGGACATAGACACCAGCACGGGAGCACGCAATCTGCCCTAAACACACACACACACACACACTCTCAATCCAGTTCAGCCCAGTGACTGTATTTTGAGCAGGTCATGCTATGCGCCTCTTCTCATCTCTGAGAAAGGCAGATGAGAGCCTCCTGGAACGTCCAGTCTAAGGTGGGGAGGCAAACTCTTCAAAGAATCTAAAACAAAGCACACGGAACAAAATCGTTCATATGGGGGAAGGTCCATGGTGGAAATAACCAGGGGTGTGGTGGTGAAGGTCTGTGATAGCGTGGGGGGGTTATCATTAGATAGGGAGTAGGTCAGGGAGACACCCTCCCCCCAATACAAGGCCTTATTGAAATCATGAAGGATGAGAAGGAGCTGGTCATGGGAAGATTGGGGGGTGGGGGACAGAACGTTCCAGAAGAGAGGACCTCAAGGACACAGGTCGTGAGGAGAGGGGAGATGGTAGGACAGAGTGGGTCCTGCGGCTCAGGTGTGGAGTTCAGATTTTCTTCTACATGTGATGGGAGCTCTTGGGGGTGGTGAGCATGACACCTTATCAGAGATTGTTCAAAGACCTCCACACCCACCCAAGTAACCCCCGCTGTTCACACATGTGCACGATACACGTTCAGGCACACACTGTCCACCCTGGGGCCCACTCGTGTGCGGTACCCACTTGGGTACACACATGCGCGGTACCCGCAGCAGCACACAGGCATGTGAGCTCTTGGGCACACACCCAGTACACATGGGGGCACACCCCCACCTGTTGCCCACTGGGGCCCACACTGTGGGGCAAGCTGAGGCTCAGAGGCACTGTGATTTGCTCCTGGATTTGAAGCTGGGAAAGGAAGAAGCCAGGATTTGAACTGAACTCCTCTGCGGACTATCTGGGGAGTGTGACCCCAACCTTGGTCCTTCCTGAATCACCCTGATGTTTTTTTGCTCCACTGTTTATCCAATGTCATGTTTCAAATCAATTTCACATTAAGTCACTTAAAAAAGATGTTAGTCTCAGCCTTAGCAGCAAGTTCCATGACTTCCCAGGACAAAAGTAGTGATATTTTTAAGACATATTAAAACAAATATTTGAGAATTACCAAAAAATAAAAATAAAAGATTTTTTTGTTTTGTTTTTGTTTTTTTTTTTGCCTGCGTGTCACCTATCACCATGTCTTGGCCACTGCAATGTTTAAAGCTCTTTTTGGGACTTGCTGATCCAGTTCAACTATCTTATTTCATGGAGAGAGGCACAGAGAAGGTCAGTGATTTGCCCAAAGCCACACAGCCAGCACAGCTCAGGCCTCCTGCCTCCCAGGTCTGGGGGCATCCCCTGCTGCTCAAACAGGTGTGCATCAGGAGAGGCAAAGCTCCCCCAGGGATGGGCCCTGCCTAACTCTAAAATGAGAGCAGGCCAAGCTTCACAGACACTATCTCTGTTTATCCTCGGAGGCAGGCCTTCTTGGTCCCATTTAAAAAATTTTTTAAATTTTATATTGGACTATAGTTGATTTACAATGCTGTGTGTTAGTTTCAGGTGTACAGCAAAGAGATTCAGTTATACATATACATGTATCTATTCTTTTTCAAATTCTTTTCCCATTTAGGTTATTACAGAATATTGAGCAGAGTTTCCTGTGCTATACCGTAGGTCCTTGTTGATTATCTATTGGTCCCATTTTAAAGTTAAGGGAGGGACTTCCCTGGCGGTCCAGCGGTTAGGACTCCACGCTTTCACTGCCGAGGGCACAGGTTCGATCCCTGGTTGGGGAACTAAGATCCTGCAAGCCATGTGGTACAGCCAAAAAAGAAGAGCTTTAAACAAACAATAATAATAAATTTAAGGGAACTGGAGCTCAGAGAGGTAAAGCAACTCTTCAGAGGACACACAGCAAGGAAGGAGTGGAGCTGGGATTTGAACCCCAGATATGGGTGTTGTGCTGCAGAGAGAGTGGCTGAGGATTCATGGACCCAGTAGAAGGGATGCTGCTTCCTGGGGTATTGATACTGTGGACACAGGCCATCTGGGGGTTTGGAGCCGACCCACCTCCTTTGCTTCTCAGGCTGAAGCGTAGATGCTGCTGTACCTTGCTGCTTTCCGGAATGGATTCAGTTCACAGAGGCCTGTGCCTCGGCTGACGTGCTGCATATTTTTAACTCGGAGAAGAATGTCCCGGCCTTTCGGAGCCTCCCGCCAGCCTAGCCGTACCTCCTTCGGACCAGGAATGTGGCTTGTTTCCTGCCTTCGGTAGCCTTGCGTTTTCTCCCTGGCCCCAGCAGCCCTGTCTTCTCAAGTCGAGACGGCAAAAGGTCTTGGGAATTTTCGTAAAACTCTGAAACCTGGCCGCGAGCCAAAGGGAAACTGCTCTGAAAAGGCTGATGCTGTCTGGGAGATGATAGAAATACGGCATTCCTGTGGCAGGCGGTTCCTGAATTTACAGAGGGGCAGCAGGCAGGCCCACGAGCAACAGGGAGACACAGCAGGCAGGAAAAAAAGAGGAATAATCGTGGCCAGTTATGCAGCTTTTGCAGTGGGCTGGTGTTGATCGGTCTTGGTGCATTAACTCAACAAACCTCACGAGCTGGAGGAGGTAGTTGTTTACATCAGCTGCCCACCATCTCAGATGTAGAGGCTCAGAGAGGTGTAGCAACTGGCCTGGGGTCACACAGCCAGGAAGCGGTGGAGCCGGTTTTTGAGCCCAGTCTTTACCTCTAAGTCACCATTATGCACACCTGGACACACACGCACCCATTTGTACACACACAAAATCACACGGACACAGTACATGCACGTACACAGACACATGCACACATGTGCACACATGTTCACACTTGCACTAACTCATACACACATTCCGAGACCTGAAACCAAAGTGCTCACCTGGCTCACTGGATCAGGGCCAGGACTCTGTCCCTCAGACCCTGGGAGCGTCAGCTTCCTTCCGCCCCTTCCTCCTTCTCTTCCCCAGATGTTTGCTGTGGCTCCCTCCAGCCAGCCAGATGTGCACGACGCCCCAGGATGTCTCAGAGACCCAGAGGCTGAGGGGGCTGCCAGATGACCCCCAGATGTCTCTGTGACACCGCATCCAGCCCCAGGTTTAGAGGACCCAGACACCCACAAGGGACCCATTGCCTTGCAAGGTCACCAGGCTCTCACCATGCAGGGACCAAAGACCAGGGGACTAAGCTTTGTTCTCCAGGTAGGATCCCTAAGGCTGAGTCCAGCTTGAAGCCACTGTGCGACTTGGGGCTGACCCTCTGCTTTCTCTGAGCCTCAGTTTCCACATTCGTGCAATGGGGACAGCACAGCCAGCTTGGCCGCACAAGGGTGTTATGGGGACTGTTGACACTTAGAAAAGAAAGGAATCCCAAAGATCTCCTAGTTCCCAATTTGCAGATGGCGAAAGTGAGGCCCGTGATCATGCCAGGCAAGTGGCAAGATTGGGCTCAGAAACTGGGTCCTGCAAATCTCGGCTGGATAACTTTTTATATTTAAAGTAACCAGCTCCTTCAGCGGCAACATGTAATAGAACACAGGAATGAAAAGATTGTTCTGTCTTCTCACTAGCAGGCTTCTTCTGACATTTCCTTTCTGCCCTAAGATATTTTTCTCAGGGATTACTTACCAGCAAGATGGAATTTCTCCCAGAAATGTTCAATTGGCCCCAATGTTAACACCCTTGATACAACATTTGCTTCTCCCCATTTCACCCTAGGCTCTCCCATCCAGTGTGGGGATTTCAAGGGTAAGGACACAAAGGCCACAGAGCTGCATACAGACAGGACTGTGTGTCGCATGCGAGACTGGCCCCCTCCTCACAAGGAGTCACCTGGGAGGCAGAATATCACAGTCTCAGGACTGTGGGCTCCTGAGTAAGGCAGAGGTGAGCCCAAATCCCCGTCAAGCCTCTCACCGGCTGGGTGACCTGGGAGCACATCACCTGATCTCTCTGAGCCTTGGTTTTCTCATCTGTAAGATGGGGTTGACCACATTTCACAAGACTTAATAGAAATAACAGATGCGTGATGCTCAGAGACCCTGGTACAGGAAGCTCTTGGCCCTCGGATGTTAAGGCCATTTTCCAGAGAGACAAAGGGATGCACCAAGGTAGCCCAGCTTCATTGAGAGGCAAGCAGCCAGGTCAGAGCCTGGGGCGGGCTGCCCCACGGCTTGGCTCTGACTGAAGGCCAGCCCACTGGATGATGTGTGGTGATGCTGTCCTCCAGGCCTTCCCTCTACAACAGGCCTCAGGTCCTCCGCAGACACCTCACTTGCCTTTCCTAATATCTCTTTACAGACAAGGATCCCAGTAGTTGTTCCCTGTACAACTCGCTCAGGCTCAGACAGACCTATAAAAAGCTGACCGGGCTGTTATTTTAAGGGCTGTCACTGTGTTTCCCTCAGAGGGTCCCTGCTGGAATTGGACTCTGGTTCCCATGGTTGGTGACAGCTCAGACCCGGTTTTCAAGGACAAGGGAGAGACAGACAGTGGCAGCTGCGGCCAGGGTTGGGGCAGTGGGGTGGGGGGTAAACTTACACTCTGAGGAGGGTGGTCCCCTGGCCCTTCCTCTTCTCCCTCCCTCCTCCTTCAGCAGCCTGCACACCTACTGTGTATACCCTGGGCCTCCTTGATAATCCTTTCACAGATGAGGAAGCCACAGCTCAGAGAGGGACAGCACTTTTCCCAAGGCCACACAGCACAAGAGTGAACAGTTCTTCTAGACTCCCAGCTCTGCACCCCCTGCCCCACTGCCTCTTCTCCTCTTACCTAACTTTCTCCTCTTCCCCTTCCTGCATTTTTTTCCCTTTCTCCTCTTCCCTATCCTTTCCCTTTCCCCTTTCCTCCTCTCTTCCTGTTCTTTCTCTGGAAGTCTCCTGACCCCACCTGTTCTTCCTGTCGTGATTGTCGTCATAACATGGAAAACACAGCAGAAGGGTGAAAACACTTAGCGGCACTTTCAGGCTTTCCTTATAACCCAGGTCGTGAGCTAAGTCCATCCTGTGTGTAACGTCTTTCGACACCATAGGAGGTGGGCACATTATTGCCTTATTTTACAGGTAAGGACGGGGGACCAGAGGAGGAAGCTGGGGCTAGGGCTAGGGTCTGAGTTTCCGTCTAGCTGACGGCAGAGAGCACACACTTCATCTTCGTGTTGTGTGAGATGTGCGTGCCCCCCTGCCCCCCACAAACACGTTTTAAAAATTAAGGTTTAACTTACAAACTATCAAATGCGCAAAGTTTAAGCGAGAGCTTGATGCATTTTTACATCCATACGCTGCCCGTGACAAAACATAGCACGTCACCAACACCCTGGAAAGTTCCCTTGTGCCCCCTCACAGCCGACACCCAGAATCCACAGTCTTAACCCCGAACTGTGGCCCTGGCCATACCTGGGCTGGAATCCCTATTGCGTCACTTTGAGCAAGCTGCTTCACCTCTCTGAGCCTCAGTTTCCTGATCTGTACAATGGAGCTACAGTCTCCTCCCTCATAGGCAGGGACAGAGAAACCTTGTCCTAGAGAAACACACGCAGAGGAAAGGGGGCTTATTGTCAATATTATTAATATGCCAGAGCCTTGGCTGCCCCCCATCACTTCCTGCAGTCCTGGAGGCTGATGTCGCCCCCCAGGCCCCCAGCCTGAGAAGACCCCCGGAGCCAGGCCTGCTTCTCCAGGGAAATGAGGCACGGTGGCCCCTGACCCCAGCCGTGGCCCGACCCCCAGACCACAGCCTGCAAGAGGCTAACCCAACACCCCCACCGCCCAGGGGCCCCCCTCGGTTGTCGAGGCTGCCCCTGCCCGCACCCATTCATGTATTTTGTATTATAAAATGACTGCCGTCACCATGGCAACATAAAAGGAGCCGATCTCATTACTGGGGCCCGGACACATTATTTTCTCCAAGGAATTTCTTCTTTTCATTATTTCCCTCCAAAGGTCAGTTATCCTCTCAGGCGGGGTGGGGGGCAGCAGGGGGGTCCACGAAAGGTGAGCCGGATGCATGGCAGAATTCCCCTGGCGGAATTTACAATCATTTTGCCTTTTTCCCCTGCTCTAACACCATTGGAGAGATTTTCTTGCAGCCGAGCGGTTCTCCTTAACCCCTGCAGCCCTGGCAGGCAGGCCGTGCAGGCAGCAGACTGGGCTGTCCCTACCGGGGGGCGGGGTGATGGAGGGGCCCTGGGACTCTCCACCCATCTCTGTGCCTCCTCCAAACGGTCACCTGAGGCCACCTGACTTTATGTCCTGAGGACAGGGGAGTCTGGGATTTGTCCCATTTGCCATGGAGGACTGCGTGGGGGGGGGCGGGTTCAAAGAGAATTTGTTTTTTCTCTTAGTCTCCCAAAGGGGAAAAAACACCTCTTTAAAAGTCAATAATAGTGATCATAATGACAATTCATATTGCTCTCTGGAATGTGAGATGATGAAGAATTTGATTCAGAATTTTGTTCTAGAGTCAGAAAGGCCTGGGTTCAAACCCTGGCTCTGCCACTTTCAGACTGTGTGATCTTGGGCAAACTGTTCTGTCTCTCTGAGCCTTGTGTCTAAAACAAGCTTCATGCTGGAGTCTACCTCACAGGTGTGGGGTGAGGCTGGAACGAGATATGTAAATGTATGTAAATTACCGAGCAGCATGTCTGGTGTACAGGAAGCAATAAGTATTGGCAATATTTATCTTTACGTATATACATAATATATGCATGCCAGTTACTGTGTGTATCAGTTACCTATTGCTGTGTAATAAATCACCCCCAGGATTCAGTAGCTTAAAACCATAATAATTATTTATTATCTTTCATAGTTTCTGTGGATCAGGAATGTGGGAGCTGCTGAGTTAGGTGTTTCTGGCTCAGGATTTCTCTTGCTGTTGCAAGTCAGACGTTTGAGGCTGTCATCTCTCAGGTCTTGACTGGGACTGGAAAGTCTAACTCCAAGGTGGTTCACTCATGGCTGGCCGGTGGGCAGGGGCTTCAGTATCTCTGGTCTCCACCTGGGTCTATCCTCAGGGCCGCTTGAGCATCCTTGCAATATGGTGGTTGGCTTCCCCCAGAAGGAGTGATGCAAGAAGCTATGATGGCTTTTATGACCTAGCCTCAGAAGTCACACATCATCGTGTCTACCGTGTTCTCTTGGTCACACTGGCTAGCTCGATTCCATGTGGGAAGGAACTACAAAAAGGCATGGTGGCAGAAGCCAAGGATTATTGGGGGGCCTTCTTGGAGGCTGGCTACCTCACAGCACTACCTCCTTTACATAAATGGTCTCATTTAATCTTCACAATGAATGTTGGGGGCTGATTCCCATTTTACAGAGGAGGAAATTGAGGCTTAGAGAAGGAAAGTGACTCATGCAAGGCTTGGAGATGATCCAGTACGATTCCGGGCCTGGTTTCCTGATCCCACCCATTTCTCATGGACCCACTACCTAGGTTGGTCAGATTCGGCTGGTCTGAAGGGATGGAGATTTGCTGGGAAGAGAAAACTTGGGGCAGCCTGATTCTATCTTGCATCTGGTCGGGGCAGAATAGTGCACAGATGCTCAACAAGTGAAGCCAGTCAAAACACTCCCCCCGATGAAGCCAGTGGAATAAGTGTGTTTGTAAAACTGACGGCGTTTTTGTTGACAGGCAAATGTCTATATCGCTTGGCAACAAATGGCTGGAAGATGCAAAAATGCAGTCAATCATCATAGACTTTTCCCCCCTCTTTAAAAAGAAAAACTCTCCCGCCACCAAACAGGATGAGTGATGTTTGCATCGTGTTTGCAGATCTTTCTCCCCGATCTAGCAAGTTCCTGGGGCTCAGCGTGGAGACCTGGGAGCAGCCCAAGTCTGTTTGAACCAGACAGGGCGGGGTTGTCAGGGTCTCCTCAGAAACTGGGGAGTTACTGACCTGAGGGAGGAAGGGCTGTCCTGAGATGCACTGATGCTCAAGAGTAGAGAGACCTGAGAGCGAGAGATGCCAGAGCACCAGGTTGTTGGAAGCGACTTGCTTCTTGGCTCAGTTTGGTTCTGAATTTCTGGCTGACTTTGAGACATGTAGCATTCCGCAAACTCTGATGGGCTCAGAATCTCCTATAATAGCTGGTGAGAATACAGATGCCTAGGCCCCAGCCCCAGAGATTCTGATTCTGCCTGCTGGGAGGGTGGCCCAGGTATCTGTATTTTTAATACGTTTCCACTTCCCAGACATACTGATGCGGGTGTTTTCGGGGCCACTCTGAAAAACACATGGTGTGGAGAAAAGACTCCGTGCCTGCTATTCCCTTGACCCAGCACCCTCCTGGTCTCCAGGATGCCATCTCTCACTCTCTCATAGGCTAGATCACCCTTGTAACAATACTGTGTCTACCCCCCTCATTTTTTCTGGCTCAGTCTTTTAGAGCCACACAAGGGATGTCTGATGTTTGATTCCTCTGCCTGGTACTAGTCTTTCAAATTTGGAAGCCATTGTTTCACTCATCCATTCACTCATTTGAAAAGTCTTATTGAGCACCTGCTGTATGATGGTGGTTGGGGGTATAGCACGTGGCTGAGACAGAGGTTATACCTGCTCCCACGGAATCCACAGTTCAGTGGGGGAGACGGATCAGACAAGCCAGGAGACAAGTGAGTAAAATACCTGCTAGTTATAAGTGTCCCTGAGGGAAAAAACAAGGGGCTGAGATGGAGAGTGAGGGGACAGCTACTTTATATTGGAGGGCTGGTCAGGGAAGAACTCTCTGAGGACAGGACTTTCAGTTTAGGATCCGAAGAAGAGAGAAGACTGGTTACATGAAAAGTGGAGAAAAGCCACTCCAAGCAGGGAGAACAGCACGTACAAAGGTCCTGAGTCAGACAAGATCTAAGCGTATTCAAGGCATGGGCAGAAGGTCAGTGTGGCTGGAGTGGAGTGGGTGAAGGGCAGAGAGCATGGGATGGTCAGGGGCCTGACCACACACAGGCTACAGAGTTTGGATTGTATTCTGAGTCTGATGGGAAGCTTCTGGAGGGTGTTATGGTTAGAGGTTAAAGAGCTCAATTATCCTTTGGCTCAAATATCTTCACAGGTAAAGTAATATCATTTTACCCATTTCCTGGGAAACTTCCAGTAAATGTGGCCATTACTATTGAATACGACTGGACCTTAGATGCCACCTCTTCCAGGATGCCTTCCTTGCTTTTGCTCCAGCAGCTTCACCAAAGCATCTGTGATGGATACATGGATATACCACAATACACCAACATTTGTGGAATTGTAGCCAATGTCCGTTTAGCTGGATGGCAGACTCTGTGGGGGCTGAAATTTGTCTTACATCTACATCTCCTCAGAAGGCTCCTTAACCCCCTGTGCCTCTGTTTCCCCTAATGGGTGGTAAGGAAGAGCAGCCTTTGCCAGCGTGGGTTGCTGTGGTGCCTGGGTAAGTGGATGCCCACAAACTGCTCACCAAGTGCTTGGTACACAGTGATGCTACTAGGTTGGCTGCACTTATCTACTCAGAGTCTTTTTTTTTTTTTTAAAGAACATGTTGGGGGTAGGAGTTTATTAATTAATTAATTAATTTTTGCTGTGTTGGGTGTTCGTTTCTGTGCGAGGGCTTTCTCTAGTTGTGGCAAGCGGGGACCACTCTTCATCGCGGTGCACGGGCCTCTCACTATTGCGGCCTCTCTTGTTGTGGAGCACAGGCTCCAGAAGCGTAGGCTCAGTAGTTGTGGCTCACGGGCCTAGTTGCTCCGCGGCATGTGGGATCTTCCCAGACCAGGTCAAACCCGTGTCCCCTGCATTAACAGGCAGATTCTCAACCACTGCGCCACCAGGGAAGCCCAGAGGCTGTTTATTGAATGAAGGTTTTTGGGGGGCGGCCCCCACTGCACCTACCACCACCCCACCCCTGACAGGAGTTTGGCTGATCAAACTCTCCAGGATTGGCTAGGGATGCGTTTAGATTTGCTACCTGGCTGTTCTTTTAATTTCTCAGATTTAATGTTAGCAGGATACACCCATACATACACTCATACACTTTGGGGATCCACGTGGGGATTTATGGCATCCTGGTACCTTTATGGTCAAAAATCCGGAAGGAGCAGGGAGAGGGTCTGGGGCTGGGGAGCAATGACTCCTGGCTCTTGATTCCCTGGTTGAAAGAGCAGGATGATGTGTCCCCTGGGAGGGGACAGGGCTGCAGAATATTTAGTCCCTGACCTGATGTCCAGAGCTTGGTACTCTCTATATCCATCTGTCCGTCGTCTATCTATCCATTAGGCAAATATTCACCGAGCACTATTGTCTCTGGCACTGAGGGCCCAGCAGTGAACAATGCAGATGCTATCCCTGACCTCACAGAGCTGACTTTCCACCCAGGATGGAAAAGGAGCCAATATTTTGTGAGCACCTATGATGTGCTGGGAATTCTTTTCTTTTAAATTTAATTAATTAATTAATTAATTTTTATACAGCAGGTTCTTATTAGTTATCTATTTTATACATATTAGTATATACATGTCAATCCCAATTTCTCAGTTCATCCCAACACTCCCCTCCCCCCCACCTTACTTTCCCCCCTTGGTGTCCATATGTTTGTTCTCTACATCTGTGTCTCTATTTCTGCCTTGCAAACTGGTTCTAGATTCCACATATATGTGTTAATATATGATATTTGTTTTTCTCTTTCTGACTTACTTCACTCTGTATGACAGTCTCTAGGTCCATCCACGTCTCTACAAATGACCCAATTTCGTTCCTTTTTATGGCTGAGTAATACTCCATTGCATATATGTACCACATCTTCTTTATCCATTCGTCTGTCAATGGGCATTTAGGTTGCTTCCATGACCTGGCTATTGTAAATAGTGCTGCAATGAACGTTGGAGTGCATGTGTCTTTTTGAATTATGTTTTCCTCTGGGTATATGCCCAGTAGTGGGATTGCTGGGTTGGGGGGAATTCTTGACACAGTTTTCATGCTTGTAACCACCCAGTGTTGGTTTTATTGTTCCACTTTCTAAATACCAACATGAGAGGTTTGGAGAAGTATAAAGTCTGTTGCCCAAGGTCACCGACTTGATCACACTGGAATTTGGACCAGGCTTGTTAGATTCGCCTGCCCACCCCCCTTTCATAGAAGGGATAATCTAAATTGGAGGTTTGTATTCTCCTCCCTCTGTAGTGACCTCAGTCCTGACCTGGACCTCCTTGAAGACAGAACCTCTGTCTTCTCCATCCTGGTTTCCTACAGATCCCACATATTTCCTAGTTGGTAGCAAAGGCATCTCATAAGGCTGTCAAACAGAATCCACTCCGCCATCTTTCCCCTTTTGTGCACTGGTTAACCCACCTCTCCCAGGAAGCCTGCCCTGATCGCCCCAATCACAGGGACCTCACCTTCCTCTCTCTGACTCCAAAGAGCCCAGACCCTTTGTAGCATCATTTGTATCACCATCCTTCTCCTCTTTTCCTTCCCTCCCCCTCCTCTAAGTGGCAAATGTGAATTAAGCATCTACTGGGGTCAAGTGTACAATGGTTAAGGGTATAATCTCTGGGTTAGGGGCGCCTGAGCTTGAACCCTAGCTCTGCAACTAGGTATGTGGCCCTGAGCAAGTCTCTTTTCTGCCCTGAGCCTCACTTTTTCCATCTGAGTATTCCATAAGATAGAATATAAAAATTTCTTTCATTTCAACTACTAATGGGCTGAATCTGGGAGACTTTAGAGGCCAGGAGGAAACTTGCTTTCACTAGCAGAGCTCCTGATGACTTGCTAAGAGCAGGTGAAGAGCTGTGAACAGTGACTCTTGTTTAGGCATCAGAGGAACTTTGCAAGAACGCCTACCACATATTTAGTACTGAGAAGCGATCAAGGCACATGAACAGACAATTTCGCGAGGTGTGCGTCCGAGCCTTCTCTCCTGAGCCCAAGCTCCTCCCCTGTGGAGTCCATGACATTCTTGGGCCACAAACCTCAGGTTCCTAAGAACTTTTGTTGGATGGATCTTGTTGACCACCCTCTGCTCCTTAGTACTCCTGCCAGGCCCATCTGTCTGAGAAGCCCCATTCATCAGGCAGTTGTATCAATAATCCAGATACTTCTTTCAGGTGTTTTTTTGGTTTTTAATGGATGTTGAGAATTTGTTCTCATTAAAGCCCTGGGAAACGTGAGCTTCCGTGCCGGAGCAGTTGGCTTGCGCAAAACACCATGAGCGTTAAAATTTGCTTCTTTTTGATTTAGTCTCTAGCTAGCTTGAAGTACTGGATTTTATAACAGGTCAATTTCAGACCATTTGATATTGATATATGAAGATCCTTAGGGATTATTGAATGCATTTTTCATCCAGCTGAGATAGTATCATATAAGGAAAATGGGATTGACTGTTAGGTACAAATTGAAAAAGACATGGTCATTTAAGATAACTCCTTATCTGTATACAAGGAAATAGTAACGGGGAAATAGACCACCAGTTGACAGAAATAAATTTCACCTTGGGTTCCTCCTCCATATGCCTCCTTCACTGCTGTTCACACTTGTCGGGATTATTCAATTACTCTGAGAGCCTTTTCCAGGGCCCCTATTAGAGGATGCATCTTAGGCCTAAAAGTGAACCCCCCTTCCCAAAGCTTCCTGAGGACCTACTATGTGTCAGATGAGCCACCTCCAGGAGACTCTGAGAACGGCGTGATGAATACTGGACCAGTCCCTTTATATGCATGATTTTCTTAGGACTCACAGCAAACTAAGCATCACCACCCCCAGGTTACAGCTGAGGAAACTGAGGCTCAAAGACAGAAAGTAACTTGAGCAAATCACACAGATAAGTTCGTGGAGTTCTGAGTTTGGCTCTGAAAGAATCCATCCATCCATCCCCTTATCTATTCATTCATTTATCCATCTACTTGTCCGCCCTTCCTTCTTCCCTTCCTCCATCCCTCCCTCTCTCCTTCCCATCCATCCATCCATCCTTCTATTCCTCCAATGTTAATTAACGCACGTGGCAGGCAATAACCATCCTAATCATAGGGAGTGATGCCCCGGGGAACAGAAGGGAACTTAGGGCTGTTCCCAGGCCCACAGCATCCCAGGTCTGACCATCAGTCACCACGACTGGACCACACTGCGGGCTCTAGTCTAAGCTTGCCAGCGAGAGACAGGAGGCAAGGGGGTGTCTCCCACCCAGCATGGGGCCCGGGGCTGGGCAGCAGAGGCTCCGTCTGGAAGACGGGGTGTGTGAGGAGTGGGGGGGGGAGAGGCTGGCAGAAGTTCGCTTCCACCCCAGAAACGAACAGGCAAACTCTTCACCAGCCTGTAGTTCCATTCTGCCTGTCAACACGCATGGGACGTGGAGCCAGTTCCTCCCGAGGCCCAGGAATCACAGCACTTGACTTTCTAGTACCAATAATACGCAGCCTGTCTCAGAGGTGACCTGGGGCTGTAGTTGTAGTTCCAGTCTGTATGATGGCTGGGACGTGCAGGGGGATGGCAGAGGTGGCACTACCGGCAGCTAGTAGCATGTCAGGAGGCTCATCCAGAAAGATGAGCCCTAACTCTACTCAGAGGCTGGGCCGTGACCACTGGGGATACCCTGAGGGGCTGCTGCCATGACTGTCCTCAGGACACCTGGAGGGTCCGGGCCATTGGCATCAGCTGGGCTGAAACAACGGGCTGGCAAGTCTGAGCTGGTCAGTCTGGCGAGAGGTCATGTGTGCTAACAATACCTCACGTGCTCATGGGACCTGCTCAACCTGGCCTGGGGCGTCCCATCCTGTCCACGCCTTCTTAGAGTCTTTGCACTGCAGACAGTGATCCTTTCAAAGCATTCATGAGCTCAGCCCCTCCAATGCCTACCCCCTGCCCTGAGAAGGAAAACTGGATTCCTCCCCACCCTTGGCCCCCAGACTCCTCAGGTCCTGCAGTGCTGCCCTCACCTCCACCATCCCAGAGACACTTTCCTTGTCTCTGTTCCGGAAACATGCAGAGCTTGCATGGATCTCAGGGCCTTTGCATGTGCTCTCCTGGCCCCTGGAAAGTCCTTACCCTGGACCTTCCTATGATTGTCTCCTGCTCAAACCTCCCCTCCACAGAGAACACCCGCCCCTGACCCCCCCACTGACAATCACTCGCTCTACCTCCATCACCTTGTTTTATTGTGAGATTTCCTCCTTTACTTGTTTATTGGTTTAACACCCAACTTCTCCACTGAAGAGTGAGCTGAGCCTGTCATGTTCATGGGGCCCTTCCGGCACCTGGAACAGTGCCCCACACAGAAGCAGTGCTCAGTAAACACTGGTGATGGGACTCAGTGTGTTCTCAGGTAGAGACGATGATGCAGGAGGCCCAAGAGAAGGGACGCACCCTTATCCAGCCGTGCAGTGAGCCAGGGGAGGAGACAGGCGCTGACTCCCAACGCGGTGGGCACTCCTCCTGCCCCTGTTCTGGCAGGTCCCACACTCTGCCAGGCTCAGCACAGCCCCCTCGTGAGGTGGGTGGTGGGGGAGTGGCAGGGAGCCCAGCCACACGGGAGGGCAGGGACAGAGCCCAGCGCTCCAGGACAGTGCTGTGACCCCTGCCTGGGCCTCGCATGTCTTGTCCACTCCCTTCCAGCCTGGAACCCTCGCAGGGCCCAGAAGGTGAGTCGCCGCACCAGCCAAAGGGACAAGGGGCTTCCGGTGCCCAAACTGGTGAGGTATAGGAACCCGAGGCTGGCATGCCCATCAATGACACCTCCTATGTCCTGAGGATTCCAGAGCTGGGGATGCCTTGGGGGGTCCTACAGCTGATGGGTTTTCAAACTGTGGATGCCCTGGAAGACAGAAGGGAGGCTGCAGGCCAGGACGCCGATTCAGCCAGAGCATCTCCACGTCCACCTGACATACATCTTGGTCTGCAGAACATTCTATTTGTAAAATGGGTTCTGTGATTTTTAATCTTTATTTTTTAATTAAACTTTTTATTAGGAGGTCACTGAAGATTCACATGTAGTTGTATGAAATAATGAAGGGGAAAATTACCCATTTCCCCCCGATGGTGACATCCTGCAAAGCTCTAGGGCAACATCACAACTCAGATACTGACATTGACAGTCAGGATACAGAACATTTCCGTCACCCTGAGGATACTTCCTGTCGCCCCTTTATGGCCACACCCACTTCCCTCCCACCCCCACCCCCTCCTTAGCCCCTGGCAGCCACTCATCTCTTCTCCATTTCTTTAATTTTAGCAGCTTAACCATGGCATCTGAAAGGAATCCTACAGGATGTAACTTTTCGGGATTTGCTTCTTTTTTTTTTTTAAATTGCTGTGTATTTAATTTATTTTTTTTAATTAATTTTTTTATGGCTGCGTTGGGTCTTCGTTGTGGCATGCAGGATCTTCATTGCGGCATGCGGGCTCCTCTCTAGTTGAGACACATGAGATCAGTAGTTGTGGCGCGCAGGGTTAGTTGCCCTGTGGCAGGTGGGATCTTAGCTCCCCAACCAGGGATTGAACCCACGTCCCCTGCATTGGAAGGTGGATTCTTTACCACTGCACCACCAGGGAAGTGCTGGGGATTTGCTTTTTTGACTTGACAGACCACCCTAGAGATTCATCCAGTTTGTGTGTCATCATAGTTCTTTCCTTATCACTGCTGTGTAGTATTCCATGGTGTGGACGTACCACAATTTGTTGATTCTTTCACCTGTAGAAGGACATCTGGGTTGTTTCCAGTTTGAGGCTACCAGGAATGAAGCTGCTATAAACATTCCTGTAGGTTGTTTGTGAGAATTGAGTCTTCATTTCTCTGGGATCAATGCCCAGGGGAGCTACTGCTGGGTTGTATGGCGAAGTCTTTACTTTTGGAAGAAACTGCAAGTCTGTTTTCCCCATTTGACTTTTCCACCAGCAGTGTACGAGCGATCCAGTTTCTCCTCATCCTCACTAGCATTTGGTGGTGTTGCTGTTTTTTATTTTAGCCATTCAGAGAGGTGAGTGGTGATATCTCATTGTGGTTTGAATTTGCATTTTCCTAATGGCTAATGATCTCTTGCTCTGGGGTTGAAAAAAACGTTTTGAGCCTCTATTGGGTCCCACTGGCCCATTTCACAGATGAGAAAAACGGAGGCCCAGGGATTGAAACAGACTTGCCCAGCTGCAGCTGGACCCCTCAGGCTTCATTCTAACTCCTGGTCACGTCCTCTTAAAGAAGTTCTTTAAAAGGATACTTACTTTTACTGGGAGGTGTGGAAGGCACTATTGTGATATTCTAACTGATGGTATGTGCTTTCAGTGATATATCCTGTCTGTATTTTTACCTATTTGGAGACCTGAGGTCAAGGTGTCTAAAGGGATGAGTTGTCATAGCAGAACTTTGCTGGATGGCCGTCGTACCACGGCACGTGTCTCATAATCTTTACAGCCCTGGAGCCCTTGTAAGCTGCTCTGAGTACGATGGTGGGGTCTGGCCAGCAAGGGGGCTGCTGGACATTGAGTCCCCAGAGGAACAGAGGCCTAAGAGCGAGTCACTAATCTCCACCCTGAGAGAGAAAGGTGGCCACCAGTGAGGTCTGAGGCCAGAGCTGGCCAGGCCGAGCCCCAGATCAGCATTGAAGTCCCCAATGGTACCCTTCTCCCTCCGCCCGGCCCCTTGTCCTCTGTTCCCCACCTGCACACTAGCCGCTCCCCACAAAACGTCTTCTCTTATCCTTGGTCTCCCAGATCTGTTGTGTGTCTTATTTTATCTTATTTCATTTTTGGAGAAAGTAGCGTCCAGAAGACCTGGGAAGTGGGGAAACAACAGCATCTGTGAAGGAAAGGCGGCTGCAAAGAGAACACAAAATTTTTTTTAAAGCGTGGTAATAAATGCTATTCAAAAAAAAAAGAAAGAAAAAAGAAAAAAAGAGAAAAACCCACCCCACAATCTCTGAAAAACACAGACCATTGAAATGACAAGCCGAAAATCATTTGCTAAGCGCAGAAACCGGTCCCTTTGTCACCCAAATCCTTCTGTTGACAGTTACCTTTCAATCCTGCAATTGTGCAGAAAGGGCTGATTTTTATTCAATGTTCTATTCACCCTGTGTATTAATGAAAAGGGAGAAGGAAAAAAAAACTTGTAAGAATGGTGTTTAGTAGGCTGATGGACAAGCCGTCTGGATTCGGCCGCCCGAGCCCCTCTTATCAGTGGCTCACAGTGGGGCTGATGCGGGCAGCCTGTCCCGGCACAACTTGGCTCACCTGCCGGGTCTCTTGGCCCCTGCTACCGAAACCCTGGGATAGATGGATGGATTTTTATTATTTTTGGTAAAAAAGTGGAAGCTTGATGATCTTTTCTCCTTACTAGGGAGGAGGCAACAGACCAGGTCATGACTTGACCCTGGGATTCAGACATGCACCGAAACATTAATTGAGCATCTGCTGTGTGCCGAGGGCTGTGATGGTTGCTGGGGTCTGGCGTGGACAAGGCAAACGACGTGCCCAGGCAGGGAGATTCCAGCTGGAAGAGAGACCGGCAAACCAGGGATTTTGCCTGAACTGGGTCAGGTGTCAGAAAAGGTCAGGGTGACCCCTGCTGACTCTGGGTAGACTGGTTGCCGCAAATTGTTTTTTCCAGGTGCTCCCAAGGCAGAGGAGCCTGAGAACCATCCAGCCCCATCTTCACACCAATGGACTGGGTTTTGCCATCACCGTGCCTGCTGGGATTCAGGAGGCTGGACAGAGGAATTTCCCTAGTCGGCTCTGTTCAGAGACCATGTGGGATGCTAAGACTGGGGTAAAGGTGGGGCCCCGACCTGGGTTTGAATCTTGATTCTCCCATGCACTTCCTGCAGGCTCTGGGCAAGTCTGTTCAGTTCTCTGAGCCACTGTCGCCTAGACTGTCCCTTGGGGGTGGTGACATCGTTGTAGTGGAGTTGCTGGCAGGATGTTAGAGATTGAATGTTCATGTCCCCCACCCCTCCCAAATTCATATGCTGAAGCCCTAAGCTCCAGTGTGGTGGTATTTGGGGCCTTTGAGAGGTGATTAAGTCAGGAGGGCAGGGCTGTGGTCTGATGGGATTAGTGCCCTTAAAAGAGGCCCCAGAAATCTCTCTTCCCCACTTCCTCACCACTACCCGTTCCTCTACCACACAAGGACACAGTGAGAAGGTGGCTGTGTACAAACCAGGAAGAGAGCCCTCACCAGAGCCCGACCATACTGGCACCCTGATCTCGGACTGCCAGCCTCCAGAACTGGAAGAAAATAAAATCCTGTTGTTTAAACCTCCTGGTCAATGGAGACCAGTGTTCAGTTTGCACGAGTCCTTTCAGAGACATTTTACGCAAATGTAAGAAAATACTTAAAAAGATTATCTACCTGCTGCCTTTTCCACAAAATCTGCTATACTCAGTGAGTCTTTCTTCACTCCCCATAACTTGGAGACCTTCCACGTTAGTTAACAAGGAGTGCCTGTGTTCATTTTATACAGTTGCATAGTATTCCACAGTGTGACTGCATCATCCTCTATGTATGTAGTCCCCTACTGATGGGCATCTAGGTTGTTTCCACTATTTTGCTGTTACTTAAATACTTCATTGAATAACCTTATACATCTATGTGTGCATATGGGAGAAACTGTCTAGCGTAAATCCTTAGATCTGAAAGTGCCAGTTTATGATATTGATAGATTTTATCTAATTATCCCCCATAGAGGATACCAATGGGCACTCTCCCCAGCAGAATATGAAAATAGTCTGGCTGACCCCTCATCATATTTAAGACTGTGAACAGCTGTCACCTCCTCCAGGAAGGCTTCCCAGACCTTCCATCTGGCTCATTAGCCTCAACTGGGCCCCAGCCTCAGTGCCAAGTTTGTGGCACCCTGTACTGCAATGGTCTATTTCCTTTTCTGTCCCCATCAGCAGACTGGGAGCTCCCTGAAACCAGCCTTTGCTTATCAAGAAGTCCTCAGGCTTACTCAGGCCTCAACCCAGGGCTCAGAGCTGAGTAAATACCAGTTTCCTTTCCACATGCCCCAGGGCGGGCTGCTTCTGCTTGCATCTTGCCTCTGGTGCCCCAGGGAAAGAGCTTCAGCCTCTGCCCCTGACACCTGCAGGCCACCCGGTGTGCTGGCAATGAGCCCCTTCCCCCAGTCGCTGGGGCCTCCGCCCTCTCCCTTGAACAAATAATAATTGTTAGAAAAAGGCCAGTGGATAAATTATTATCGTGACCCTCATTCCAGTGCAAAAAACTTTTGCTAGCTGCCAAGTGAAAAGTCAAAATTTGCATTTAAATAGAAAACGTTAGGCCAGCTGAACAGGGAGGCCGATGCCCCCAAGAGGCCCCTCCTGTCTGGATGGGGAGCTTGATCACTGCATCCCTCCCCAGGAACTCAGCTAGGGGCAGGGGAAACCTTCAGGGCCTGAGTTGAACTGATTTTTTTCTTTGGTTCATGGCCCCTTGGGGTCTACGATTTCCAGTTCCTGCCATGGTTCTGCAAAGGCCCTGTGGTCCAGCCAGATAGACCTCTTAGATGCCTTCCATTCAACCCACCTTGAACTTGAGTCTCCCTTCCTGCACACCACAGTAAGCAGGTAACCACAAACATTAAGGGCAGGTAGAGACTTCATGGGTCACGTTACACGGAATGTTTAGAACATGGTTTTAGAGCTGGACAGGCAGGGCTGGGAGCTCGGCAATTTGCTAAGGCACTCGGCCTCTCTGAGCCTCAGTCTCCCTGTTTGCCAATGATAGATAATAATGCCTTCTTGGCTAGATATTATATAATCAATATAATTTATTATAATTAATAAATGTAGTTGTTTCTGTTAGTTCAATTCATATTGCTGGAATTCCACTCTGCAGTCCTCAACAAGTGCTTGGATACCTCTCATGACAGGGTACTCACTTCCACACAGACCAGTCTGTTCTATTTGAACTCACTTCCCTCCCACATGCTTGGTCTCCTTTTCCAGGATGGTCCCTGTAATTGTAGGGAGACCTAGGTGTTGCTTTGTCATAGTCTCTGATTCACTTTTCTAGCAAAAACTCCAAATCCTCTTCACCCAAGAATCCACCCAATCACCTAGGAGTTTCACTCCCCTGGTCAGCCAGGAAGCTGATAGCAACTTCCCAAAACAGAAAGTAAAATCTAGAGAAAGAAAAGAGTCACAACTGACATGCAGGGAGGAACCTAGACTCAGAGTGACTTGACTTTGTGTCTCATTTCTACCTGGGTCACCTCGGATAATTCAGCTTCTTGAACCTCGGTTTCCTCCCTGTAAAATGGGGAGGCAGGTACCTATCTCATGGATCATACATGTCCAGGGCCCATGCACCAGCTGGCTCTCGATGAAAACCCATGAGCAGTTCATGTGGATATAATCTACACAAGGTAGAAATAGGACTTTCTATTCAATTCAGCAACTGTATCCCGAGCTCCCACTCTGTGCCCGGTGCTAGCATATGACCTTCTTTCATAGATGTGATTGAAGG
>NW_020172781.1:7791204-7825835 GCF_003031525.2 Neophocaena asiaeorientalis asiaeorientalis | reverse complement strand
TGCATCGGCAGGCGGACTCTCAACCACCGCGCCATCAGGGAAGCCCTGAAGGCATCTTTGAGAGAGCAGGAACCTTGTCTGCACTGCAACAATTGCAACCATGCTGCCCGGCACATAGTAGGTGCTTAAAAAATGTTTGTGTCTGAATGAATGACACAAACAATGTTTGTGTCTGAATGAATGAATGAATAAATGACTGCTTTGTCCCCAGCCCCCAGGAGAGAAACAGGAACATAGTAGGTGCTCAATAAACACTTGGCTGGCCGAAGAGGGAATGCAGACATAGAAAAAAGAATGCAGACATAGAAAAAAGAAGTGGCCAGAGTTCTGACCGGCTATATCAGAAGAGGCATTTGGCTCCACGTGGATCCCACATGGGACGTTCATCCTCTGGCTGCTGCCCTACTGTGTGCTTGCTCTGTTGAAGGGACCTGAGTAGGAGGGAATAGTAGAGGTCTCTGTATTTAAGGGCTTATGATGCTGGGGCGAAACCAGATCTGGATGGGACAACTTGCATCTGACAAGGGTGGTCGACGCCTTCGCTGGACGGTCCTCAAGGCTGTGGAGGCGGAAGAAGTCTGGGGATCATGGGCGTCTTCCTGGAGGAAGGGCCCTCTGAACTGGGCTTGGGCAAGCTCAGGACAAGGTCAAAGGCAGACATTTGTCAAGTGGATTGGGGTCTGGGGAGGAGAACTTTCTGCCGTCCTCTCCTCTCTGGTACTTTGAGAGCATAGGGAAAGGGAACTGTCATTTTCAGGCCTTCAATGTGCCAGACACAGAGCTCCTAGTTTTCTAAGGGGTGAGTGCAGGAAGCAGGCCCCATGACTCATCTGGGATCTGAGACGTGAATGTGAACTACTGCTGCAGTTTATCATACGCTCCTGGACTGCCAGGTTTACACGATCATCCTGTTTTAAATCCCAGCCACCGAACCAGATAGGCGTTCTTCTCCCCATTTTATAGCTGAGGAAATTGAGGCTCAGAGAGCTCAAGAAACCAGCCCAGGATCACACAGCGAGGAAGCATTGGAGTGGGGCATCGAACACAATGTTTGTTGGACTGTAAAGCCTCTTCTTAAAAAGAAAAATAAAGGTATATATAATATTTTTATACAGCTAAAATTGAAATAGCAAGACGCATAATATACACAGTATTCAGAAATACTGAGTTAAGAAACAGCAAAAAATGTTGAGAGTAGCTGCCTGCAGTGAGCAGATCCGGGGCAGGGATCACTGTTTTGGCTAAAAAGCCTTTTAGTGCCATTGGATTTTTTTAAGCCTATGTGCCTGAATCCCTTTTGCAGAAAATAAAAGATTAATATTCAAAAGGACAGCTGCCTACACTATTCAAATCGTCTTCAAGGTCCTTAGGTAGAAGCAGGCCCAAGTCAACCAGCATCCCACAGCGGCCCACAGGGGTTCGTCTTTTGGTTTTAACGCTTACATGGCCTCCACCATCACTGCAGCATTTTGACTCCCAGAGCGAATCCACTGCTAGTAGACACGGTGCGGGTTGCTTCCACACGTTTGCAGGAAGCAGCCAGGTTGGGATCCGCACGCAAAGTAGACTTCCAGCCACGATGCTCCCTGGCGCCAACTGTGGGTTCATTCGACCCCGCATGTGATGGGAGTCCCTGAGCTCACAGGCTGGAGCTCCCTGGCTCTCTGCTCTGGTGCCCAGCCCCTGGCTGGGCGCAGTGACGTTCCTCCAAGGCGGGTTGACCAGGCAGACCTTTGCCTGCCCTCCAGGGGCCCCTAGCTGAATTCAGAGAGACAGAGGTACCCAGATCAACTTCCCTAATTACGGATGGTGACAAGCCCCTGCAGGGGATTGCTGGCACTGAGTCAGTGGCAGGGACAGCTTTCCCAGGAAAGTGGTGTTTGAGCTGCAGTCTGAGGGATGAAGGGCCATCAGGCTGGCAGAGGTGCCGGGAACAGATTTCTAAGCCAAGTGAACAACATGGGTGAGGTTACAAGAAGGGAGAGAAGCTGACTGTTCAAGGAACAGCCTGGACCCTGGAGGAGCTGGTCAGATGGCAGGAGGCGGAGCAGCGAGGAGGGGCAGAGGGAGGAGGGTGGGGCCGGGTCAGGAAGGCCTGTGGGACTTCACCTCAGGAGGACGAGATCGGAACCCAGGAGGCCGTGGTCCTGGGACGCCCTATGCAGGAGGGGAGCTGGGAGCTCTGGAGTCCCCTTTATGGCCAAGGAGAAATGCCCCCCAGGGGCGGGATGGACCTTGTGAGAGACACACAAACGAGCTGAGTCCCAAGGAAAGGTTAACGAGGTCCCTGCTGTCTCTCACCGAAGTCGCTTCACACATTTACAATGTACCAGTCAAACCAATTAGCTGTGAAAGTGTTGTAGGGCCTGCATTTTATTGGATTCTGGTCAACTCGGAATTGGTTAAATAATGTCTGCTAAGAAACATAAAAGAGCCACACATGAGGTGGGATGGGTAGTTCTGGGTGGTCCCAAGAGGCCTGCAATGCCTCTTGGGGGATGTGGGGCTGGACTCGGGGGCCACAGAAGGCTTGACTGAGCTTCCGTGAGGAGCACTCTGCCCAGAAAAGGGGGAGTTTCACGCTCTTTTAGCCCTACCTGCTGGTCTCAAACCTACCCGATCATTAGAATCACCCTGGGAACTTGAAAAAATACAGCCCAGATGCCCAGGGCCACCCCAAATCAGCTGCATCCCTTGGAGGAGGGAAGCAAGGCATCATTCCCTGTCCAAGTCCCCCAGATATTCTGAGATGCAGCCAGGGTGGAGAACAGACCCTGCTCTACTGCAGTGGTCTAAACTGGGGGGATGTCGACCCCCACCCAAGGGACATTTGGTGATGTCTGGAGACATTTGCAGTCGTTGCCGCTGGCATCTCGTGGGTAGAGGCCTGGGATGCTGCTAAACATTCTGTGTTGCACAGCTGGCCCCACCACAAGGAAAGATCCAGCCCCAATGGTCCATAGTGCTGAGGTTAAGAAATCCTCCTCTAGTCGAATCCACCCATTAGACAGATAAGGAGACTGAGGCCCAGACTGGCTGATAAGGTGTGTCTGGAGTCATACAGGGAATATATGCAGGGTCGGGCAAGCAGGACGATGAACTTCTGTCCCTGGATGGTGTGCCTGGTACTGTGCTAAGGGCTGTGGGTTTCAAGATCGTTCTGTCAGATTCTGTAGGGCCAAGTTGATCAAGCTGAATTCTGGGGACATAGCCTCACCCAGACTTGGTTTTGTCTGAGGGCCTGGGGACTGTACAACTTCTAGAAGTTGCTCATCTGCCTCCTTGCAAACCCCAGACACAGCCCATCTCTTTAGCTGGCTTGACCCCAAAAGACGGATCCAGAGAAAGAAAGTGGCCTGTTTTGATGTCACTGTTGATGTGGGTCTGAGAAGGTCTCAGCTCCGCGCTGCCAGTCTTGGACCACTGAGGGTCTGTCCGTTTGTCCATTCATCCATCCTGTGGCCGTAATCTGAGCCATGTGCAGGGCCGGGGGACCAGGCTAATTGCAGGCTCGGGGAAGGCCAAGCAGAGATTAGCCCACAGTGAGGAGGGACGGCGGGTGTCTGGGGCCAGGATGGTACCTGATTAGTTAAATTGTCAGCACCTGCTTGCTTTTATCGCAAACATAAACACGGCCGCGCAGACGATCGCCGGTGATCCTAATGCTTTCCTCGTTTGCCACATCTGCAAGGTTCGGGGTCAGGCAGCAGGCAGGCTCAGGCCTGGACAAAACAGGGAGGCAGAGGGGTTTGGGTGAAAAGACGCTGGATTAGGGATCGGGGGAGGGAATTCACACTTGGTGAGGCCTCCTCTGCGGCAGGCGCTGTGTGAGCCCTTTATATCCCCATGCAAAGCCATCTGACCCTCAAAACTTTCCTGTGAAATATTATGACTTTTCTTATTGAGACTCAGAACAGTTAAGCAACGCCCTCCAACCAGGAGGCAGCCAATATGGAATCTGAACCCAGATCTTTCTGTCCCCAAAGCCCTCACTCTTGCTGCTCGCTGGGTGTAGGGAGCCCTGGGGGGTTCTTGCTGCAGTTTATTGAACTTCGCATCTGCAGTGCCAAGCCACCAGCTTGCGATGGCATGCGTGCTCAGGAAAGGAAAACACAGTTTCCGGGCCTCCAGACAATTTTCTAGGTGAGCACAGGCTCCTGTTTCCTCTTTCTGTGCCTCAGCTTCTACATCTGTAAAGTGGTCATCTAGTTGCCCCCCCTTCTGCTGTTGAACCCCAGGGAAAAGAAGTTAGAGTGTGGGTGCTGAGGTCAAGTCCAGCACCAGCTGAAATCATCCACTTGGGCTCCTCAGAGCTTCATTACACAGCTAGGGTCATGCTACCTTGACCCGGGGACATGAATCCTGCAGGACCCCATGAGGCACAGGCAGTCTTGACTCTAGCCATCGCCCAGCAATTGGCCGACGAGACAAACGGTGAGGAAACCATTTCAAATTAACTCCGTCTCCATTACAGGCGCTTTTATTAAGATAGACTATTTGGGGGATGTTTACAGGAGAGAGTCTTTCGGTGCCGGCAGAAGGTCAGAGGGACAGTTGGAGGGAACTGCACAATTGTCATTCGGAAGCTTGGGGCACATCTCCCACATTCAAATGTGTGCCTCTTCCCCTCAGTGACAGATGCATCAAGCCTGTGACATACTTTGTCAGAATTTCATTTGTCCAAGCAGCTTCAGCCTTATTCTTGGCAGATGTGGGCGATAGGGGCGAGTGTGAGTTTAAATTCCCTTCTGCGGTCCTTGAAAATGAAGTGGAAATACTTCTCCACCATGAGCACCGAGTTTCACCCAAAGAGGAAAAAGCAAAACGTGCCTTACAGCCTGGGAGATGGGCAAATGTATATTCATCATCCATGCATCCATCCATCCATCCAATCATGCATCCCCCTGTTTATTAATTCATTGGTTTATTAAATGATTCACATCATCCTATTCATTTACATTATCACTTTGGGTGTTTTTGGTTTATAACTACATTTCTTTATTGAAGTATAGTTGATGTACAATATATATAAGTTACAGGTGTACAATATAGTGATCCACAATCTTTAAAGCTTATACTCTAGTTATTGTGGAAACTAAAAAATACAGACTACTGAATATAGCAAAAAAGAAGCAGACTCACAAATATAGAGAACAAACTAGTGGTTACCAGTGGGGAAAGGGGAGGGGGGGAGGGGCAGTATAGGGGTAGGGGAGTAAGAGGTACAAACTGTTGTACAAAATAAGCTACACTTTGTGTTTTTTGTTGGAATCCTGACTTCTCGTGTGTCCTTATGTACACCAGAGCCTCAGTTTTGGCATCTGGGAAATGGGACGATGATAGCCCAGGATTGCACTAGAACTAAATGGGTTACTTTGAGTTAGACACTGGTTTGCAGGATGGGGCTGGTGCTGTGATGGTGGTGGTGGAAACGTACTCTGTCCCACAGAAGTTAGGTTGCTGCTCACAGCCATACGGTGGGCGAGTGTGTCAAGCAGGTGGGGTTGAGCCCAGGGGATCTGGTTCTGGAGCCCACGTTCCTTCCCTTTGCCCTGCTCTTCTGCTAAATCTTAGTGCACGTGTTGCCTGGTCCTACAGACCCAGCCCTGGGCCATCGGCCCTGTGCTTGAGTGGTGTTTGCCGAGCACAAATCCAAACTCAGATTCTTTGTGTCTCCTCTTGGACTTGTCCGGGGTGGGCTGCCTTCTCTGGGAGCCCCAGTATCCAGTACCGGCCACCAGTCGTGCTCATCGCCATCTTTTCCCAAAAGCAACATTAGGCAAAGACCCTCCTGGGTCCAAAGGACCACCCTGTTCTCCAGCCTTGGGCAAGCCCTTCTCTTCTCTCTGGGCCTCAGCTTTCTCCTCTGCACAATGGGCACCCAGGTGGTCTCGGAGCACACTTCAGACTCTGAAACTCTGATTTTTTTGAGTAGAGAGGATCGATGTCACTACAACCATGGATCTCCTCTTTGGAATGCCCTGGGGGTCCTGGCCGCACACAGCTGACCCTGACCGGTGCTTGGAACCCCCTTCCCCACCTTTCTGTCCCCAGGGATCTTTCCCTCCGTGGAACCCTGGGTGCCTGGGGGCACCTCCGCCCACCTCTGAGTTGCTCTCAGAATCTGGAGATTCTCTCGCCCTAGATCCCCAACCAAAGAAGTCACCTGCAAACATCAAAGACATTTCCTTCCTCTGGAATTCTCCAAGGATGGCAAATACCTTTGTTTTTTCTATGTCAAATTCCTTCCCTCCGTCTGGGAAGCCCTGTCAAGCCGGAAATGCCCCTCTGCTGTGGGCGACGTGTCACTCATGCATGGGCACAGGGAGGGGTAAGGGCGGGGTAAGGGCGGGGGGGTAAGAGCCCATTATGATGGGCTCCCGCACATGCAGAATGCATTGGGGGTCTGGGGAGTGGGATGTGACTGGCAGGCAGAGGGGCTAGATCTTCCTGGTTGAGCTGAAGGTGGGTTTCCCTTGGCTTTGCCAGAGCACGGCTGTTCACTTAGAGAGAAGTGGAGAATTCATAGGGTGGTCTCGGAAAATGACCAAGTCAATGGCAAAGGAAAGAAAAGAACTTTACAATATCTATATTTAGGAGGTTGAAGAAGGGAAGGAGGGGGGATCAAGTTAGATTCTAAGAGTTCGCAGCCTAAGCAGGTCTCCGAGGCCCCCGGAGAGGTTGTGGGATCCAGATGTGGACGGGGAAGGCGGAGCGGGGAGGGGAGGCAGGGCAGGGGGGGGGGGGAGGTCTGTTCACAATTAGCCTTGATTTTGTGTGATGACATTGAAATTGTGGGCAAACATGAAAGCGGAGTTGGGAGGACATGTCTGTCCGAGCAGCCCGGGGATTAATCCGACGTGAAGGACACAGGCCGAGGGCTGGCACCACATGGAAGCATTTTGTGTGGGTTTTGATGTCCCGCCAGCTGAAGGGGGCTTTGCCGCTCAGGTTAAACGGACCCTCCACCAGCAGCCCGGTGCCCTGAAGGCTGGCCGACTCTGGCCGAGAGGTTAAGTCGAGAGCATCAGAAGATTCTGCCTCCTGCAGGGCCCGCCCAGAACTGAAACCATCATGGCGGCCCTGAATGTCTGCACAAAGCCGGGCGTTGGGGGTACCCTGCCAGCCCCAAGGTCACTGACCTTGGGGCTGGCAGGGGGAGAGTCTGCAAGTTAGTTTCCATATTTCTGATATTATAAGGGCTGGGCTGACCCATATGCTGGGGGTTTGGCAGGCGACAGCTTTGTAACAGGGCTCTGCTGGGATGAACCTTGTCTGGGAATCTTGGAATTTTATGAACGCACCAGGGGCTGGGAGGGCAGGTGGGAGTCCCTGGGTTACCCACCACAGGCTCCAGCTCTGGGGGTGCCTTCTTGTTGAGCTAAATCCAGGAAGACACATCATTTTGACATCACGCTGCGGTGAATGTTTGGAGTAGAGAGAAAGGTGTAGCCCCAGGTACAATGCCAGGCACCACCCTGTACCGTGTGGTTGTCCTCGGATGAGGGAGCCCATCTCTTCTGAGCCTCAGTTTCCTCATCCATAAAATGGGGAGAGTAATCCGCCCTCCTTCAATAGGACAGCTGTGAGAACTGGATACCCAAATGTTTGTAAAATGTTAGCATCTCATAAACACCCAATAAATAGTTGTCATGGTTTTCAGCTTTACTGGACGTAGTGAGCAGGCATATAGAGCTGGTACGCTGATCGGCGTTCTTATTGGTATCCTGTTTGTTAATATTCCGAAACAGTTTTGCTCGCGATGCAGAGTGTGTCTGTTGCTGAAATGAAAACAAGGATTCCTTTCTGTCCATTCAGGCAGTGGCTCAGCGTCAGGCCTCAGCCCCGCTGCTTGTGACCTAGGGCCCCATCACGTACCGGGCGGGCAGACTGCCAGGCATCTAAAGCCGTCTGGAAGCTCGGAGCCCCGCGGATGGGAGCAGAGGAGCGTATTTCACTCAGTCCCTGTGACCCCTGGAGGTCCTTGGGGAAGCAGGAAGGAAGGGGCTATGTTTTGGTGGGGGAGGGGTCTCTCTGGGGGCGGGGAAAAGGAGTTGATGAAATTTCAGGATGTACCGAGGTCAGCTTCCAGCCGGCTCGTCTAGGTTAGAGAAAAGTGATCGCCACCCCAAACACACTTCTTAATGAAGCACAGCCTGTGCTTACAAGCCTTTCCTTTCCGGCCTTTTCCCTCTAGGAGGAAATTCTAAATCCTGAACACAAATGACCACAGAATTATATTTACATGTATTTACATTTTCTATTCACACATAGAGAGCTGAAAGCAGGAGGGGAAAAAAAAGATGGAGGATTATTCTAAATGGAAGTAATGTTTCATAACTGAGCCTCTGACCATGTGGTAAGAGCAGGTGAAGAGAGGTGAATAGTGGTCGAGCTTGCCTTAGTTGGTGTTTGGGCTTTCAGTCAACACAGAACCAAGTCTGCCCTTCTGAGGAGTAGAATTAAATTGTACAATGCGATAAATACGACAAGATGTTTAAAGGAGAGATGGATGGGAAGAGGGAGATTGGAAGGTGAATTTCATATGGCTGTTAGTGAGGTTTGCTCCAGCTAGGCTGGGGCACAGGATCTGCGCGTAGGGTCTAAGGGGCTCAGTGCTCAACCAAGTCAAATGCTGAAGCTGGCCTTGCTCTAGTTTGCTGTGAAGGAGGAAGACACACGAGAGAAAGCCAGCAAGGTCTGCATCTATGTGGGTAAATTAGGGAAGAGAGAGAAAACAAGGCAGCTTGGCTGTTTCCATGCAATACGAGACCCCGACCCTTCCATGAGGAAGGGAAATAGAGAAGAGGGTCCCAGTGACCCTGCCTAGGTCACTAGCAGGGTCACTAGCAATCCTGGCTCAGCCTCTGCTCCAAGTCTAAGCAACTCAGGGTGCCTCCTCCTTCTGGGTGGAAGAGACAAGCTGGGAAAGGGTGGTATTGAGAGAGCATGCACGTCCCCTCTCCCAGCATAAAACTTCAGAGACACGGGTGAGGTCATCACAGGGCCATGTAATTGGATGAAATGGTCACCGCAGGCCTTGCCCAGTCCCCATGGAAAAGAGAGGCCCAGACACCGGGAGCACCAGGAGGGCATTTCCGCAGGAAAGGCACCCAGGGTTATCTGTCTTTCTGCCCATCAGGCTCCACGTGGAAGACCCCTTGGAGACCTGGGGATTTGGAATCGAATTGGAGTTGCCAGAGCTGTACTTGAGTGGCCATTTGATGCCTTACTACGCTCCAGGGCAGCGCTAAGCCAGCACACGCATATCTGATTTTAAGCGTCCCCGGAACACTATGGGGTTTCAGGAGGCTCCAGGAGGTGAAGTGACTTGGCCAAGGTCACTTTGGGTTGCTGAGGCTCAAAGCTAGCACTGGACCCAGGCCTTCCTGACCCCAGTGATCAAACTCTTTTTAAAAAATTTATTTTTACCGAGATATTTTAATGCACATAAAACGTATAACGTTGGCCTACGACAATATAAAGCAAAACAAACAGTCTCCTCACCACTGAGCTTGAGAAATGGAATGTTACCCGCGCTGCTAGGGCCTGCGGACCCATCCCCATTCACGTCCCCTACCTGCTGTCCAGGTGAGTCCCTCTTCTGCATTCAGGTGTGACTCTTTGCTTAGCTAGTGACTTACAACACGTGGAAGATTCTGAAATAATATATGGTAGGGGTGGCCCTTTTAAAACTCAATGTAAATGGAATCGTACTGAGTGCTTTCTTCTTTCCTCATTCTGTTTTTGAGAGTCCTTCATGCCGTTGCCTGTGCTGTGATTCATTCATTAATCATTTTAAGGTTTTATTTCAAAATAGTTGAACACTCACAAGAAGTAGGAAAAATAATACAGAGGGTCCCCGTGTACCCTTCCTCCAGCTTCCCCCAGTGGTCAGTTCATATTCAGTACAATGATCAAAACCAGGAAACTGACGTTGCTACGATACTCCTAACTCAGGGACAGGCCTTATCTCCAGGTCTCCAGTTTTTATAAGTGCTTTTTAAATTTTTTCCCCTCTTGTGTATGGTCCTGTGAAGTTTTGTGTAGATCTGAATGATCACCATAACCTTCAGGGGTATAAGACTTCTGTCGCCACCAAAGAACTCTGTGGCATCACCCCTTCATGATGTGATGCATTCCGTTTTAGTGCTGGGTGCAGTCTCTCCCTCCACTATCTCACGATTGGTTCGTCTGTTCTCCTGTCCATGGGCGTCCAAGTCGGGGTGGTTTCTGACTTCAAGGTCTCTTTTTTAAAAAAAAAGAATTTAGGATATCGCTTATATGTGGAATCTAAAAAATGGTACGCATGAATTTATTTACAGAACAGAAAAAGAAAAAAAAAGACCAGAAATAGGGTAACAGATGTAGAAAACAAACTTACGGCTACCAGAGCGGGGAAGAGGGGGGGGATAAATTGGGAGATTGGGATTAACATATACACACTGCTGTATATAAAATAGATAACTAATAAGGACCTACTGTATAGCACAGGGAGCTATACTCAATACTCTGTAATGACGTATATGGGAAAAGAATCTAAAAAAGAGTGGATATATGTATAATTGATTCACTTTGCTGTACCCCTGAAACTAACACAACATTGTAAATCAACTATATTCCAATAAAAATTAAAAAAAAGAAAATTTTATTAAAATGTTTTTTCATTTTTTATTGAGAAATAACTGACACCCATCACTATATAAGTTTAAGGTACACAGCAGAATGGTCTGATTTACAACTATTGTGAATGATTACCACAAGAGGTTCTGTTAACATCCATCATCTCATATAAATACAATAAAAAGAAAAAATAATTCTTCTTAAAATGAGAACTCTTAGGAGCTACTTACTCTCTTAACTTTCCTGCTTATCACACAGCAGTGGTAACTCTAGCCATCCTGTTGTACATTACATCCCTGGTCCTTATTTATCTTACAACCGGAAGTTTACACCTTCCTCTGATTCCTCCTCCCCTCACGCCCGCTTCTGGTAACCACAACTCTGATCTCTTTTTCTGAGTTGGGTGTTTGGAGCTCTCCTGACCAGCACTGCTCTGAGCATGTGTGTGTGCATCTTCTGGAGCACAAGGGCCAGGATACTTTTCGGGTGTATTTCTAGGAGTGGAATTGCTGGGTCAGAGGGTATGTGCACCTTTCCCTTGCTGCCATATCACCAAATTGTCTTCCAAATGGTGGAGACAGTTCACGCTCTCACCAGCAGCATATGGCACTGTTTCTGAAGAAGCGCCAAGTCGGGGTCACAATAACAGCCTCTGTGCAGAGCTGCTTCCAAAACCCGTTCACATTCCCCACCCTGGCTAACCCTTGCCGTCCCCTGAACATAGGCATGAGCTGTTCCCCACATTTGAGTACAGATAAGGAATACAGGGCTGAAGCAACCCACCCGACTTCACTCGAGATGCGAAGTCCAGGCTGCAGGTTCCAGACCTGTGACCTTCCCAATCACGATACAGTCCATGCTTGTTTAGTTCTTACTATGGATCGGGGACCGTCTGAAGGGCTTCCTGTGTATCACCTCAGTTAAATTCTCATGATCCTACGAGGTAGGTACTCATTATTTTACTCATTTGATAGATGAAGAAATAGAGGTATGGATGGAGAGGATAAGCCACTTGCCCAAGACCACCCAGCCAGGAAAGACAGCGCTGGGATTTGAACCCAGGTGGCCCCCTTGATATCTTGTCTGTCCAATCTCCTGCTCAAAGATGCACCCCTGTCCTTCCGGTGCATGACTTACAAGGGACCCTGCACTGGGCTTCGCAGTTAGGAAGGCAGCCTTGGGTGTAGCAATTAAGAGGAAGGACTCTGGACTTGGTTCAGATCCCTCTCTCGGGCCCTTCTCATCTGGGGACTCTGAACAAGCTACAACCCCTCTCTGAGCCTTCACGCAGCCCCAGTCAGGTAGCTGGCAGCATCTTGGAGCGCTGAGAGCACAGCTTGGATGCGCAGGGGAGGCACGAGACCCTGCTGGGCCTGGGTTGGTGCCTGGTGGGCACTGGAAGCTATGGAGCTCAGTGCCTGCCTCGAGCATCCCACGGGGACGTGGGGAGCATACGGAAGGCTCAGTCCTGTTATGCCATTAGCCTGGGTGTTCTGGGGCTGCGTTCTGCGCTGACTTGATGAAACCCAGCCCCCAAGCGGAACCCTGATCTCTTTAACCAGGAGGAATTGAGCTTGTACGTCAAGTGGCCTCTCTGTTGTGACCGGCTTAGTGCTGCTGAAGCGCCAACAGCAATAAATACGACACCAATTTGCTCTCTGAATGTTCTTATTTGCAGCACACCATGCAGAAAAAATATTAACAAAAACCAAACTCCTCACTCTTAACAGGTTGACGAGGGCCTCCTTAGAGTGGTGATGTTTGCCTCCATCTCCTCTCCCCTTTTCGTTCTTTCTA
Source organism: Neophocaena asiaeorientalis asiaeorientalis (assembly GCF_003031525.2). NCBI lineage: Eukaryota > Metazoa > Chordata > Mammalia > Artiodactyla > Phocoenidae > Neophocaena > Neophocaena asiaeorientalis. The sequence goes on along the minus strand of NW_020172781.1, from coordinate 7,813,415 downwards.
AAGAAGAAAGTTATCACTGGAGTCAAGCAGCCGCTGGTAACGTTCTCCTGGGGCACCGAGCTAAGAGAGGCGCACAGCTTGGGAGAAGAGGGGCCCTCGAGGAGGACAATGGAATGAAGAATCGCCCCAGGGAACTAGAGGCAGAGGAAGTCGGGAGGCCTGTCAGCTGAATGGGAAGAGCCTGGGACCCAGAGAGCTGTCTTCAGGAGTGAAGGGGGACCCAGGGGTCCCGGGTACCAGGAAAGCTACTCCCACTTTCTGGGGCTCAGCTTCCACATCTGTAAAATGGGTTGCTTTAATGCCCTTTTCCAGCTCCAACACTCTGTATTTGCCAACATATTTGGTATTCTTTCCGATCCTCTGGGTCCTGATCTAGCAAGGATCTGAGGGCACGGGGACTGTTCTGTAATTACGGCATCACCAAGATTCTTGCGACTCCAGAATTCAGTTGTTTCGTGGTTCCCTGACTTGAAGTTTCCAGGCACATAGGAGCAGGAAATTGTAATAAGAGTAATGGCAGCTAACATCACCTGTGTAGCCAGGGCCAGCTTCATGGGCATGTGACTTGTGCTATCACAGAACTCCCTGTGTTCAGTTTAATGCTCTACTGTCACTGACTTGAAATTCACGAAGTTTGAACAAGGGCCCCTGCCTTTTCACTTGGCACTGGGCCCCACAAATTAGGTAGCCAGTCTCCTGGGTGCAGCATTTCAGAGAAAAGACTCTGGAGGCAAGAGGACTTGGTTCCAATCCTGGCTCGGCCCCTTTCCAGCTGTGAGGCACTGGGCGAGTCACAGCTCCTCTGTGTGTTTCACTGTTCCCGTGAGTCAGGAGTCCCGACGTGGCTTAGTTGAGTCCTCGGCTAAGGGTCTCAGAAAGCTGCCACCAAAGCGTCAGACTTTGGCTGTGGTCTCATCTGAGGATCAACTGGGGAGAGATCTGCCTCCAAGATCACTCAGGCTGGGGGCAGAATTCATTTCCTCCTGGCTGTTGGACTGAGGGCTTCAGCTTTTTGTTGGTCAGAGGTCACCTTCAGCTCCTGGGCACCATCCACAGTCCCTTGCCGTGTGGGCCTCCCAACATAGGTAGCCTACACCACTTATCCAAAGCCAGTCTGTGACCTGGAGATTCCGGCAAGACAGGTGCTATATTTTACGTAGGTAATCCTATACATCCCATCAACTTCGCTGTATTTTATGGGTGAGAAGTAAATTATGGGTCCCACTCACACGCCAGGGGAGGGGACTACACAGGAGCATAAATATGAGAAGGTGAGGATCTCGGGGGGGCACCCTAGAGTCTGTTGCCACAGTGGCTCATTCATTCATTCATTTATTCATTCATTCAACTAGTTCCTACTGATAGCTGGCACTCTACCAGGCATGGAGGCTAAAACATTGAGCAAGACGGATCAAGTCCCTGACCTTGGAAAAGTATGGAGAGAGGGAAGGATGGGCCAGTGGGTGACTCAGAATCCCGGGGGTGGGGTTGGGGGAGGGCAGACTCAGCTCTGACCCTGCTGTGGGTGTTCTGACTTGACCTCAACCCTCCTGGGCTTCCCTTGGCCCCTCTGTCCCCTCTCTCCAGTTAGAGAGCCCTCCCTAACTCAGAGGTTACACGAGCCTGGTCATCACCATGAGCATCTATTTAGACGATGTGATCTGCCACACGTTAGCTGTGGTGTGCCAACTTACCTTCGCCACAGCCAGCGTCCAGGAGCTGTGAGCCTGCTCTCAGCTGCAGCCCCATTCTGCCACCCACGAGAATATGTTTGCCAATGGGCTCTGGAAAGAGTCAAAGGAGTGACTTTTGGGTGCCCTGGGTGCATAGAGAAGAGCTGGGCTGAGAAGGAGTTAGGAAGAGAGGTGATTGTGGTGGAGACCCGCTCTGGGGCCAGACTCCAGCTCTTTGAGACCTTGATCTTGGACGCAAATGTCTCCACGTACCGATGTATTCATAGCTGTAGAACCACATGAGGCCGCACGTGCAGGAGGGCCTTACACGTGGTTTAATGCACCACTGTTGCTATCTTGCTATTCTTGATCATTTTTGAACGCAGGGCCTCGCATTTCATTTTGCACTGAGTCCCCCAAATCATGTAGCTCGTCCTGTGAGACCTTGGACAAGCCATTTAACCCCCTGGGACTAACTCCTGATTTGGATCATCCTAAACTCAAAGCATCACTGCAACAACAATAACCTCATGTACATAAATAATTACATTAAGTTGCATGTGCGGAGCACGGGCTTGTTCCTGGCTCTGTGCTAAGTGCTTGAGGGATTTCACTAACTGTCCTGGTTATCCCACCACAAAGGAACTATTACCATGTCCATTTTACAGATGAGGAAACCGAGGCCCAGAGTGGCAGAGTCACCTGCGGGAAGTTCATGGTGGAGCTGTGAATGCCACACGATTGGGATCCCCTCTGACCCCCAGCTCCCGCCACTGCTGCCCACAGACTCCGCAGGGCGCAGGACGCGCGCGTCCTGCCGCACCACCTCCTTCTGGGGACGCAGATGTCCAAGAGTAACGTTTCTGCTGTCTCCCCTCTTTCCTTGCTGAGCCCGAAGCATGAAAGCCTCACATTTTCAACAAGCCATTGGGAGAACACACTGTCTCTAAGGAGGAAGACTTTGTTTCTCCCCAGCCCCTTCCCCAGCGCCGCCCCCACTTCCAGCCTCCGCAGCAGACCCAAGCCAAGACCTGAAAGATTTCAGCTGCTTTGGCAAGAGCGGCAGTGAGATCACAGGCTGGTCTGGGGAGTGCGACCTGGGGATGGGGGCGGGGCCTGAGGTGGAGGGCGGGGCTTGTGGAGACCGGCAGCCTCCTGGGCAGGTGGTGGTGGGGGGCGACAGGGGCGCCCTCCTTTGCTGTGCCCTGAGACTGGGGGTGCTGCTAGCTGCTCCCTGCCCACCTCACCAGCTGGAAGGAATGGAGTAAGATGACCCGCCCCAGAGTCCAACCTCTGCCAATCAGTTGCTGAGTGACATCACTGCAAGGCCCCCCCTCTTTGGGCCTCAGTCTCCTCTTTATAAAAAGGGGGCATATCTTTCTGCTCCTTCATGCTGTTGATGTGAAAAGCAAAGAGGAAAACGAAGAAACTGCGCTATCAATAAATCAATAGCTTCCCGTCGCTGCCTCCTGCCTGCTGGCCTCTGCACTGGCCCTCCCCTCAGCCTGGAATGCTCTCCCCCAGGTAATCAAAAGCCTAGTTCCCACACCTGCCTCATGTCTTTGCTGGAATGTCACCTTACCCTGGAGACCTCTCCACCACCCCCATTTAAAATCGCAGCCTGCACCACCCACCCTGGCACTCCATGTCCCTTAGCTCTTTGTTTTTAAAATATATCACCTATCAGTTCCTAACCTCTAATGTATATATTTCAAACTTATTGGAGTGTAATTGCCATGAGCATTTAGAAAAGTGCCCCCACCTTCAACGTTGCTTGGCACACTTTGGCAAACCAAACACATCACTGTAACCATCCCCAGATGCCCCTTCACGCCCCCTTCCTGCCAAACTCTGATCTTTTATTTATCATTTGTATTGTTTGCACTCCCCCCGCCCCCCACTAGAACGGCGCCTGTTCATGCACTGTTTTATGAGGTAAGTACTATGATTGCCCCCATTTTATAGAAGAGGAAAACCGAGGCCAAGAGAGGTGAGGTCATGAGTGATGTGCAAATTGTAAGGTCCTGTGCCTGTGTAAGGATGTGCTCGGAAGTGGGACCCTTCCTGCAAGCACATTCTAGAACAACTCAGGAAGGCTGGTTTCTGGGAAGTGATGCAATGGGGCCATACAAGGGCTTCATGACCCGCAGAGGTGGGGACCACTATCACTTCTTAGCAGAGAGGCCCTAATTTGGATAGTCACGCGGGAGCAGGGCAGCCTTGGGAAGTGGGGTGCCCAGGGTCGCCCCAACCTGACTCAGCCCTGCAATTTCAGGAGAGTCTCCGGGTGGCCCGTGATGTGTGCTCCTGCCAACACAACCCCCAAGAAAGGAAGGAATTTAGGGGTGGGGAATTGAGAGATCAGCCAGAATGCAGTGTGGATTTAGCTGGGGAGCCAGTGAGGTCAGATTTGGGGGGAACCTAAGACTGGAGGTTTGAACCAGAAGAGGGTGGTTGAAATGAGACCGTTTGGGTGAGGTTGACATGACACGTCCTGTCCAGCAGAGATGACTGTTTTTCCAAGACGCCTTTGTTAACCTTTTTTTTCCAAGGTTAACCTTCCCAGGCTCTGGCGCACTGGCTCTGTTTTAACAGCCATCACTCATTTTCATCAATTCATAATTATTGATATACAGGCAGTATCCAATGGATTGGATTTTCTAGGATCCTGAACTGTGTCCTCTGCATCTTTGCATTCCCCACTTTGGGGACTGTGCTGGGCATGTAGGAAGGGCCCCATAAATGTGTATGAAGCTAAGGTGACTGAGTTTCCAAGACTGAGAGTGTGCTTACTGGGGTGACCAGCTGGAAACTCCATCATCCTGGGCTATCAGCTCCCCGAAGGCAGGGCCCATGCCTGGGCTTGCTCACTGCTGTCTTCCTGGCTTCTAGCATGGAGCCTGGTGTATAGTTAGTATTCAGTGAACGTTTGTGAAATGAATGACTCAAAGACCGTCTAGGTAGGACAGTGAGAACTTTGGCGGAGAGAGAAATAGCCTGGGAGTCAAGGAACGTGGTTTTGAATCCTGACTCTGCCTCCAATTCTCACTCTTTGACCTTGGGCAAGTCCATTTCCCCCTCTGGGCCTCAGTATCCCCACCTGTAGAATGGGGGCATTGGAGATTGAGGCAGTCTCCAGCTCTTTCATGCCTGAGATTGCCATCATCAGCCCGAGAAACTTGCCTTGGAAGGGGACACAGGGCAGCCCTTTCCTGTCTGTCCCAGGAGAGGTAATCGAGGCGTTCTCAATTTTCATTTGTGAAATTGCTAGGGACATCTGAGCATGCAGGGAATGCACACTGTCCCTGGAGACTGACCTCTGGCCTCTGATTGATCGGGAGGTGTTTTCAATGCACATTTCATGGTAGAGTAGCTCAGAGCACACTGCACTGGTCCCAGCCCCACAGCTGCTCCGTGCAGGGCTCTCTAAATGCACGCTCTGCCTCCTTCTGACCCAGGCCTGGAGTGGCCTGTGCGTGTTGGTCCAGTTGGTCAAGAAGACCTAAGATAAGAGAGTCTGGGGGCTCTGGGAAGACAGGCGCCAGGGGTCTGGGCTCTGGTGTGTGGAACCCACCTTGGCCTGCCGTCTCTCAGGCCATGGGCCTCTGTCCCTAGACTGACTGTACGCTGCTGAACCCCCCACTGATCATGAGACTGGGCTGTCCTTTGCCTGTACCTCTTGCTACAGAAGTCCTACCACTGTTATTGATAATAATAACCAACATGGATTGAACTCCTGCTATGTGCTAAGTATTTTATACACCTGAACTTAGAAGTTGGGGGTAAGAGCATGGAGCTCTGGTTTCAGAAAGACCCAGGGTCCGAGTTCCATCTGAAGGCTGTTATAAATCTTTTAGTCCCCGTAGTGTTTAAGTCTCCAGAACCGAGCACAACTGCATTCAAACCTCAACCTGCCACTTAGCTCCTTGCTTGACCTCGAGCACGAGACTTCAGCCCTCTGAGCCCCAGTTTCCTCATCTGTGAAACGGGTATAAAAACATTTGAGGATTCAATGCACAGAGAGTGCTTGCCATGTTGCCTGGCTGCAGGGAACACTCAAAACCACTCCATCTGTGAGAATTATTCTCCCTTTCTAGTCGCTCCCCGCCTTCAGCAGGTGTAACCGGTATCGTGACTTCTAAGGTTCCTTGTTCTTGGACCTTACTGGAGCGGAGTCGTGCGTGTTCTTTATGCCTTGGTTTCTTTTGCTCACGCTGCATCTTTGAGATTAACCCCTGTGCTTGTGGTTATTGGTAGTTTGTTCATTTCACGGCTGGGGAGTTTTCCATTCTGCGGATCTTCCAGAGTCTGTGCTCCATCCATTACTGATGGGCGTCTGGGTAGTTTCTGGTTTGGGGTTATTAAGAAGAACCCGCTGCCAGCAACTTCCTGTGGGTCTCTGGGGCCCACGTGCCGCTTTCTGTCCAGCTTCATTAGATCCCGCCGAGCAGCTCCCCAAGGGGTGCACCAAGGATCCCCTTTCATGTTCAATTTTTTTTTTGAAGTTGACGTGAAATTTACATAACGTAAAACTCACCATTTTAAAGTGAACACTTTGGTGGCATCTAGTACATTCACAGTGTTGTACAACTACCACCTCTATCTAGTTCCAAAACATTGTATCACCCTAAAAATAGACCCTGCACCCGAGACGCAGTCTGGAGGTTAAACTCCTCATTCTGTCTCCCCGCCCAGCCCCTGGCAGCCACCAGTCTGCTTTCTGTCTCTATGGTTTTACCTACTTTTGTTATCTCGTATCAGTGGAATCATACAATGTGTGGCCTTTTGCTCTGGCCTATTTCACTCGTCATCATTTTCGGAGGTTTATCCATGTTGCAGCATGTGTCAGCACTTTGCTCCTTTTTATGGCTGAATAATGTTCCACTGGATGAACGCATGGTATTCCATTTATCCCTTCATCGGTTAATGGACAATATTTTAACAATTTAACATAAAGGTCCAGAACATACGTATCTTTAGAAAAATTCAAGCTGTTGGGAGAGTTTAGTGCCAAAAACAAAAATCACCCTCTCTCCCACCCCTTCCCCAGATAACCATGGTCAATGGACCGTCGTCATGAACCTACACACACATCAGACACATGCACACGTGGCCTGGTGACACAAAGGAGATGCTGCTGGGTGTCTCGCCTTGTAGCTGGCTTTTGTCCCCTCCCTTCACAGTCCCTGGAAAGAAGGGGGCATCTCTATACATCCTCCCCTGGAAATCTGAGATGTGGTGGCTTCGTACAAGGCCCCAGCCCATACATAGCCTGGAACATTCTCCCTGTCACCTGAATCTGGGCTGCAAAGGTGTCTCCTGGGGTGGGGGGGAGGAGGCCTGGTGGCAGCTGGGGACCAGGTGGGGGCCAGGAAGGTAGTGGACAGGGTCTCCTCTCCTGGGAGGCCTTTGCTCCTTTCCTCCCTCCCCCCATGACCTTGAATGATGCCAGCCCAGACTGTGCCATGCTGGGGATTTCAGGAAAACATCACTCAACCCTCATTTCTTTCTATAAAAACCACTCCATTCTTCAGTGATTCCTCAGGGCTACATCTCCTTGGTCAGTGACTTTTAAAATAATTTTCTCCCCTTTTTTGCCCAGCTGCCCCCCCACCCCCGGCTCACAAAGCTTTCTAAAATGCTTAAGAATAAGATGCAGACTTGGGGGAGGGCGGGAGGGGAGGGGCCTGTGGGGCCCATGGGAGCCGGGGCGGGACAGGCCAAATTCTTCAGGGGTTGGATTTCCTCCAGGTCGGCTTCCCGCGGTGTCTCTCCACCTAAAGAAAACAAACTGAAATCCAGTCCAGGCGGCTACCTTGGGCTCTTTTCACCTGGTGGATGGATGGTGCGGCCTGCTCCCTGGGAAGGCAGCTGCGGCCAGGATCTGGGGGGCATCTTGTGACCCCCATTGTGTCTGCAGACTCTCAGCTGGGGACTCAGTATAGGGTGCAGCCAGGAGACCTGGGGACAGGCCAGTCCATGGCATTGGACTTCTGCTCTTACCCAGAATCCCATGCTCCGAAGGGCCCCACACTTTGTTTCACGCTCTGCTGTTGCTGTCTCGAAATTCTTAATACATTTTCAAACAAGGAGTCCTGCGTTTGCATTTTGCACTGAGCCCAGCAATCAGGCAGCCATGTTTTCCTGGGGGCCTAGTCATAGCCTCAGCCATGTCACCTTGGGCCTGGCACACTCATTCCCTCTCTGAACCTCAGTTTTCCCAGCTGCAAAATGGTAGCACCTATTTGCAACTGGCTAGGTGGAATAACTTTTGTGGAATGATTTTGGGGGTACCACCATTCCTACCCCAAATCTCTCCTTTTGAACTCCTCAAAATGCCTGACAGGCTGTCATTCCAGTCACTTACTCTCAGAGCAGGGTCCCTGGGACAGCAACATCAGCTTCACCTGGGAACTTGTTAGAAATGCAATTTCTTGGGTCCACTTAGACCTTCTGACTCAGAAACTCTGAGGGCGGACCCAGCAGTCTGTGTTGTAACGAGCCTTTGTAGGGGATATAGATGTTGACAGTCTCTGCTGAACTATGGGATCCCAGCCTGGGAGTCAGGGAACTGAGAGCTCCTTCTGGGTTCAGATAACCACCTTGCGACTTCAAGCAAGCTCCTTCCCTGATCTAGGTCTCAGCTTCCTCATCTGTAAAATGGGCAGGTCGAATCTACCTTGCCAGTGGCTGTGAGGGTGACACGCTGCCTTGTGCGCAGTCTAAAGCATCCCAGGCCAGATCAGTTTTAAAACACTTTTTTTTTTTTTTTTTTTTTTGCGGTACGCGGGCCTCTCACTGTTGTGGCCTCTCCCGTTGCGGAGCACAGGCTCCGGACGTGCAGGCTCAGCGGCCATGGCTCACGGGCCCAGCTGCTCCGCGGCATGTGGGATCTTCCCGGACCGGGGCACGAACCCGTGTCCCCTGCATCAGCAGGCGGACTCTCAACCACTGCGCCACCAGGGAAGCCCTAGAACACTTTTATGAATAAGGAAATGAATGACTCTGACCCCCCTGGTTACCTGTGTGAGCTGTCAGCACTGACCTCGGTACCTGCAGGTCACCTCTCCTTGGTGCACACTGGAAGCTTCTCTAACCCCTAGAAAAGGATTTTGTTGGTTTGTTTTTGGCAACTAATAAATGATGAGGGTGGTAGAGAGAAAGACGGACTTCTGAGTCCTCTTTCTCTTCTTTAAAGAGAAATGCAATTGGGCACATTTATAAACTTCTCCGAACCTCCGCTTCCTCATCTGTAAAACGGGGAGAGTATTACCCGCCTTTCAGAGTTGTCGTGTAGATAAATAAGATAATGACTAGGAAGGGCTCAGCCAGGAACTGGAGTGCAAGTGTGGGTCAATAAAACATTCATATGGGCACTGTTACTAAAAGATCATCATCAGTACCTTGCTTTAGAGGGGCAGGGATTCTAAGAGCCAGAGTCTCCCTCTTGGAGAGTGTCATCTGAGCAAAAAACCTTGAAAGTAGAGACACCAAGATGCTAAGACCCCTGCAGTCCATCCCTGCCCACCCCAGGTCTCCCTCCATCCTCACAGAGGCCCCGAGGAAGGCCGGGCATTCAAGACTCCACTTTCCAGGAGGACCGCAGTCCCAGGAAGGGGCTGCACTTGTCCAGTCAGGAGGTGCAGATCCCGTCTCAGCTGCTGTCAGCCCAACTCTTGCCAGATTCCCCCTGGGCAGGGAAGGGTGGGGTATGTGGATAGTTTGATGTGTGCATTTTAAGGCACCTCCACTCTCAGAGTCAACGGAGGTTGCAAAGATGACCACAGAGAGAGATGCTCCTACAGCAGAGGGATGGAGCAGTCTGTGGATGGGTGCTCCCCCTGTAGGTGGGGGCCTGGGCCTGGGGAGGCTGAGAGTGTCCAGGAAGCTCAGAGAGCAGGTCAGCTGGTGGCCCTGGTACCTCCACCCTCAGTGGGAACAGATTGGGGATGACAAGGTTGGGAGGAGGGAAGGGGGAACAAAAGGAGGCAGAGTCCCTAGGACTTGGTGGCCAGGGGCAAGGGTGAAGGGGCAGGGGAAGGGAAGCTACACAAAGGCAGCCTTGGGGGAGGGGAGGGAGGGAGGAGGGGCGTGGGGTCCCCATGTGTTTTGAGTTCTGGGCTGGTTGCAGCTCTGAGCCCTGTTTGCTTTGGAAGGGGCTCCAGTTAACTCCTTCCTGCCTAGGGGGGCGCCCGAGGCTGGATGGAGATGGAGAGTGCTGGCTGCTGGCAGGTGGTGGCCAGGCCGGGAGGCTCCGGCTCATTTTTCATACCTGGTAATCCAAGGGGTGTTGGTGTGATGGCAACAAGGACCTCCACCAGGGCTGGGACTAGGCGCCTCCTTAAAACTTGCGCCCTGGACGCCTGGCTGGCCTCACCCCAGTCCTGCTCTGGCCCTCAGCCCTGCTCAGATCTTCACACCCGCTCAGCTCTCTGCCCGTGCTGTGCACACTCGCCGACACACAGTCACACTCATTTTCTCCCCTAGCCTGCACCATGCCCTCCACGGGGTGGGGAAACTGAGGCTTGGAGAGTGGCAGGGACTTGCCCTCGGTCACTCCGTTAAGTGGCTGAGCCAGAATTCAAGTTCATGTCTCTTGGGCATCAGGGGCTGGTTTAAAAAATCCACCCCCTTCTCCAGTCCGGGGTGTGGCCGTGGGTCCAGCTGGAGGCCCAGAGGGTCCTCACCCCCATCTCCCGTCTCCCTTCTGTTGGGGTTGAGCCACCACTCCCAAGTGTCTTTTGTCCACACTTGGTCGGAGTTCAGCCTCTGCAGTGAATCTTTTGAGCTAGAAAAATTGCAACACAGACTCTAAGGGCTTGGAGGAGTGCAGGAAGCGGGGACCCTCCACCCCTGGACACCCTCAGAGAGAGGGCGACCCCAGCAGCCACCTCTCAGATATCTTCCTTGGGAGTGCAGGAAGCGGGGACCCTCCACCCCTGGACACCCTCAGAGAGAGGGCGACCCCAGCAGCCACCTCTCAGATATCTTCCTTGGGAGTGCAGGAAGCGGGGACCCTCCACCCCTGGACACCCTCAGAGAGAGGGCGACCCCAGCAGCCACCTCTCAGATATCTTCCTTGGGAGACACTTCCAAGGTTGTCATTTTGTTTCTATCCACATCTTAAAAAAATTTTTTTTTTATTAATAGACTGAAAGGAGGTGACCGAGGCCCCAGGGCTATAATGACAAGAGCTAATATTTACCGAGTGCCTGTTACGTGCTAGGTCCTGTCATCCCCATTTCACGGATGAGCAAACAGAGGCCCAGAGAGTTGCTGCCGTTCAGCCCCACTATCTTGTGGCCAAGCCAAGGGTTTGAGCCTGGGATGGGCTAGATGGTTAGTAACTCCTACAGCTGTATCACCCGTTTTGGGTTCTTCCTGGCGCCCCTGGGACCTCTTAACAGCTCTTCACGGGGTTGGGTGGAGTCAAAGTTTGTTGACTGAGTCATCACACAGAAGGGCCTCTGGCTGAAGGGCAACTCCAGATTTCTTTTCTTCTTCAGTTTGGGTGATTCTCAAGGTCACCACTGGTAGTTATCAAAGCTCAAGAGAGACTGGACTTCAGAGTCAAGTTCTTCCCACCTCCTGATCTCAAAAATCATAAAGTTTTCCTTGCCTCTGAAAACAGCTCTGATGGCTTTGCTGCTGGAGAGAGCCAAGGGCTTTCTTAATCCAAAAGAAACGACGTGGTCTGGGGGAAAGGGTCCTTTCTCGGGAGTCAGGCGCCCTGGACTCCTGTTCTGTGCCCCTCACCTATGGCTTTGGGCAAGGCCATCAAGGTCTCTGGACTTGGGGGTTCCCCACCAGGAAGTGGGGGATGACTCTCAATCCAAGGAAACAGAATACGTCTTGAAGAGCCTGCTGCAGCTTGGAATAGAATCTAATATGCTCGCTTAGGAATGTGTCAAGGAACCTTGGGGCAGGACGGCAAAGCGAGACTTCCGGGGTCTCTTTGGCCTCACTTTCCTTCTCTGAAAATTGGGGCGACAGTACCCACCCCACTAGAGCTGGTGAGCTAATGGATGGAGGGACCTTGGCGCAGACCTGGTACCCAGCAGGTGTGCAGGGACTCAGAGCAATCAGCTAAATGCTGTTCCTCCAGCCAACAGTCCAGTTATTAGGGCAGGAAGGTCCTTAGAGAACCTTGGTTTACTTTGTGATTGGGGAAACTGGGGCTCAGCACGGAGGGGATTTTCTAGGGCTCAGAGGAATGAGTGACACAGCAGGGGCCAACCTGCATGTCTTCTAAATCTCAGGCCCAAAGTCTTACTCCCTAGCAGGCTGGGCCCCATCCAGGGAAGACGAGGAAGATGCTCATTGGCGTTTACACAGTGGTATTCCTACCACTGCACACTTAGCTCTCGCACGTGAAATTTCTTCTAATTCTGACAACACCCTATGAGGCAGGTGCTATGGTTACTGCCGTTTTATAGGCGTAGGACCTGAGGCTTGGAGGCCTTGAGTGGCGGGACATTTGGGTTGTGGGGCACCTGTAATTCTTGCAGTGGGTCAGTGACAACTCTCCGCCTTTCTCTCCCACTGGAACAAATCCACTGGAAGGCCAGGGAGGGAGGATGATGTCATCAGATTCCACACTCAATGAAAAGAAACAGGAACGAAGTCAGTCTTCGGTGTCAGCACTTGGACTGCTATTGGCAACAAATGGTTCAGGACATAGTTCACAGCCAAGGGTACCAGGGTGGGCCTTAGTCATCACGTGCTAAAAATCAGAAGTGACGCTGACATCTGCAGGGCCCCAGAGCCACGCAAGGGACCAAGGTTAGGTAAACGTGGGGGGCTTTGTGGAAAGATCTGGGGTGTATAGACAGCAATGCAAAGTGGGCTTCTCTGTGACCTCAGGTGAGTCACTTGGCTTCCTCAGATCTTGGTCTCCTCATTTGTGAAATGAAAGGGTTTGGATCAAACAGTACTTAAGTTCCCATCTGACTCCAGTGTCCAGGACAGGGTACCTTATAGGTGGGTTAAGAGGGTGGGCATCGGAATCTAGCAGTCCAGATGAAAAACCCATCCTCTAAGAGGCTCAAGCAAAACAAACCAAAACAAATTTTAAAAATTAAAAACACAAAAGAACAGGGGGAGTAGGGAATAAAAAAATACTGGCTACAGTCATTGGCATAAGCTTCAGGAATGGATTGATCCAGATGTTCAAATAGGGTCACAAGGGCTCCATTTCTCTGCCTCTCCAGGCTTCTGCTGTTTTGGCATCAATCAATATGAATGAACACAGAGTAAAATTGGGACCACCATGCCCCAGCCCATTAATTCCAATTCTATTCCCCTCTCAAGAGATCAATTCATTCAATACCTTGATATGTCCTTCCAGATCTTTTTTTTTTTTAAGTAGAAAAGAATAGCTTTATTGCTTTGCCAGGCAAAGGGGGACACAGAGGGCTCCTGCCCTGAAAAACTATGTGTCCCCAGATCTTTTTAAAAAGTGTTTTCATCTATCACCCACACTCCCCAGCATGGTTTAGCTTTTTCACATACATGAGACTGTACTTTACGTGTAATCATTATATTTGACAGAGCCTTTAATGTTCACCTAATATCTACGTACTCCCCCAATTTCCTTGCAATCAGGCAGAGCATGTGACCTGCAGCCAATGGGTGATGTGTGCTAGAGGGGGTGTGAACCCTTTATGCCCATTCCTGCTGTAGTGATCATGGGGCCCATATTGAGAGAGTAGAGCCCCACGGTGGACTCACCCTGGATCCCTGAGTCACTGCATGGAGGGTGGCTACCCTGGAGAAGGACTGAACTTACATCAGACTTTGTATGAGTAAGAAATGAACCTTTTTTGTATTAAGCCCCTGAAGTCCTGGGGCATATTTGTTATTGCAGCATAGCTTGACCTATGCCAACTAATGTATCATGTAGCTTTGTTTGTTTTATGGACATCTTTCCCTGCCCTGACTCATACGTAGAGCTCACTCTTGTTAATATCTGCATAATATTCCACAACTTCCACAGCATGGCTACACTTTGGCTTATTTGACCAGTCCTCATTAAATAATTTGTAGATTATTTCCATTTTTTTACTATTACAAACAATGGTGCTTAAACAATGCTATCGTAGCCTTCTACATCCTTATACTTCTTTGTGCACATTGCTTGCTGGGTCAGTGGGTGTGTGCATTTAACATTTCTATAGATATTGCCAAATTACCCACCAAAAAAATAATACCGGTTTTTACTCTCATTAACAGTTTTTGAGAGTGCTTGTTTGCTCTGCCCTTACTATAATATCCTGAATGAAGGATATTATTGATCTTTTAATTTTTGTCAATGTGGTAGAAGAGGGGGTCTCATCTGAATTTGTGTTTCATAGCAAGTTTTTATTATAGGGTTGGATTTTCCAGCTATCCTGGCAGCTTACCCTTACTTGTTTGGGAGAGAGAGATTCTGACTCCCAAAGATAGATTCTGGGTATGCACACACACACACACACACACACACACACACACACACACACACACAGACATCGGACAGGGAAGTGAGACAGACATGATGGAGGTAATGAGAGATGCTGAGACACAGGTATAAAGGTAGATTCTGAGACTCTTACATGGCGGAGCTGGAGACACCCAAGAGAAGAGAGAGAGAGAGAGGGTGGGGGGGAGAGAGAGAGCAATGCACCCATCTCCTGCTTCTCCTCAGGTTCCCACACAAGCTCCCCCATCAGTCTCACTCAAGAAGCAGGGCTCAGATCCCAAAGCTGGACCCCCATCACCTCTGCAGCCAATAACTGGGGGACCAGCCAGCATTTGGATCAGGGCTGGGGCTGGGGAGAGCTTCTGGCTCTGTTCCTGTTGGCCTGGAGTCATGATCCTGGCTTGTTTGTATCGTTCTTCATGCTTCTTCCCCATATCTTGGTGGTTTTGGCTCTGAACTAACCCCCTCCCAGCCCGGGAGGAGATAACTACACTCGGTCTGGGCCTCTGGGGCACTGGGAAGGACGGCAGGAAATAGCCGGAGCATTACACGCCTCCCTGCCCTCCGCCGTCCGATCTCATTTTCATAAAGTGTGGAAAAAGAATGGGGTTGTTCAGGGAGGCTTGAACATTCGGAGTTGCTTCCTGTTTTCTCTCCAATTAATCCTTTTCCGTAAGACACCGTCTCTGGGCCTGTCAAACCCTGTCTTCTGCTGGGTGTGTGTCCTGCGTGTCTACACAGGCCCGTGCAGATGTGCACACACTTGTGGGCTCTGGATTCAATGAGCCAGTTGACAAACAGACCTCAGGAACACTCGAGGTGGACCCCTTTTCTCTTCAGATTCTTGCAACCTCCCAAGAAAGAAAGGAGTCAGCCAGACGCCTCTTCTTCCGTGCACCTACCACGTGGAGCGCAGGACCCAATAGTATATAGTAGGAATGAATGATTGAACTCGGGCTACCCTTCTATTATAGAACTGGGAACAACTATGGTCCGCAGAGGACAAGGGACTTTCCAGAAGTTATGCAGAGTGTCCGTGCCTGAGTGAAAAGGTGGAACCCGGTCTTACCGGATCCCTCGTACAAAGTTTATCTTAAGATATTCAAAGAAACCAACAATTACTGAGCAATGACTTCACATGTTTATTTCTTAGGAGCAATCTATAAAAAAAGGAGCCATGATTTCTCCGACATTATTGATGGAGAAACTGAGGTTCAAGGAGGTTAGAGCTGACTCAGCGTCATTCTGCAGATGATCCAGGATTTGAGAGTCGAGGGGGCTGTTTCCAAAAACTGAGTATTTTGCTCAGTAGGGCAGGCCAGTAGCTGGTGAGGGCAGAGCTGCCAGGCCAGGGTGCCCAGGCAGCGAACAGCATTTCTGGTTGAGCCCAGTTGGCCCCGTTGCTGGAAAACAGAGGAAACATGTAGAGGTTCCCAGAGGGGTGGGGCGCCCACTGCAGCAGCATTGCGGGCCACACCTTCTCTGAAGCCCCAGTCCTCCCTGTGGCCTCCCCCCTGGCTGACACTCACATCCTTGTGCATACACACACACCCACTCTCACACACGCTCACATGCAAATGGGCACCCCTAGGCTGGAGGACTTTGGAACCCAGACCTCGTCTTTATCTCTGGGGTCACCTGGTGACCTCTCCAAATGCAATTACTTTCATCTGTAAAAGGGGGTAAAATTCCTAGGGATGAGTTAAGGATGCAGTGCGACATGTCCCACTGGTCCGTAACATCAGCCGAAGTCACTGCGCACTGCCCGTCCCTCTCTCACCTCAGTAGGGTCTATTGCATCCTTTCCTCTTAGGAAACTTGCTCAGTGCATTCTCCTAGGAGACACCTGAGTGGTCCAGTTCATCCTTCCCAGCCAGACCCCATAAGTCCCTGACCAGCCAATGAGCGGCTCACTCTAGGGTGGATGCCGTCGATTTACCCAATCAGTGTGGCCAAGGGCAGGTGACATGACCCAAACAAAGGCTACTTAGGGAGTAGTATAGGGTTGGTAAGTGGGGATCCTCCTAGAAATGGGTGAGGGTGATCTGGCTCCCTGAAATGAGCGAGGAGCAGCCAGGGAGAAGCAGAGGCTCAAGCCCTGCTCTGTCATCTGGGTGCCTTTGAACAAGTCCCTGGAATGAAGCTCTGTGGTGTCATTTGCCAGGTGGCATAATAATAAGAATAGTGCTGTTTCCCAGCACCACTGTGTATATCAGCTGCAAAATTCAAGCCAGACTGTTGGCACAGACTTGGCGACAAGTAGATTTTCAGTACGTGTGGATTCCCTTCGACCCCAGAGTTCAGACACTGAGGGGTTTGGACTACCTCCTCTCAATCCTTTATTGAAGACAACTTGCCCAATGCTGACAGCAGTTTGAACCCAGAGGCTTCATCTAATTTTAAGTCCCAGTGTGCCACTGATTTATTTTGGTCCATGAACTGTTGCTCGGCACCTGTTGGCATCTTGGAATGCAAAGTCCTTCTAATTTTAAGCGCCCACAGGGCAGGTCTAATTTTAGATGGCTCCTGTGCTGGGGGCTCCCAAGGGGATGCAGGCTCTGTCATTTGGAGCACCTGGGGCGAGGCGGGTACAGATTGGGGTGGTGATGTGTTTCAGAGGGACTCACGCAGCTTGTACGCAAACATTAATTGCTATTCCTTCAGAACTTTTCTTTCAGCAGGTTTTATACCAAGCCAAGTGCTTTTCATGTAGCATCAGATTTGCTTTTCCCTTGAAGTTCAGATCAGCCAACACTTACTGAGTGTTTACTATGTGCTCATTGCTGGGGATGCCAACATGAATCTGACCCGGTCCCGCCTACAGAGAACTCGTGGTCTAGTGCTCAGAGGCAAGTCTAGAAGGGTTGTAGTGCAGTGTGATCAGAGGCCCGAGCAGTGCCTGGTACCCAGATGCATTTGAAGAAACATCTAGCAAATGAATGAAAGCAATGCTCATGGTAGAAAGACAAAGTTGCTGCAAGAAGGCACATTCCAGTTCTCCTTGGGTATTTGGAGAAGGTTTCCCAGAGGAAGTTGTACTCTGAGCTGGGTCTTGAAATAGATAAAGCGTTTCTCCACGTGGAGCAGGAAGGAGTGTGTGACTTGTACTGTTGGGGCCCCACCTGTATCCCTTGGCACTAAGTGTTTCTGGGCACACCAGCCACACCCAATGCCCAGCACCAAAAGCTCTTCGTCTGAGGGTTTGTCTGGCCACCAGAGTTTGCTCTGCCCTCTCAAGGGACAGGCAAGAAGGGGCCGGCAATTAATAACCCCCCTCCCTGGGAAGCCCTCAACCTCTAACAGATAGGAGCTGGTGTATCAATACCCCAGCTCCCTCCCTTTTTAGGTGAGATACCTCTGAGGTGTGTGTCTGTAGAATCTCCAATGCTCCCCAGTGGGTTGGAGCCCATGGCGGTGCCTGCCTGTGGTAACACATCCTTTACAGCTGCCTTCTTCTCTCACTCGTTCTTCTGCTCTTCAGCAAGGGTTACCGTGCGGGTACCAGGTAAACTACTCATCTCGAGGCCTGCCTCTGGGAGAATCCAAAGACAATGGAATAGTTAGTTAAATTTTTCTTTTAGGGAATTCTCTGGTGGTCCAGTGGTTAGGACTCTGCGCTTTCACTGCGGTGGCCCAGGTTCAATCCCTGGTCGGGGAATTAAGATCCCTCAAGCTGCGTGGTGTGGCCAAAAAATAAATTTCTTTTAAAGGAGAACAGAGATCGCTAACAAGCCACATTCGTGAAATGCGACAAGGGACCCACATCAAATATTAGGGTTGGGATCTGTCATTGTTGGTCATCCCCATTCTGGTCCGGTTTGGATCAACCCAGTGGGGGAATGTCATCATTCTCATGGAGCAGACAAAGGCTCCACTGCTTAGAGGAGTGAAGTGACTTGCCCAGAAACACACAGCCAGTGGGCCGTGGAGTGCAGACTGGAGGCCAGGAGGCCGTGATCCACACCCATCTTGCTGGATGTCTTTCAGGCCCCGTGACCTGGTTTCTCCGCATGTTACTTTATGGTGCTGTGGAATGGCCTGCAACCCCTGTGGGCTAATGAACACCCTCTGTCCCTCAGCCACAAACCACCTCCTTCCGTCAGGGCAGGCCCCACAGTCCCCTGGAATGAGGCGGGGGACAGTCAGGAGGGTGTGTGTGTGTGTGTGTGTGTTTGTGTAAGTGTTAGGGGGTCCATGTCGGTGCAAAAAGCTCAGCCCTGCTGGGTTGGGCCTGGGTGCTTGCAGAGCCCTCCCTGATCCTCTCTGACAATGATGTCTCCACTGAGGAGATCAGATCTGGAGGAAGACATTTCTTGGGCTGATCACCTGGCAAGGACCAAATTCAGCTTTCCCCTGCATCCTTCTCCCACTGCACCTGTTCCAGGGTCTGACAGGGCAGGGAAAAACCTTCCTTCTCCCTGGAGGAGATCTGTTCTTCTCCAGCTTCAACCCTTTGGTAGAAAGAGCCCCAGAGGTCAGGGAGCCAGAAGGACCTGGGTTCAAGTCCTGGCTCCAGTGTTGATGTGAAGAAAAGGCTGAAAAAACCCTGTGTGTGTGTAGGGCTGGGAGGCAAGAAGGCTAGGGCTCCAGACGCTGTCCCCTGGAGGATTGATCACCTTCCTGCAGCAGGTGGGTTCCAGGAATGCTGGGGAGGCCCCTCTGTGAGGGTGGGAGGGAGTGGCCATGCCCCGAGTGTGGGGAGATCCAGGGAAGGGCTTACCTTCACCCGGCACGTCTGGGTTAGCAGGGGTTTTCCTCATTTAACCCTGACTACAGATCACAAGGTTAGCATCCTTACCTCCGTTTTACAGAAGAGAAAACTGAGGCTCAGAAAGTCTCATCCATTAGCCTGGGGCTGCACACAGGGACCTGGGGAGTGTGGAAGCCTAGCTCCAGTGTCCCCACTGTCCCTGTTTTCAGGGTCATATGGGGCAAGCCAAGCCCCCTTCTCTAGAAACTTGACAGCCCAGAGGCAAAGAGGAAGGGTGGGAGTGAACTAGTCAGTGGTCCTCAAACGGGCGTGTATCGGAATCCTCTGGAGAGCTTGTTAAAACACAGACTGCTGGATCAGCCCCCAGCAATGAGTTGCTGCTTCATTAGGTCAGGGATGAAGCTTGACAGTGTGCATTTAGAGGCTGAGGCTTCTGGTCCGGGGACCACACTTTGAGAACTAGGCCAGGTGCACTCACATCCTTGTGAGCAGTGACACTGAATGTTGTCTTCGATGTCCTGCTGTACCCTCTCGCTACCCCCAAGACTCCGAGGGTTTTTGGAGAGGCTGGCAAGCCCAGAAGAGGGGCCCAGAACATTGCACTGAGTTGGCTTTGAGCAAATTCACACACAGCACAGGTGAGAGGACATAGAAATTCTGGGATCAATATTCCCATGAAGAACCGGAGAGCAGGGCTGGGGGTCAGTGCGGGTCGAGATGACAGCTCCCCAGAAGCCTCCGGCCCTCCCACCGGGTCTCAGGATTCGCACTGCCTCGGCCAGGCTGCTCTGATATATTGGCTCTCCCCTGGGAGCCTCGCAACTTGCAGTTGGTAAACAAAGCCTTTATTTCCCCTGGCCAGTAGGGGAAAATTTCAGGCCTTTATAATTAAGTGTCCTGGTGAAGGGCAGCTGCCGAATTCTGGCGCTGGGTGCCCGTCAGGAGGTGATGGATGGTAACAACACATCATCCCAGCGGCAGCCCGGCTGTGAGCTATGGGGGTCGTATATCACAGCAGGGCCATCTGATCTTCACTGTACACGGGCGCAGGAAACTTGGGCTCTGGCTGGGGTGGGGCTGGCTGGCGGGCTCCCCTGACCTCTCCTGGTGCAGACGAGGAAGCCAGGGGCCAGAGCAGGCTGGGGTGGGCCCCCGTGACTAGCCTTTCCTGCCTCCCATAGTCTACCCCATCGCTGTGGGAGAAATTCAGAAGCCAAACTTGATTCTACCCTTTTCCTTACTCCTTATATCCAGTCCATCAGCAACATTCCTATTGATCCTGCCCTTAAATGGCTCTGGACTTCATCTACTTTTCTCCGTCTCATGGTGGTCACCATCCTCACTATTAGTGGGATGTCATTCCCCCCCTCCCCCCCCACAAAGGTGGCCGTGAAAGGTGACTTGCTTTGGTCAATAGAATGAAGCAGAAGTAACAGCACGTCAGTTCCAAGTCCAAGCCCCAAGAAGCGTTGCAGCTGCCACTTGTTCTCTTATGCTCCTGCCATCACTGTGAGAAGGTCATAGCCAGGCTAGCCCTCCAGGTCTAAGGAGGAGGATGAGGGGCATAAGGAGCAAGGCTTTTCCAGCTCAAGTGACTCAGTCAAGTTCAACGTAGAGCAGAGCACCTCCCAGTCCCCAGCTGACCCCCAGAGTGTGAGCTGTAATAATAGATGGTACTTCTTATACAGCACCAAGTTAGGGGCTTGTTTGTTATGCAGCCATAGCTAACGGATACAGCCCACAGCCACTACAGGATTTGAGCCCTTCTGACCTCCCAATCTCATCTTATGCCATTTCTCTCTGTGATTATTGCTCTGCTCTGCCCTGCCTCAGAGGATTTGCCCACGCAGTGCCCTCCACCTGGAAAACTTTCTTGTGGTTCTGTTGTTCCCACACTTTAAGTCTCAGTATAAATACCAACTCCTTAGAGAGACTTCCCTTCCCTTGACCACCCCATCAAATTAGGTTTCCCAGCTCATTACATTCTCTCTTTCAGTCTCTTGTTTATATCTTTTGTGAAACTTGAAACATTTTCTTAGAATTATTGTATTTTTTCCCTCCCCACTGTCTCCCCATCTTCCTTTGTTTTTTCCTCTCCTTCTCTGTACTTCAGGCCTTATGGTGGCAGGGGCCAAGTCTTGAGATCTCTCTTATTTGCAGCTGTGCCCCTGGCACTGAGCTCACTGCCTGGACTTAGTAGGTGCTCAGTCAGTACTGTTGATTAAATGTTGTCCAGATGTATCATAGTGTGTCCACAGCAGCCCTAGGCTAGAACCAGGTCTTGATGGCTTTTCCATCAGCCCCTGCTTTTGGCTGACAAAGGCTTTATATGTGCATGAATGCTGTGTGATGGGAAGGCTGGAGTTGCTGGCAGGAGCCAACCTGGACAAAGGGGCCGTTAGATGTGGGCTCACGAGGCAGGGCAGGGACACATGCCTATGACGTCACCATTGTGTCCCTGGAGGTCACACCACGCCTGGCCCAGAACAGTCTCCATGACTATTGTTGGGCCAGCTGATGAAAGAAGAAGTTTCCTAACTCCGGGCTCAGATGGACCCCAGGGGCCCATGAACCTTTGAAATGGTGAGCACACTGCAGAAGTCCCAGCTCTAGGAGGGGCTATGTCTCAGGACAGACCCTGTGGAGCATTAATGCTCTCCTGGGCCTCACAAAGTTAATCAGGTCTATTTCCTGCAGACCTTTTCAGAGCCTTTAATATGCTAATGCACATTGGGACTCCCAGAGGGGATTAAGAATGACTTGTTGCCCAGCAATATTGACCAGGGGACCAGGGAACCCTTTAATCAGGGATCATTTTGTGGATTCCTGGTCTGCAGGAAACACTAGCTTGGAATAGGGTCATGAACTATGGCCTTTCTGGCCATATCCAGCCCTCAGATATTTTTCATTTGGCTCATGTAGTGTTTGGAAGGTCAGCAGCTCTTACTTTAAAAAAAAAAAATTCTGCAGTTCCAGCTTCTCTCAAAGAACTAAGAAGAAGTGGGCATTCTGAGTGCACATACCTGCACGGCAATAGCTCCCTACGGGCAGGGCTGGTACTCTACAGGTGACCGTAGTCACCACTACTCCCTACTGTCTTGCATTCTGTTCTTTTTATGCATTTCCCTTCCTTGTTTGGCCCTAAGCTTTCTGAGTTTGTTACCTGTGGCTCAGGATGTCACGTGCAGCCAGCAAGCTGGTCTTCACCCTGGAGTGGAGTATGAATGTCTGAATCTCCTAACTGGTTGGTGCATTTCCTAGGGAAAGGAGGGATGGGCTCTGAGCCTGTCCGGGGATAGAAGATGGCTCCAATGACAGCCCCACCCTGGGCAGGACAAAGGGAAAGAGAGATTAAAAGGATTTCTTTTCA
>NW_020172781.1:7774650-7791179 GCF_003031525.2 Neophocaena asiaeorientalis asiaeorientalis | reverse complement strand
GGGGAGTGGAGGGCAGGGGGGTGGGATGGGATGGGGCCTGAGACCAGCTCACACCTCCCCAGCAGCTAATTGTCTTACCTCCTTCTTGCCTGAGAGGTCAGAGCTGGAGTGATAGCAGGCCAGGTCGGAGGAGTCCTGGGAAGGTCAGGGGCTGCCCCTGCTGACCTGGGGGCCTCGGCCTGGGCACAAGGGTTTGGGTCAAATTCCAGGGTCTGCATGGCCAGAAGTTCTAACTGAAAGAGGACAATTATTACTATTATTATTTTTTAGTAGCATGACCAGAGCTATAATTTGGAGAGAAATGTACCGTGTCTTCAGCATTATGTCTGGCCTTTACATGCATTAAGACCAGTGGTTTTCAAAGTGTGGGTCCTGGACCAGCAACATCAGTATCACTGAACAACCCTCCGGGGTTGGGGCCCAGTGGTCTATAGGCTGAGGAGACCTGTAGGCCAGTTCTGATCCAGTTCATTTAACCCACAACACAACCTGGTGGGACAGATGCTGCAATGGCCTTGATCTTACAGATGAGAAAACTCTCAGCACAGAGAGGCAAAACTACTTGCTGTGAGGACTTGAACCCAGGCTGGTTCCAACCCAGAGCCCCAGTTTGGGCCCCAGTAATAATAGAAATTCATTTACTGGCAAAGCAACTTCTGATTTCCCATCCCAGGCTTATCAGTGAGGATGATAAGGGGCAAGGGAAAAATCCCATCTCAGAGATGAGAAACTGAGGGCCAGAGAGGCCTCAGACGTGGCTCCATGGGGCAGGACAAGAGCCCGGTCTCCTAACCCCCACTCGGTGCCAGGATGGAGACCCAGAATTTCACAGGAGGGAGGCCTGAGCATTCGTGAGGGCTTACTGTGAGTCAGGAACAGTCCATCTTTTCTGCAACCTGCTGATTGTGCCCATTTTACAGATGCAGAAACCGAGGCAAGGCTGACTGGCTTGCCTGAGGTCTCACGGACGGCGAGGGGAGAGCAGAAGTTCACCTCCAGCAGGCCTGACCCCAAGTCTGCTGCTCAGACCCCAGTGCCCTGCAGGAAAACTCCTCCCCCTGCCCCACCTCCCTCCCACTCAAAAAACGTGATGCCCCAGGTAAGGCCTCCCATGGCCATGCCTTTGTGCACGTGGTTCCCTCCACCTGGAGGACCTTCCTCTTTGTCTGATGGATCAGCTCCTCTCTGTCCTTCAACAGCCAGGTCACATGTCCCTTTGGCTCTGCAGCCACCTGTGATGCTCCCCAAAGCTGGATAAGCTCCCGAATGGGCTCAGCCTCCTGCCCCCCACCCTGGGGCCCTCAGTGAAGCCCCCTTTCCAGGGGCTCAGGCGAGGAAGGGGCAGTTCTCCCTGCTCCTAACTCACCCTGTTTCTCACACCCCCCATGACAGCACATTTCCTCCCAGGCCAGGAGCTCTGGGGGGCACCGGCAGGGTTTGCCCTGCCCCTCACCCTCATCAGGTGTCCTCCAAGCCCGGCACCCATGCCTCTGAGTGCACAGGGCTGCACCTGAGCTGCGGTGGGCGTGGCTCCATGAATGGCCACCGTGTCTGGGCTGCCTGTGGCTGCGCCCCTTGCCCCGGGCCACGCGATCATGTCCTGTGTGGGACTTAGGTAATGGGGCGGCGGGTGGCGGAGCAGGGACCCCAGCGAGGAGGCTGGCCTGGCCCGGCTGCGGGATGAGCCGACTTTTCCAGGTCCTGCCGAGCGTCGGTTGCTCTCACAGTCTGGCCCAGCTGTCAATGCAAACACGGGGGCTCTTCTCCTCAGGGCTCTGGCAGTTGAAACTGGGGTCTGGAGGCGGCACACAGGGCTCCCTTCACCTGGCCTGTGGGAGGTTAACCTCTTGCACCCCGTCCTGGCCTTGGGACCAGGACGCCACAGAGAGGCAGTTGAGGCCAGTGACTCAGTTTCCCCCAGAGCTCCACAAAGTGTCTGGGACCCTGGTGAGGTTGTATTGCAAGGACTGGGCTCTGTGCTTCTCCAGGAGTTACTTGTCCCAACTCCTCACCTAGCAGGTGGAGAAACCAAGGCCCAGAAAAGAAGACGTGGGCTTCTGTGGGATTCCGTGAACTCTGCTTTCTACCCCCTTTCTGGCCTGTGCTTTGGATGTGGAAGCAGGAACAGTAGACACACAGAGCTGCTAGAGACCATCAAGAATCATTGTGCCAGTGGGGAAACTGAGGCCCAGAGAGGACAGGGGACTTACCCGAGGTCCCATTGCTGGTTGGCTGGGGGGCTGGGTTGGTGATGATGATTGATGTTGAAGTTGATGAAGATAGGAAATAGTAGTCCTGTTTTCCATGTGCTAGACCCTAAGTGCTTTATGTTTATTGACTCATTTAATCCTTACAGGAGGTAGGAACTTATTATCCCCATTTGACAGATGAGGAAACCGAGGCACAGAGAGATTAAGCCACTTGCTGAATGTCCCGCAGCTAATCTGTAACAGATCCAGGATTTGCTCTCCTGAGTCAGGGCCTCCACCAGCTGCCTCTGCCTCCTGCCCAACGCCCTTGTCAGCTGAGTCCTGGTCCTCTCTGACCTCAGGATCCTCATCTGTTGAGGGCGGATAAGAATCCCTGTCTTCCCTGCCTTGGGAGGCTGCTTGGTAGAGCCAGGGAGCTCTCATGAAGGAAGGGAAAGCATGCTGCAAACCATGAAGGGCTGTGGATCCGGCTACGATGGGCTCTGCCGCTCATTTGCACGTGCATGAGACTGTTTTTCAGGGTATTACCTCCACACTCCCCGGGGTGCTCTGCCAGCATTAGAATGTCCTGGGAACCCTTTCCACAGTGCAGATCCCCAGAGCCACCCAGGAGCAGGGTCCACTTCACAGCCCCAGGATCCTCCCACCAGCCCACCATGTGGAACTGTGATGGTCCCCACTGACAGAGTCCCAGAAGAGGCTGGTGGGGAAACTGTCAAGGAAGGAGCAGTCCAGGGCATTGGGAAAGCAACGACTCCCAGTGGGAGGAGTTCCAGGTGGGATGGTGGACACACAGGTAGGAACTGAGGCTGTTGCCTTGGTCCAGGAGTAGGTGGGTTGGCTTGACCAGGAACACAAGTTTGTTGGGGGGCGGGGAGGAGCAGTGAGTCCAAGGAGCCTGAGGGGTGGCTGGTGGTACAGGTTTCCCCTAAAAGCACTGGAAGGGGGGGACCCACGGTTAGTGAGCCAGGACAGTTCCCGGGCGCTGTGCAGGGGCACAGATAACACACATGCCATGATATGAGGAAAGAGCCACAGGCCAGGGCTGACCTCTGCGGGTCTTTCCATCAGTTCCAACCTTGAGAATTTCGCTGGAGGAAATAAGATGGTGCATTTGTCCTGCGGGGTCTCAAGTCCCGGGAGGAGCCACTGTCCTATTTCCCCTCAAGTACATGAGCTTGCTTCTTGAGTATTTGTCAGTAGAGATGAGTTTCAAACATCTAATTGGAGGAAGTCCTGCGTCCCCTGGTTCTATGTGAGGCAGGAAGCAGGAGGAGACCTGGACACAGGTCTGAGTGCACATACCTGCACTCAGGTGTCTCCCAAACAAGGGAGAGAGGACAGGCTGATGGGGAAAATGGCTCATCAAGGTGAGAGTGGCTTCCATCACAGAGTGTTTGAGAGCCTGGGTCTGGAAGGCACGGCATCAACAGCCTGCCTGGAGGGTTATTACGATAATGAAATTGCCCCAAGCAGGTAGACGACCCAACACACAGGAAGTGCCTCTCACATCCTCTCCCCAGTGTTCTGTCCCCTTGTCCCCCTGCACCCCCAGGAGTCGCTTGTCGGGATTGGCTGCCTATGGAGGATGAGGACCTGAGGCTTCGCTGGCCGCCCCCACCTGGTGTGACCCTACAGCTGCACCCCTGAGAATTCACCTTGCGTGGTGGGCTACCATCTTCTGCGATACTCCCCACGCATCCCACTAGCCCCAGCTGAGGCCAGAACGCATGGGCTGTGAATGCTTATCCTCTGTAGGGAGAAAGGCAACATTTCTATCCCCATTGCTTAATTTTTTAGGCAACCCCTCCCCTCACTCCTTGAGGCCAGAACGCATGGGCTGTGAATGCTTATCCTCTGTAGGGAGAAAGGCAACATTTCTATCCCCATTGCTTAATTTTTTAGGCAACCCCCCCCCCCCACTCCTTTCTTCTGTAGTGGAAGGATTTAAAGGGCTGGAACAAGGTATGTGGTCAAAGTGTCACCTGGACAAGGTGAGTCCAGAACACCACGGGTTGGGTGTAAGGTGATTCCAGGGGTTCATTCACTGACGTGCCATGTGTGCCCCAGACCTCAGTTTCCCCTCTGGAAAGGGTATTTCAACAAACCGCTGAGTTTCTTTCCATTTGAGCTATTCCATGGCGCAAGGTTAACCCTTCCTTCCGGGTCTGGGTGCTTCCCTGCCTCCACTGTGGCCTCATCTGCCCACCCCTGGCCCCTCGGTCGCCCCATCTCCACCTTCACCGTTTCAGAGCACCTGCTCTGTGTGTGCCAGTCACCACACATGTGGCCTCACCTTTTGTCACCATCTTAGTGGATGGTCCAAACCCAGGGACCGGATCTGAGTTGACACTGAGGAAATAGGCCCAGAGAGGTATAGACAGCTGTCCAAGGTCACCCAGCCCTCGATGGCCAAGCCTGGACTCATACCAAGACCTTCCAGTCTGCTCCCCTGTTGCAAATGGCAAGAAAAATTTCCAGCTTTTACCCTGGTTCATCACTCCTCCTCCCAGTTGAAAATTTGGGGGCAAAACTCAACTCACTAAACCAACAATTAAGAAAAAAAAATGTCTCATGGCTAAACCTCCCTGCTCTGCTCCTTCCAGACCTGGGGATTCTTTTTTGGCATATCTGCAGGAGGTGGGGGCGCCAGCAAGGGAGGAGGGGTCACCCTTCGACTCTTTGTGGCCCACTCGGGGAAACGTTTCTGAGGCCCCTGAGCCCTCCCCTCACCCCCACAGCAGCCCCCTCCCCTTCCTCAGGTCTCTGGGCAGGGCTGAGGGGGGCCTAGGCCCTTGTCAATGCATCTTAGCAATCGGAATGTGCCCTCTGACCCCAGCTTCGCCTCCCCGTGAGTTTCAGAGAAGGTTCTTTTTTCCAAACCACTGCCCCTCGGCCTTCTGGAAACAAATGGAGCTTGATTCAGTCTGTGTGTGGCTTGAAAAGCCACTGTTTGGGGGGTTGCTTTAAAAAAAAAGTCTTCGGAACCCCTGCAACGTCTGAAGGACTTTTCTTTTCGGCTGGGAGGATCCAACTGGTGCTTGGAATGCGCTGTCTGGGAGAGGGAAAGGGATCCGGCCCATCTGGGGGAGAGAGAGGCCCTCCCTTGGCTGAGCTGCCCACCTGATAGCCCAGATTGTGTTTCTCATCGACTTTTCATTGTCTGCCGAGTTGGCGCTCCCTTGGGGGCTGGAGGGGCCTGGTGACTTAGAAGGTCAGGGGCTACATTTTCTAGAATGTGCGGAAGCCTCGGAGCTGGAGAGGAAGGAACAGGGTGGGAGAGTTGCCTGAAACCAGCTGGATTGAAAAGTCAGAGCAGCCGAGATGGCTGGGCTTTTCCCCTTGACTAGGAGAGACGTTTCTTCAACAGGAAAGGAGTCTTCATCAGCTGCCCTTACCTTCCCACCAGTTCACACCTGTCCTGGGCCCACATCTCAGCACTGTTTCTTGGGGTAAATAGGTAAGGGGCTGAGTCATGAGGCCTCTGATCTTATCTCTGCTCTGCCACTGTGTGGCCTCGGCAAAGGGGATCCCCCTCCTTTAGGCATCATTCTCCTAATTTCAATAATAAGAAGCCAGGATCCAACCATCCTTAACTCCAGATCAGGGCTCAGCAAACTTTTATCTGTAATGCTAGGCTTTGCCGTCCCTATACTACTCAACTCTGCCACTACAACACAGAAGGAGTCACAGACAATATGTAATGGAACGAGGGTGGCTGTGTTCCAATAAAACTTTATTTTCAAAAACTGGTGGCGGGCTGTTTTTGGCCCATGGTGGGCTGTGGTGTGCCAACCCCTGGTGTAGATTCTTGGGTCAAGGTCCTTGGAGTGGCTACGTTATGAGTCCAGAATGAGAGTATGGTTGTGTCAAAGATGGTAGAAGGCCAAGGTGAGTAGTTGAAAGTTGGGCTTTGGGATCAGGCAAGCCTGGGTTCTAGTTCTATCTCTGAGGCATGACTGCTGTGTGACCTTGGGCAGTCACTTTCCCTCTCTGAACCCTAGTTCCCTCCTTTATAAAATGCAGACAATAAGAGTACCCACTCTATAGGATTGGCTATTGGGATGACAACTTAGCAATGCCTGGTGCATGGCGAGACCTAAACAAAGACTAGGTTATTGCTTTTATCTGTAATAGAAAGGCAGCTCTCCCATCCAGCCTCTTGGGTCCATGGGGAGCAACAAGAGTAAGAAAAAATGCTTCCTGTTTCTTAACCAAGATTCGAATTCCAAATCTGAGACCAAATTGCTGGGTGACCGTGAGCAAAACACTTCACCTCTCTGAACCTCAGACTCTTTCATCTCTAAAATGGGGCTAATCATCCCTAACTCTCAGCATCATTGCACATAGAAGGAGCTAACAGAAGGAGCTCCCTCCCCTTCTACACGCAGCCCTGTTTGTTAGGTTGAATGGCCAGGTAGCCTCCTGGCAGCTCGGTGTCAGCAGAGCCCAAGCAGAACTGCTGACTCTCTTCCCTGCCATTAATCTTCTTCTCCCTCAATCTTCCTTATCTTGATTAATGGCACTACCGTCTTCCCAGCAGCTCAGCCGAACTCCTAGGAGTTGTCCTGAGTTCTCCCATCCATCCACAGCCCATCTTGCTAGTCTTTGGCACGTAGGGCCGCCACAGTTTCCTCCCTGCCTGTCCATGCATGCTGTTCCTCCCATTAGTAGGTGGGATCTGTTTCCCTGCCCTGGATGTTGGGTTCAGCCCTGTGACTCCCTTTGGCCAATAGAATGTGGTGGAAGTGACTCTGTGTGGGTTCTGGCTTGGACCTCAAGAGGCCTAGCAGTTTCCACTTTCATTCTTGTGCTGCCCTGAGCTGCCATGGAAGGTAGCCCAAGCTATCTTGCTGGAGAGACATACCACCTAGTGGGGACCGAGATGCTCCAGCCAACAACCAACCCCAAAGCCTCAGGCATGTGGGTGGAGTTTTGGGGGACCGACCTTCCAGCCCAGCCCAGCTCCCAGCTGAATGCTGCTGTACAAGTGGGCCCCTGAGACACCATGTGGAGCAGAGACAAGCTGTTCCCTCTGAGCCTGCCTGGACTTCTGACCCACAGTCATGAACAGTAAAAGGGTTGCTGTTTTAAGCCCCTAAGGTTTGGGTGGTTTGTTATACATGGTAGGCAAGTGGACCACCACCCACCAGCACATCCTATCCCAGGTCCCTCCATCAAGTCTCTGGAATCTGCTCTTCCCCCAACTTCCAGACACTTTCATTTGTCACCTTTACTATGGCATCAGCCTTCTCACTGGTCTCCCAGCTTCCACTCTGCTACCTTCCAAACCATTAGGACCAAAGAGCTTTTAATATAGATCTCAGGCTGCCTAATCCCTCCAATAACCCCCCCTTGACTTGGAACAGAACCCACCCTACGCCAGCCTGTAAGGCCCTCATGACCCAGCCTCTGGATGACTCTCTAACCTCAGTCCTTACCGGTCCTGTCCACTGTGCTACAGCCACACTGACCTTCCTTCTATTCCTTGGAAACACCCAGGTCCTTCTCACCTTGGGGCCTTTGACCCAGCTGTTCTCTCTGCTGGATCATGCTGCCCCCAGACAGGCTCCTTCTCAACACTCAGATCTCAGTTCGAGGCTTTCCTGACACCCCAGCTACAGTTCCTCCTGTCCTCACTGCCCGAGTCACTCCAATCTCCCTCTTATTTTCCTCATAGTACTTGACATCCTTTTTATAAACTCCTACATTACCCTCCTGAGCCCCTTCTGATATGTCCATTCCCATCATAGCCCAGAATGTCTAACTGTCCACAGAGCTGGATGAAGACAGGTGGTAAAGAGCTTTGCCTTTTCATTAAAACAGATCAACAACCTGCCTCTTACTTGTCCCTTGACATACGCTGGGCCTCTGACTGAGCACATGTCCATCTAGGGCCTCATTCACTCTTCCCGTTGACATAGAAAGGGAGGTCCAACACTGACCCCGCTTCACAGATGAGGAAACCAAGCTCAGAGAGAGAAGTGGCTTGCCTGAGGCCACACAGCAAGTAAGGAGCAGAGCTGGGATGTCTGGGTTTGTGGTAACATTGCATGGTTTCCTTGCTGCCTCCCCTGACCACTGTGTGGCCAGCCCAATGCAGAGGATGAATCAGGGCTTTGGGTGCATTTTGGGGTGAGGTCAACCTGGCCTCCTCTCTCTTTCCTTGAGCTGCATACCTGCCTCTACTAGACCTTCCCCATGCTGCTTTTTTGCTGGGGGGAGCTGTTTTCCCCTCTCCTCTCTCCAAAGCCAGTTCAAGTTTCCCGTTTTTCTGTAGACTGTATTACACACAGGTTACCACTGCTTATAGCAAAAGCCAAGATCTAGATACTTATTTCAAAATGGATTTTTTTTTTAAGGAATTCCTTTATTTTTAATGTATTTATTTTTGGCTGTGTTGGGTCTTCGTTTCTGTGCGAGGGCTTTCTCTAGTTGCGGCAAGTCGGGGCCACTCTTCATCGCGGTGCGCAGGCCTCTCACTATCACGGCCTCTCTTGTTGCGGAGCACAGGATCCAGACACGCAGGCTCAGTAGTTGTGGCACACAGGCTTAGTTGCTCCACGGCATGTGGGATCTTCCCAGACCAGGGCTCGAACCCGTGTCCCCTGCATTGGCAGGTGGATTCTCAACAACTGCGCCACCAGGGAAGCCCAAAATGGATGTTTTTTGAAGAGGGCAAGTACACTCATTCCCCCTCCCCCCGCACCATCTACTGCCCCTCAGAAGTGGGGAATGGACGTCTGTGGTTTCCAGGGGACTTACCGCCAACCAGGCCCCAAGGAAGCCCGTCTTGTTCTCCATGCTGCTGCTGGAGCCCATTCTCTGCAGTGAGGCCAGACCTCCTCTGAGTCCCAGCCCAGCGCTTGCTGGATCTGACTCAGTGTCCGCTCGCCAGCTGAGTGACCTGTGTCGGGGTGCGTGACCACTGTCCAGCTGAGTGGCTGCTCATGTGTACTTCCCTTCTCTGAGCCTCAGTCTCTCATCTGTAAAAAGGGGACACAGAGCATCAGTTACAGGAGAGGATGTGGTGAGAGCTGAACATGGCACTGGGTGAATTGTCAGCACTCGATAAATCCCAGCGATGATCCAGGCTCATGCAGCCAGCCGCTACGCCAGGCTCTGACACAAACGCATGTCTCTCTTGAGCCTAGCGAATGAGCGTGAGAAGTCGAGGGGTGAGTGTGGTCATTCTCATTTTATAGATGGCAAACCAGTCCAGAAGCGGGGTGACCTGTCCCAGGCCAAGAGCGACTGAGGACGAAAGTAGGGTTTTGGAGCCAGGTCTCTGAGCCCACCCTCTCCGATGTGTCAGGACCCTCTCATGCTCCCGTCTCCTTTTGGACACTTAATGAGCACCTACTATGTGCATGCGATGTGCCAACAATGGGAGCGTGGGCCTCACTCATAGAGCTGCAGGATGACTTTTGTGGGCCCTGGGGGCTTTACCTTCATGGCCCCCTTCCCCAATAGCAAGCAGAAAAAAAGTATACTTTCCGACTGTGTTGTTTTCCAGGCTGGATTATCTTCATATTTTTCTTCTGATTTTAAAAGAGAGATTGTTTATGGGCCTGTAAATGTAGTTGTGGCCCTAGGCACTGTGCCTCCTGCACCTGATGGAGACGTCAGCCCACCTGCCAGACACAAAGCAAAGAATCCCACAAGTGAAGCTAAAATTACAACCATAATGAGTCTACAGGGGAGAAATTCTGGGTCTTATAAGGACTTGTGGCTGGAGTTTGGCCCAACATGGAGGAGCATCTCCAAGGAAGCTGCATCTGAGCAGAGAGGAGATCAGGCAGGAATCTGTGACAAGTGGGGGAGGGAGAGTCCCAGGCTGAGGAAATAGCCTGTGCAAAGGCCCTGTGGAAGCAGTGGAGGGCACAAGGGGGCACAGGAGGCCAGGTCAGTGTGGTGAGGCCTCTGGGGTTGAAGCGGGAGGATCTCATGGTCTCTCCTAGGCTCAGGCATGATTGATGTAGAGTGTCTATAGTGGATTGAAGAATCCCCCAAAAGATATGTCCACACCCTAACATACGGAACCTGTGAACGTGCTCTTATTTGGAAAAGGAGTCTTTGCAGATGCAATTAAATTAAGGATCTTGAGATGAGATCATCCTGGATTACCCGGCTGGTCCCTAAATCCAATGACAAATGTCCTTATAAAGGACACTGGAGGAGAGACTAAGAAGAGGAAGCCACGTGGAGACGGAAGCAGAGGTTGGAGAGGGAGGTGGCCACAAGCCAAGGAATGCCTGGAGCCACCAGAAGCTGGAAGAGGCCAGGAGGCATGGTTCCCTGGAGGCTGTGAGGGGATCGCTGCCCTGACAACCCCTTGATTTCAGATTTCTGGCCTCCAGAGCTGTGAGGGAATAAGTTCTTATTATTGTAAGCCACGCAGTTTGTTTGTTACAGCAGCTACAAGACACGAATACAGAGCCCCGCCCGGCAGGAGCCGGTCATCCTAGCCACACCAACGTGGATGGGTCAGGCCGTCTGGGGAGCTGGAAACATCCCCACCTGGAGAAGATGTGGGATCTGAGCGGGAAGTTCCTCCAGAACTTCCTGAGATGAAAACTGAGGCCAGAGAGGGATGTGCTCATCCCAGGCGCCCAGCCCATGGTGGCACATGGCTGACTAGGACCTGGGGCTCCCCAGCCAGTGATTCCTCCTGCATTCACAGCCTTGTAGCAGCAGCATCACATGGCTACTTGCTCGTTTATTTATTTGGACACCTCCTTGTCCTGGCCCTTGACCTCCATCAGGATGGCTCGCGGATGAAGGTGAGGTGGGCGGGACCACTCAGTGCCAAAGCCGTCCCTGGACAGCTCAGGATCCCAGACAGGATCATCGGTCTTCCCGCTGTCCTTTATGTCAGCCAGGACCTCACTTGGAGAGTAGACAGGCCCGAGGGGCTGATGCTGGGCAATGGGTTCAAGTTTCAGCCTAGTTAGCATGACCTTGGACGGCCACGGTGGGCAGCAGGAATCATATATGTAAGGCTGCCTGCAAGATGCCTGGCCTGGGGTCAGGCCTCAATAAATGGAAGCTGCTACTGTGGTCACTACTCCGATCATCACCACTTCCTCTAGTTCCTCTCTCATGCTGCCGTCACTATGACTCACCTCTCTTTGTTTTGCTGAATGCCTGTTGTTCTAGGGAAGATCATTAAGAACCTGACTATCAGGACACCTGGGTATTAACTCTAGCTTCTTTCTCAATTTGCTGTGTGGCCCTGGGCACATCCATGACCTCTCTGAACTTTTTCTTAAAACTCTTAATTTTGAAATGAGAAGTTGTGAAAATAATACAGAGAGTCCTGTGGGCCCTTCCCCCAGCTTCCCCCAGTGGGGACATCTTACAGAGCTGGAGCACGAAATCAAAATCAGGAAATTGACCTTGGTACAAGCTTTTAACTAGACCACAGGACCTTACTGTGTTTTCATCAGTTTATACGTAAACCTGTGTGTGGAGTTCTATGCAACTTGCAGTCACGTATGGATACCCAGCCCCACCCCCACCTCCATGGTCAAGATGCAGCACTGCTCCACCCGTGGGGAAGCTCCTTTGTGTGACCTCTTTAGGGTTGGGCCCATCCTGACCTTCTCCCCGTCCCCAGGCAACCACTCATCTGTCCTCCAACGCTGTAGTTTCGTCATTTTAAGAATGCCATATAAATTGTTCTCTCTGAACTTTTGATTTCCATTCCCAAATATTCCCCTTTGAAAGTGCCTCAGTCCTCCATGGGGCTGCAGGATGCCGTAAACTGTGCTTGCATCCCTGTCCACAGAACAGAAGGGCAATGAAACAGATGGGGAAACTGAGGACCAGCAGGGGAAACCTACTGGCCTCAAGCCACACAGCCAGCAGGCCTACGAGCCGGGCTCACCCCCTCTCTGGCCCCAAGGATTCCATCAGCCCAGTGAAAACACAGCCTGACCAGGTGACAGATCTTCAAACAGCCCCGTCGACCTCCCACCCACCTGGTTCTTCAGGTGGCACTGATTTTGGGGCTCTCCCTCCTGGGCAGGGGTTGTGGATCATTCCTTGCTCATGACAGTTTTCTCAGACGCTTACTCCCTGGCACCCCAGATGCTTAGTCCTGGTAGAAAAACTGAGACCCTGGTGTCACTATGGAGAGAGCTGACAGGTAGGCCTGTCCCTGTCCAGGTGAGCTGGGGCCACCAGCCCTGCCACAGACAGACCCCTCAGTCTCGGGGCGCTGGGCAAAGGAGCAGACTTGAACGTCAATAAACGCCGCTGTCGGAGAGCTGACCCACGCCCTCCCTGGAATTAAGAGCTTATTCATAACTCTCTCCCACCACCAAAACATACTTTGGAGAGGGCTAAAGTAAATAGTGCCGCTTAACCTGACCTCCTTGGGGTACGTGGCCCTGCCCAGGTCCTGCCACTCAGAGGGGAAATTTGACACTTCTCCCTCCAGACCCCTTGGACCACCCCCAAAATCTCCCCCTTAGAGAAATAATCAGATCATCTCCATAGTCCAGTGGGGGTGGGGTGAGGGGGGATGGGGGGGCAGGTGGTGATGGATAGGGTCGGAGAGGAGGTGACAGCCCACTATTGATTGAGGGCATGTTGAGGAATCTGGATCCCATTCCAAGAGCAGTGGGAAGCTCTGGAAAGGATTTTAAGTGGGGAGATGATGTGAGATGGTTTATGTTTTTGAAAATATTGCTCTGACCGCCGTGTGGAGAATTGACTGAAGAGGGCAGGCGTGGAAGCTGAGAGGATACTGAAGGCACTCACGTGGGAGGTGACAGTGGCTCGGGCAGGGTGGCAGCTGGGAAGATGGAGGGAGGTGGTCGGACCCAGGATGAGGTGACCGCGGGAGGGGATGGAGGACCGACCTCTTGCTAGAGGCAGATGAGGGATGGGGGCCTTTTGTCGGGGGCGGTGGAATCAATATGTCTTTTTGTTTTTTTTGGCTGCACTGCGAGGCCTGTGGGATCTTTGTTCCACGACCAGGGATAGAACCCGTGCCCCCTGCAGTGGAAGCTCCGGGTCTTAACCACTGGACCACCAGGGAAGTCGGGAGTGGTGGAATCAAGCCCCAATCCTGGGCGGTATGTTGTCTGACATGGCCACGAATCTGCCAGGTGGAGTTTAACAGGCCACTGGCTACACAGACGTGGAGTTCCGGGAAGCACCAGCCTGGGACTGAGCCCCTTAGCACGAAGATGGCATTTAACTCCACGAGCAGATGAGATTACTGAGAGAGTGAACAAAGGGTGAATGACTCCAGGACCCCCGTGTCAGGTAGGAGGGACAGCTGGCATAGGAGACCCATGACAAGGCACCTTAAGCCTAGGCAGAATGATTCAAGAGGGGAAGAAATGTCCATGGTACCCAGTACCTCTGAGGTGTCTAGTGGGGTGAGGTCTGGAAAGACCCAGTACAATTCAGCAACATTGGTGACCCCAAACTAGAGCATATTCAGAGGGATGGTAGGAGCAGGAAACCCACTAAAAACACAACAATAATAAAAGAGACCAGAAACGGACTTCTGCGCCTGTGGAAAATTCATCTGTGATGGAGAAAGCATTACTGGTCAGTGGAGAAGAGGTTGGGCCATCTACAAAAGAATACTGGTGGATATTATCCAGCACTAAAAAGAAATGAGCTATCAAACCACGAAAAGACATGGAGGAACCTTAAATGCATATGACTAAGTGAAAGAAGCCAATCTGAAAAAGCTACATACTGTATGATTCCAACTATATGACATTCTGGAAAACGCAAAACTATGGAGACAGTAAAAAGATCAGTGGTTGCCAGGAATTGGAGGAGGGAGGGATGAACAGGCAGAGCACAGAGGATTTTCAGGGCAGTGGAAGTACTGTGTATGATACCATAATGATGGATACATATCATTACACATTTGTCCAAACAAATAGAATGTACAACACCAAGAGTGAGCTAGAGTGTAAACTATGGACCTTGGTAGATAATGATGTGTCAATGTAATTTCATCAATTGTAACAAATGTCCCACTCTGGTGGGGGAATGTTGATAATGGGGGAGGCTATGCATGTGGGGGGGATATTTATGAGAAATCTCTGTACTTTCCTCTAAGTTTTGCTTGAAACTAAATTGCTCTAAAGGTATGAAGTCTTTAAAAAAGAGTACTGGAAAATGATGGTCAATATGCAAAATATGCAGACAGTCTTTCAGGTGGTGCCTTGATCCCACCTCCTGATTTTCAGGCCTTTGTGCAGCCCGCTCCTCTTGAGTGTGTGCAGGACCAGCAACTTACTTCTAACCAATAGAATATGGCAAAGGGGATGGGATGTCATTCTCTTGATCACCTTACATTATATAAGACTGTCTTGCTGGCAGTCCCTCTCTCTCTCTCTTAAACTTTCTCTCTCTCTCCCACCCTCTCTCTTTCTTTCCATTGCTGGCTTTGAAGAAATAAGCTGCCATGAATCCTACAGCTGCAAAGAAATGAACTCTGTCAATAATCCAAGGAGTTTGAAAGTGGATCCTTCCCCAGTTAAGCCTCTGATGAGAACTCAGCCCCAGCCGACTCCTTGACTATAGCATTGGGACAGACTCTAAGGAGAAGCTCTTGCTAAGCTGTGCTCAGACTGCTGACCCACAGAAACTGTGAGATAATAAATGTGTGTTTTTTTAAACAATCAATTTTGTTTGTAACTTTATTATGCAGTGTAGACAACTAATATACACAGTATTACTTTGGATTCCAAACTACATAGCACACATACCCACAAACAAATGAATTCAAGATGCAGTAAAGATCTAAATACAAAAAGGAAAAAAAATTTAAATTCCAGATGGAAATACAAAGCATCTGTATAACCCTGGGGTAGGGGGAGATTTCTTAATCATAGCACAAGAAACTTAAACCCCAAAGAAAGAGATGGATACATTTGACTATCTTAAAATTAAAAACTTCTTTTCAATCAGAGTCTTCATAAATAAGTTAACAGAGAAGACAAAAACTAGAAAAAGGTATCTGAGCACATATAACTGAGAGAGGACTGAATCCATAATATGTAAAGAGCTCTTGCAAATCAACAAGAATTACACCAACCACCCAGTAGAAAAATAGGCAATGGGTACAACAAGACAGTTCTCAAATGAGAAAACCCAAATGACTGAGTCATGAAAGATGTATTAACCTCACCAGTAATCAGGAAATACAAATGGAAAGAACCACAAGATACCACCCATCTGCTTAACAGAAATTTTAAAAGTTGAGAATGCCAAGTGTCAATGAGCCTGCAGGGAAGCAGGGCCTCTCCTCTGCTGCTGGTGGGAATGTGAGTTGGCACAAGCAGGTTGGAGGGCTATCTGAGAGTATCTAGTCAAGTTAAATCTTTGTAACTTGACCGAACTATTGTTTCTTGGTGAATATTCTCTAGAAACATTAGCCTGTTGCCCAAAGGGATATGTCCCAAAATGTTCATTACAGTGTTGTTAGTAACATGCTCCTTAAGATGAGAACTATACAGCAGGATGCTTGTACAGTGGGATACTATACATTGGTGAAAATGAACCAGTGCTATGCCAATTTGGAAAACAAAACAAGCAAGTTGCAGAATGATGCATGGAATAGGTTACCGTGTATATAAAGTATTAAAATGTGAAAACTATTGCAATGTAGTGGATCCATATATAGTAAAAGCATAAGAACATGAATGGGAAGGATAAATACTGAGACATAAATATTCAAGACAGTTGACTAACTCACTAGAGAAAAGGGGGAAACAAATCCATAACATCTAATTACTTAAAAAAAAATCAGAAGCAGATATGACCAAATGTAGATATTTGATAAAGCTGATGGGCGATGGGTATGCAGCTTTCATTACGTGAATTTCTAGAGCTGAGTGGTTCCATGCGGTTGCCTCTCACCATATATGGGGACTTCAATGTAAATATAAGTTTATTAAAAGTAAATAAAATTTGAAATTTCATTTTAAATAAATCGCTGAGTTGCACTAGCCACATTTCAAGAGCTCATTAGCCAGATGCGGCTAGTGGCTCCCATATGGATGGTGCAGATAGAGAACATTTTCATTACTGCAGAAAGTTCTTTCGCACGGTGCTGTTCTAGAAAGTTCTGTATGCTTTTCATATTTCAGAATGAGTTTTTTTAAAGCAGGGACTGGAAGGTTAATAAAGGAAGTAGGGAGGGTGAAGTGTTCTTCGGAAGTGTTTGGCTTTGGAGAGAAGGAGGAAGATGGCAAAAGAGTTGCGGGGGGAGGTCAGAGGAGCTGGTGGAGAAGGGGTTCCAGGGTCTTTACTTGTTGCAGTGAGAGATGCCCTTGAATG
>NW_020172781.1:7735994-7774521 GCF_003031525.2 Neophocaena asiaeorientalis asiaeorientalis | reverse complement strand
TGAAAGGGGTGAGGCCAGAGCAGGGAAGGAGAGGTGGACATTGTCCTCAGCGGCCCCCCCGAGGCCCCTACCTGGTGCCCCTCTCTGAGGACTCCCACCCTGCACCTTTTCAGGCTCCAGCCAGTGGAGATAAATAACGCCTGCCACGCCTGTCACAGATGTTTGAAAAACATATTAATCACTTTAACAAATATTAGCTCAGTACAGCAATAAACAGCCTCTAGAATCTCCTCTTTGAGGCTGTATTACAATGAAAAATATGCTAATATGGGTGCCTAATTGATTGTGTTTGAGTAACTTTCTTTATGACAATAAGACTTTGAGGTGGCATCACTCAGAGTCATAAGTGGTGTCTCCCCAACCCTGGAACGCCTCCCTCTGTTCCCACAGAGTCACCCTCTGGGGAAAAGTTCTTCAAATCAACAAACTAGGAGAGCTCCTGGCTGCTGATCTAGAGAGACTTTTCAGAAGCCCACAAAGGGGCTGACATTTGGCCCGTGGTTCCTATCGGTGGGCATCTCACACACAAACATCTCCTTTCATCTTCGCGGTACTTCTACAAGGTCAAGATTATGGTCCCATTTCACAGAAGGGAAAACTGAGGCTGTGAGGGATGAAGAGACTCACCCAAGTTTCCTGAGTCATGCAGCCAGAAGTCTCCTGCAGGCTTTTGAGTCTGGAGCCTGTGTGCACCCTCTCCACCCCCAAGCCAGGAGAAACCTCTAGAAACATCCCATTGCCACTGTTCAATATTAACACAACAACTCTCTGTTCAATTGGATGGACAACTGGGCCAGGTGATTCTCAAATGTCCTGGGTGTTTCTCCTGTAGTGCCAAACACAAATAACCACCCTTGTCAGTCATGCGGGGTCTTCTCTCCCCTCATACACACCTCC
Organism: Neophocaena asiaeorientalis asiaeorientalis; assembly: GCF_003031525.2. NCBI lineage: Eukaryota > Metazoa > Chordata > Mammalia > Artiodactyla > Phocoenidae > Neophocaena > Neophocaena asiaeorientalis. The sequence continues at coordinate 7,773,624 of NW_020172781.1, read as the reverse complement.
TGCAATCAACAATATTGCTTCTTCTCCCTCACTTCCTCCCCTTGGTTATATGCATTCTGGACACTTGCACCAGGCACAGGATCACATGATTAGTGAGGAGATGGAGGCTAGTAAGTGCTTCTCCCATATAGTTCCTGTATCTTCCTCTCCTCCCCTCCTTCTGCCTGCACATCCCTCAGCCATCACGGCTGCTGGTGTAACCCCCAGACTTGTTCATTTTCTCTTCTCCATCCTTGCTGCTTTGCCCGAGTCCAGGCCGCAGCATCTCTTACCTGGGCAAAAAAGGGCTGTGAACTGGATTTGGCTGAACTTTGTTCTTACCAATTTACTTTTCCTTAAAAAAAAAAAAAGGCCATTTTTGTTTTTAAGTTTTCTGGATTATGCTTGGGGTGACACTGGCATGGCCAGCGTGGACGAAGCAGGTTGGATAGGGAAGGGGGATTTTAATGAGCAGAAAGGACTGACCAAGGATCAGGGTGATACTGAGAGGGGCATGATAAGCAGGCTTCCGGGGCTGGGAATGTTCTAGGTCTTGATCTGGGCATTGGTTATAAGGGGTGTTGATTTTGTGAAAATCCACTGAGCCAGACTCTGATGACAGGTGTGCTCTTTTATACGGAAAAAGTAAAGAAGAACAAAAGGGCTGATGCTGTCCCGTGCCGGCAGGATGCTGGGCACACAGGCGCTCCCACGCCACGCTGGGGAGGGTGTAATGGGGCCACCCCACGGGGGAGCAAAACAACGGCCCATCTCACAGGTGTACAGGACGTTCTCACACTTGTGTGCAAAGGTCCGTGTGCAAGACATTCAGATCAGCTGGAGTAGCGGAAAGATTGGGAAAACGTAAATGCAGATTCACTGAATAAAGGATACTGTTTCTGTAGATGGAGTACCACAGCCACTGAGAAGACGGAAGACGCTGTTCTTGGGGGGGATGGAATGATCTCCCGGTGCAAAGTGCAGCAGAAAAACATGAGGTAGATATGAAAAAAAACCCAGCATGTACACACACACGCACACACACGCATATGATTTTGTCTACAAGCAAGGACAACTTTCTGGAAAGATACACAAGAGCTATGGACATGGCTGTGGGCTCAGGGTGGGAGGCCAAGTATCCACGTCCTTGGGGCTATTTCATTTTCTGTGTTAGCGTGTGTCTGGGAACTTTACATCAAGGGCAGAAGACAACTGAAAATACCGGGGCGATGTTTTCCCATACACTGAGTATTTACTAATCCCCCAATATATCCCAAGCCCCTAATGAATCTTTGGGCCCATCCCAGGGGGCCCCCTGGAGAACTCGAGACACCCCAGCTGCTCTGCAGACCCAGTGAGTCCCTTGGTGGTCCGAGGGGAGCAGCGAGGCCGGCTGGGAGCCTGAACAATGGGGCAGGACAAAGAACCCTTTGTGCTTTTCCACCTGCCCCAGCAGAGCCCCAAGACTGGCCTCTTCAGTTACAGCCCCCGAGGGCTTTCCCTCTTAGCTGGCTGAGCCTCGGGGTAAATGCTCTCCAGGATCACCTGGCAGGCCTGAGGGAGGGTCCCCTTGGAGTTGGAATCTCCTCCACCCCCATTTCTCAAGTCAGCCTCCAAAACATTACTTCTTGGTGGCTTGGTTAGGGCCAGCCAGTTAGCTGGAATCCTGGACACAGGCTGGGTGACCTGGGCCAGTGGATCCACCTCTCCAAGCCTCAGTTTCCTCATCTGGAAGATGGGGCAAAAGTCCTGTCTACCTCCTCCACAGCTTGCAGTGGGGATTCAGCTTGTGGTGAGATGATTTGCGTGGGCCCCTGCCTCAAGAAATGGTACCTCTGAAAGTTTGGGGGATGAAAAAAAGGTGCAGCTGCTTAGAAAAAGAGTTCAGCAGTTCCTCAAACAATGACACCTGGAGTTACCATATGATCCAGCAATTCCATTCCCAGGCATCCACCCAAGAGAGACGAAAACATATGCCCACACGAAAAATTGCAAATGAATGCAGCATTATTCACAACAGCCAAAAGGTAGAAACAACCCCTATGCCCATCAGCAGAGAAATAGATAACCCAAATGGGGGTCCAGCCACACCAATGGAATATTATTCAGCCATGAAAAGGAACACAGCACTGACACCTGCTACAACATGGATGAACCTTGAAAACATGATGCTAAGTGAAAGAAGTCAGACACAAAAGACCACGTATTCTATTATTCTCTTTATATGCAATGTCCAGAATAGGGAAATCTCTGCTCAACTTCCCTCCTCACCTGGCAAGTGGAACTAACTTTCGCTGCTTCAGTAAATGGCGGTGAAGTTTGAAACAGACGATGGATTGGATGTTGGAATGGTTGCACATAGTAGGTGCTTGTTAAATGTCAGGATGGGGGGAGAGGGGGGAGAGAGAGAGCGAGAGAGAGAGATTCATTGCTTTTATTTCGGCAGCATCAATTTTCTTTTACCCCAGATCCACCCAAAGTCTAAAGAAGGAACGGACGGAGCAGAAAAGAATAGGTCATGGGCTTGCCTCCGGGAAAACAGAGTGGTACCAGCGTCCAGGGGATAAGAGGAGGGAGACTTTTTCTTTTTTCAGCGGCTTTATTGAGGTATAACTCACTTCCCATACAATTCCCCTGACGTGTACGTGGGTCCTGCATCTGCCTGCAGGTTCAAGCAACCTAGGATGGAAAATATTCAGGAAAAAAATTCCAGCAAGTTCCAAAAAGCAAAACTTGAATTTGCCGTTCGAAGGCAACTATTCATGCAGCATTTACATTGTCTTTACAGCTATTTCCATGGCATTGACATGGTGTTAGGTATCATGAGAAATCTAGAGATGACTAGGATGCGCATATGTTATAGGCAAATACTGCCGCCATTTTATATAAGGAACTCGAGCGTCTGTGGATTTTGGTACCCATGCGAGTCTGGAACCAATCAATGCCCTGCAAATACTGAGGGATAACTGTACCGACAGACTCTTCAGTGTATATCCTTTTGTACCTTTTGAATTATGAACCATGATAGCGTATCGACTACTACAAAATAAATGAATGAATGAATACAACAAGAAAGAAGGAATGGTAGGGAAAAGGTGAGAATCGAGTAACCTGAATTCCTGGCTGTCACCCAACCTCCTTGGGCCTCAGTTTATCTCCCTGCACCAGCTTTTTTCCTCCTCTCCTCCTTCCCCATCGCTCCAGGATCTTGGTGGTTTGTTCCAGGCTCTGACCCTCCAGCCCGCCTTCCTGGACTTTGCTCCAGGCACATGACAGGTGCCTCCATCATACTCATATCAGGATCAGGTCACGGGTCAGCAGGGCATCCGGCCTCCCAGCAATGCCCTTGCCTCCACGTGGTGTCTGGCAGGGGAGGAATCCCATCCCTGGAAGGTCCACTCATCCCAGGAAAAGTTCTGCAAGTGAAGGAACACCCCTTGTTCAAGTTGCAAAAAACCAAAGCAAAGCAAAACAATGAAACGCAAGCAAGGACAGCATCTAAGGTTAATCTGAATGCTCCTGCTGTGAGCATATGCTTTTTGGAACAACCTCTCAATGTGTTTTTCTTTGCTGGAGCCACTTTCTGACTTAAGGATCCCTGCACACTCAGTGGGTCTCCTGTTGGTCTGCTGAGAAGCCTTCAAACTGGTTAGGAATTCAAAGTTCCTTGTTTTGGGGGGTTTTTTTTCTTCTTTATTTTAAAATAAATTTTTATTGGAGTATAGTTGCTTTACAATGTTGTGTTAGCTTCTACTGTACAGCGAAGTGAATCAGCTATGCGTATACCTATATCCCCTCTTTTTTGGATTTCGAGAGAGAGAAAAGGCACAGCCAGTGGGGAGATCCCTCTGACAGTCAGACAATGGATAAATTGATCTAGGTGCCTGCCAGAGAACCTGGGGGCTGAGTGGGTGCATCTCCAAAAACAAGCCCTCCCCACCATCACTTATCTACATTTTTTACCAGGCATGAGTTCATTGCCTGGGTCTGTTTACTCTGCTGGACTCCGATTTCTCTCATCAGGAGCTGGGTCTCAGAGCTCATCCTGGAGGGAGTTGTCTGCATATCTGATGATGGGAGAAATGCATGGGACCCAAGCAAGTTAGTGACTATGGAGCCGAGGCGGGTGGAAGGGCCCGTGGGCCACAGTCACAGCCCTGAGAGGCAGGCAGGGGTGGGGGCCCACAGGGGTGGTGCTTTGAGTCTTGGGACAGCCCAGGCAGGGTCAGCCGAGGTCCTGCAATGAGCTGGGCTCAGGCTCCCGAATGAAGGCTGTCTTTGAAGCCTCTTGATTGCCCTCCCTGCCTCCCCAAGGACCCACCAAGCCCTGGAACTACAGCCCCTCTGCCCACCTGCCCACCCCCTACCCAGGCCGGGCTGCCATGTTTGCTCATCTCTGTTAAGAGGTGGTCCTCCTTGGTCAGCTCTGACCAGCACCCATGTAGCAGCGGAGGGGGTTTAAAAACCTGATCCTGCCACCTCTAGCTTTCAGACCTCCACGCTGCTCCCACCCCAGCCTACCTCCAGACCCGGCGGCCTGGCCTTTGCTGTGAGCTCACTCCTCCCCAGCCCCCTCCACGCTTCCTGACCCTCCCCGGGCCTTCCCCAGCCTCCCGTGCAGCACGTGCAGCCTTCCAGGTGTTACTGAATTCTCTCTTTACCTGCCTGCCTCCCTCACGGGCAGAGTCCCAGGCAGCAGGAGAACAACACAACCTTAGGGGCTCTGTAAGTGTTCACTGAACTAACTGTGGCCTGGCCCACAGCCCCTGAGTGACTCGGCGGGAAGCAGATGAGGCCAAAAAGGGGCCCCAAGAGAAATGGCTACCGAGCACCTACTGTGCGCTGGGTCCGGTCCACAGCCCTTCTGCACACGTTCCCTTGGTGGATCTTCACACTGGCTTTGTGAGGGGGGCTGATCTTGTCCCCATTTTGCAGATGATGAAACAGAGGTGAAAGGGAAGTGAAGTCTACAGCTCAGCTCAGCGTCGTGAAGCCAAGAGAGGTGGACCAGGACTTGAACCCGGGGCCTGGGCCAACTCTGGAGCTGGTTCTCTTGGGGTTAGAGGCCAAATACCTGGATTTGTGGCCTCCTTTTGGCCTCTTATCAGTGATGCATTTCCCTGGTCCGGGCCTCAACTCCCTCATTTGTAACACGGCGGTGGTACCGATGTCTGCAGGTGATGCTAGGGAATTACAGGTGAGAACTGTGCAGATGATAAAAGCTCTGTGCACAGGCCAGGGGCTATTATTCTTGGTTGTGTGAGTGTAGCAGACACCGTGGTGCTCACCCATTACCCCTTGGCTCTCACCATCCCCATGCAGGCCCACCCCACGTTTTCCAAATGCCAGTCCTTCCCTGATGAAGTGACAGGGATTAATGTACCAGGGGAGTACCCTTTGGCCAATGGCAGGCCCTATGGGAGATGGAGGATAAATACCCCAGCTCCATCCCTCCTCGGGTGAGACACTCCCAGGCATACTCCACAGGTCTCTCAGAGGTTCCCAGCGGGATGGAGCCCCAGCTGCTCACAGCGGAATCTTGCTGGATAATGAACCTTTCCCTTCCTCGCTTCACTCCCGACCCTCTTACATCCTTTGCACTGCTGTGCTTGTCGGAGGTGTGCTTCTGGGGCAGCACACACTAGACAGGCAGGAAAGGGGGAAGCTCCTTTGAAACAAGACCCAAAGCTTTTCCTCTAGCATTCCTGTAACCCCTCTCTTTCCCTGCATCAGGCCGTTGTGGTAGGGAAGCATTCTGTGTTTATCACCTGGAGGAGGGAATGATAACTTTAAAAGTCAGAACCTCAGATACGAGCAATTGGTTGGGAAGAACTGGTGACCCGCGACCTACGCCCCACCTCACCCCAAACTAGACAGAGGCTTCCCAGGTTGGGCAGCCAGAAGAGAAGTGAAGCCGGAGGCTGTGAGCCATAGTCACCCCATGATGTGAGTTACATGGCAGGTGAGATCAGAACCTAGCTAGTGTGGCTTCGGTCCTGCAAGTTCAATTACAGGAAACTAACATTTGTGTCCTGCATACTTGAGTTCAGGCCAAGAGATTCTTGATATTATTTGAAGAGAAGCTTGTTTGCCTGACTCACTTACAAAGAACTCTCCCCCCCAGAGCCTCCAGCCTCTTTCTCCCTGAGCTTCCCCTTACCTGGCTCTGAGTCACCTTGCTCCTTCAAGCCTGGAGGCTCCAGGATGTTTTCTGGGGCCCAGTTCATTTGGGGAAGGAGGCACCTGAGGGGAGCACCTGGCTTGGGGGTGGTGTCTTCTCCAGACAGGAAGAGGCATTGCGTGTTGGGATTGGCCTGGTGGGGAGAGGTGAGGGGGGAGAGGGCTGGGGGAAACAGGAGGCGGGATGTCAGGGAGCTGGAGGCTGGTTGCAGGAGCTGGGGGGGGGCTGCTCTTGGCTGGGGCCTATTCAGCCAGGCTCTGCTGTGTGACCCTGGGGAAGTCACCGCCTCTCTCTGGTCTCTGTCTCTGCAGAGTAAAGGGCTTTAGACTGGTCTTCTGTCTCCCATTCTAGATACTCTTTGATTCTGGAGCAGCTGGGCTTTCAGTGTCATAAAGACACATGCGCTTTTCCTTTCTCCCTTCCTTCCTCCTTCCCTCCCTCTGTTCCTTCACTCATCCCCTCCCCCTCCATCCCTGGCCTCACACGGGATGCTGAGGGTGCAGTGATCATCCACGCCAGCCCTGCCTTAGGAGCCCAGTCTGGCAGCAGACAGATGTGTAACAGCCAGTTGCAAGAGAAGGCAGGATGGGCATGTTAGTAATGACCAGCCTCGCTGCCCGAGACCCTTCTTTGTGCCGGGCCCTGGACAACGCCTGACTTCCCTGAAATCTCAGAACCTTCCCAGGGTCAGGGTTCTTGGTCATCTCCATTTTCCAGGTGAAGAAACTGAGGGGTGGGAGATGAGGGTCCCACATCTAAGAAGGGAGGGTTGGGATCAGGCCAGGCCTGCCAGGCTCAAGGCCCATGCTCAGAATCACTTGTTTTACTCCATCTTAGAACAGGAGCTAGCAAGGGCCCTCCTAACCTGGCCCTGCTGGGGAGAACAGGCGTGAAGGGCACTGGTGTCCTTGCCTAAGGATCCCAACCCTCTTAGTTCCCTTGCCTTTCCCGTCCTCTAGAGAGGCTCAACTTGGAGAGTCAACTTTTGTCACAATTACATAACAGCCGTACTGGCTAATATTCCTTGATGAAGAGCCTCCTTAGTTCTGACTGGTGGGCTTGAGTCGAGGGCTTAATCCAGACCAATCCTTGGAGCCAGAGGAATGGACTCTGCTGATTGGCTAGTTATGGGGGATGTGCCCAAGTCCTTGCACTGGTGGGCGGGGCCAGTACCATCCAATCCACATTGAGAGTCAGGGAGGGTATTGCAAATCAAGGTGCTTTTAACAGAGAAGGTGAGAACAGAGACACCCCCTAATCTAGCATTTAGGTAAATCAGCTCATTACTCCCCATAGTGACCCTAAGTAACAGAGAGGCTAAGAGACTCACCCAAGGTCACACAGCTCGTAAGTGGCCGTGCTGAAGTTTGAACCCTAAAAGTCTGACCCCAGAGTCTGTGTTTTTAATGGCAGTGCTATGGTGCCTCTCAGAATAAAGCTCAGAGCTTGAGTCAATAGATCCTGCTTGGAAATGGGGCGGGGAAGGGGGCGGGAGGTGGTGGTGCTTTGATATTGCCAAACTCCTCCTCCCCCAGACCTGACTGTTGGCCCATAAATGATAAAGATGGCCAAACCTGGCTGGCACCTGCAGTTCAAACTGGGCTCCATGGTTACCGGCGGTGGGATCAGCACGGCATCTGAAGAAACAGATCACAGTCACACCCGTTCCAGCCCCAGCTGCCGCTTGTCAGCTCTGCCCGGAGACCTGCTTTGGGCAGTGTCTGCAGCTAGTTCAAGTGGCTTCTGGAGGACACATCTTTTAGAATACCAATCTGCCATCATTAGCATTCTTTGTCCTCCTGAAAAGGTTTCTCTTGCTTTCATGTATCTAATTTTATTGTTGCTAAAATATCCATTGAGATGTCCTTAAACTAGCACTTTTAAGCCCAAATGTCCTTTTGGTGGCCTCGGCTAAACACATTGTGGAAATAACTCCAGAACAAACTTTCCTTGTTTATTTCCCTTCTTTCTTGTCTCTCTTCCCCCTCCCTGTCCACCATCTGGCTTTGAATAAACCTATATTGTGCCTTTACTCTTTGTTAGGCCCCTGTGTTAACATCCCAGGGAGACACAGTGAACTTGCCCTTGGCTTAAAGGAGCTCCCAAAAAAAAAAAAAAAAAAAAAAAAAAAAGGAGCTCCCAGCCTTTTCAGAGGAAATGGATGAGCAATCACCGTGTAGTGGGGGCCCTTGAGGCCAGGAGGAAGGGAGTGACCCCTGCCGGGAGCGCTTTGCCAAGCACACCTAGAGGTTGGGTGTGGGAAGGGAAGGCGCCCTGGCCAGAGGGCACAGCACAGGCAAAGGCACAGAGGTGTGAAGAAGTCGAAGTTCATGAACATTAGGTGGTTTGGGGAGTCGCAGGGGTTGAGACTGGAGGCATGGCCAGGGCTCAGGCAAACCACTGAGGGCTGTGTCGGGGCAGAATAAGGAGGGCGTGTGGTCCAGGGCCAAGAGACCACTGAACTGGGAGTCCGGAGACGCAGTCCAGGCTGTCTGTTTTGAGGCTGCCTTGGGGAGTCAGGGTTCCTCTCTGAACGTCGGTCTTTTCATCTGTAAAAGCAGATGCTCGTTCTGTTGGCCTTTAAAGCACTTTGTGACTCAAACATCTGACGTATTTCAGGGATGTTTCTTCCCTTGTCCTTCCTGGAATCCCTCCCCAGCTCAAGCATCCTGCAAAGGCCTTGACCCCGGGCCTTAGCTGGCTCAGAGATAAACTGATCTTCCTCATCCTGGTAGGTCTATCCATTAAAGCTTTGAGGGGGTGCTCCTGGGGTGTCATTTCATACCACCTAATTGATTTTGATCTTATTTCCATGGTCGTGCGGTAATTATGAAAGCCTCCTGCAATTATCAAAACATAACTCCAAATATTTCATTATTAAAATACCCGTATGGCCTATTATTAATTCATTAGGTAAATTTGGATTATACCACTCAGTAGTTAATGTGCAGGCATGGATCTGGGGAGCTGGGCCACTGGGAGTCACGTGACAGCTGCCGGGAACAGCGGGAGGCTGGGAGATTGAGGATGGAGGTAGGAGAGAATGGAACAAACAAGAGGAAAAACAGGTGCTTACGGTGGGATGATGACCAGCCGCCCTCGGACATTCATTTGACCATCAATTCAATAAACATTTATTGCCGGCCTACTATGTGCTCAGAACTTTGAGTACATTACGATCCAAATATTAACTATTAAAAGATGGTTTCTGGGGTTTTCTTTCATCTGTCTGCACATTTGTCCACCCATCTGTTCACCCTCCCACCCATCCAGCCACCCAGCCACCCATCCACCATTCCATTCATCCTTCCATCCATGCATCTATTCACTCACCCGTTATTCCATTCATCATACCATCCATCCATCCATCCATCCACTCATCCATGTATCCACCATTCTATCCATCCATTCATCCACCCACCTACCCATCCATCATCTATCCATCTATTTACTGAGCACATTCTATGTTCCAAGCGTGGAAGGTACATTGAGGAACAAAATATGGCCTCTGCTCTCAGGAAGCTCACCTTCAATGTGGGGACAGGGGGCAGACATGCAGACCGGTGCTTATAATAATGTGACACATATTTTGATGGGGAAGGACAGGGGGTGGCAGGAGCCCAGGAGGAGCCTGACTTTGCTTTGAAGGGAAGAGGAACGGTTAGGGAAAGCTTCCAGAAGAAAAACTGTTCAGCTGCGGCAAAACGGAGAAACCAGGGTTGGGGCAGCCAAGCCAGGAGGAATGGCTTATGAAGCCAGAGGCCTGAAGTGGCTGCGTGTGACCTGGGGTGGCTGGGGTGTGGACACATGGCCTGTGACGTCAGCAGGGGCAGATATGGAAGCCTCTCGGCCCCGTTAGCTTTTCAGATTTCATTTTGAGAATGCTGGGTGTAAAGCAGAGAATGAAATGGTTCTATCTGTGTTTTAAAAATGTTTCTCCAGCTGGAGTTTGGAGAACCGACTGGAAGGGGCATGCCTGGAGGCAGAGAAATGGGGGGCAAGGGGGGGCAGTCATCTGTGTAAGCAATAATGGCGGCCCTTGCCGGAGGGCTGGCAGGGGACAGAGAGAAGGAGCTGGACTGGAGGGGCCTCGAGGAGTGAGCTCCCTGGCTCTGCGGGTGAAGAGCTCTGCGGGTGAAGCCATCCCTGGCTCTGGGAGTGTCAAGTATGTGGCCCTATATGGTCTGGGCTCTATCCTGATGGGCTCTACCTAGACAGGTCGCTTCAGTCCAGCAAAATTTTCTAGAGTGCCTGTGTGTCAGGTTCTGTGTAGGAAACCAGGGGTCCGTAACCTGATAATTCAAGAAGCAGCCTGATGTGTGCAGAGATCTAACTGCAGGCAATCTGGACGGCAGGAGCACGAGAGCTGCAGGGGACACTGAGGCTGTAGAGGTCAGCAGAGGTCATATCACTGAGGGTCTCAATGGTCAGGCCTAGGAGGTTAGATGTTTCTTGAGATCCCTGGGAGCACGGGAAGATTTGCAACCAAAAAGTGGCATGATGGAAGGTCAGGTTACGGGAGATGGACGGCTCTGGTTACTATCCTGAGGATGGGCTGGAAGGGGTAAGCCCAGGGCCCAGGACCCATTGAGGAAGTTGCTGCTGGCGTGTAGGGGAGAGATCCAATGGGCCTCATGGGAAAGCATGGCTTTTCCACTTGCTTGCTGTGTGATGTTGAGCACATTACCTAACCTCTCTGTGCCTCTGGAAAATGTGGATCATAATTGTTTCCATCTCACAGAGCTGTCATGAGGATTAGATGAGGTAACACAGGAAAAGTGCTTGGAATAGCGCCTAATGCATAACAGCTCGCATTGGGACCTGGGGGGATGATGATGATCTTAGACCTCTGACCTCTTGGGACTCAGTTTCCTCATCTGTAAAACAGATATCACAGCAATGCCTGCCTTAAAGAGTTGTCCAGCATTAAATGATTTGATACACACAATGTACTAGAATAAAGACCGACTGGAATTGCTGTGGAATCCAAAGGGTCAGTTGCAAAATGAAAATGCCGGTCCTCTTGTTCAAAAATACTTAAGAATTTCAAGACAGCCACAGCAGAGCATTACACCAAGCGCGGGCCCCTTCATGTCAACTTGACAGGTTGACAAAGGGGAAATTCCAGGCAAAAGGAACAGCTTGTACAAAGGCTCACAAGGAGCCTGGAACAGAAAATCTGAAGCTGGGATTGTTTCGGAAAATGCAAACCTGTTGCTGTCATCATCTCAGGACATTTGCAGGACGCCTCAGACACAGGGTGCCACCCCGGGAGATCCTCCACCCCCGGTTTTGGGGGGGGGCCCAGCTCGACCAAATGTGCCCCTTTCCAGGCCAGAGACCTGCGCTGACTTTTCCAAGGACATACAGTCTGTTAGGGGCAGGGCCTGGGCTGTAGCCGGTGCTCAGGGCTCTTCACCAGAATCCCCGCCGACTCCAGGTGCTCTGCGGATGACCAAGAGTGGAAACAATTCAAAGACGTTTTTTTAAAAAAAAACCCAAGCTGGCCTGTCCTTTCTGTCAGTATCATGCTTCAGAAAGGATCTACTGGGGGCTATCAGAGAAGAATGGGTCTATAAAACGCGGCATTTCCCTGTTAGCTTTTAAAAGTTTTGCACAACATACTTTATGTGTTTATAGAGAAAAAAATCCCAGACCCAAATTGATTGAAAAAATGTGTTGTTATTGAAAGGGCCGAGTTGAACTCTTTGCAGAGCGTGGTGCTCGACAGGACTTGGAAGGCGAAGATTTCACATAAATAGTTGTGCCGAGTTGTTATGGCAACTGAAATTTGAAAAGTAAATAGGTTTGAGGGAAGTATTTTCCCTTGTCTCTGGAGGAGTTTTCTGTCGGGGATCATTTGCAAAAGGACGAGTTAATTCAATGCCCGGTGGGCTTGGCGTCTGCTGTTGAAGGACAGAAATGGGGTGTTCCCATGCTGACGGTCTCCATGCCCATGGAGCAGGTTCTTTCCTTTCCTCGAATGGGGGTTGAGATGGATGACACGGACTAGGTCTTGCATGCTGTGTGACCTTGTGCCAATGACCTGCCCTCTCTGGGCCTCCACTTTCCTGCCTGTAGAATAGTTTGGTCGCGACTAATAATCACACATTTGAATACCTATTGTTTTGAGGATAGGCACCTACTTGTGGATTGAACCCTCACAGCAGCCTGCTGAAGTAGGCGTGCTCCTCTCCATTGGATGAGAATTGGGGAAACTGAGGCCCAGAGCAGAATGGAGTCTTGCCGGCCATAACACAGGAGCCAACGGCAATGCTTGTGTTCCTGCCCCAGTCTCTCTTCTGCCACATTCCTGGGTGCCCTTGCTCATGTGTGCTGGCAGCCAGCCCATCGAGGTGAGGCCCCAATGAACACCCATCCCAGCTCTCCCTGAGAAGTCAAGGCCCTGGGGGCCCCTGGCCAATGACCATTCACCTGTGGGAGTCTGGCTGGGCCTTGTGAGAGCTGGAGACCCTCATGGGTGGAAACAGGGTGGCTCCCAGGACACGGCACTCTCCCTCCAAGCGGAGACGGCCCCGGAGCTCCATGGGTCCTCTGCATCGCCCCTCTTCGCAGTGGGGACACCATGCTCCAGATGGGGAAGGACCTGCTGGCTGCAATGAAGAATAATTACTCTCTCTCTTACTTCCTCCGCCTCCTTGGGGAAGAGCTATACGTGTCGGATGGCGTTTAAGCCTCGTGGTGGCAGAGACCAGGTTGGTGGGGGGCACTGAGACCCCATTCGTGTTTGTAAACTGAGACACAGAGCGATAAAGGGGCTCTCTTCAAGTCGCGTGGCCGGCAAACAAGGATCCTTCCCATGTCATGAGCTGCCTGGCACTGGGGCGGGTGCCCAGGAATGTCATAAGCTCCCTGCCCCTGGGGGCATTCAAGCTCATAGACTGGACTCGGGAGAAGTTTCTGCAAGGAGGAGGCTGAGCTGGATGACTCCAAAATCCTCCCAGAGACCCCACGTGGGGGCCTGAAGGGTTGAGGTTGGATCAGGGATTGAGATCTTGGGGACTGACCTCAGCTCTGAGCTCTCTGCTTTCTCCACCCTTGGCTGAGTCTCCAGTGTGAGGCCGCAGAAAGGAGTGTCTGGAGACTGTCCCCTCCCCCATACTGGGATCGGAGACACGGTGTCCCTGCTTGGAACATGGGGCCTGTGCCCATGCGTGCATTGCGAGCATGTGTGTGCAAGCACGTGCCTATGTATGTGCATGTGTCTGTGTGTGTACCTGTGGATTCGCGTGTGAAAACTCCTTCCCTTCTACCACTTGTGGATCACCTAGGCCTTTGCTGGAACCTGAGGTCACTATGGAGTTGAGGACCCAGCACCTCCCTGGGATGGGGCTTGGATGGGGCCATGAGGGCACAATTAAGGGCTGGAACTCTGGAGCCACCCGGTTTGAATCCCGTCTTTGCCTCTTTCTCTCAGGGAGGCTTTGGTTCGAGCACAGTAGGCCCTAAACCCCAGTTCCCCACCAGCGAGATGGGACACAGTCAGGGCACATCTGCCGGGCCATGGCCAAGGTTCAGTGATGTCTGTCTGCGGGAACCACCCGCCCCTCTCCCCAGGCTGGAGTCCTCGACACATCTGCCTCCGCAGGCCCTGATGGCTGCAGGAAGGGCAGTGTGACACCAGGTGTTCAGGGCAGGCGCGGACAGGCTCCGCAAAGCCCAGAGACACCAAACTCCAGCTCCTTCCAGCAGAGCCCTGGCCCTGTGCCCAACTCCCTCTTTAACTACACGGCTCCCCCCGGAGGGGATCTGCAGACTTGCTGTTGCGGGGGAGGTTCCTATTTGGGGAGCCAGTAGGCAGGGGTGCCTGGGCTTATCGGGAGCATCTTGGTTGGGAAGGGGGAGCTTTGGTAAATTGAAGTTCTGAATTGATTTTCAGGAAGGGAGGGGGAAAGGAGAAAGAGAGAGACAGGGACAGAGATGGAAAGAGACACAGGTATCTGTCTCTCTCTATGTATGTGTATGTGTGTGTATCTCTCTCTTTCCATCTCTGCTTCTCAGAGCCAAGACAGAAAGGGAATGAGCATATTCGCCACAGCTCAAGGTGAGCTTTATTGGAAAGTGGTCAGAGGTTGGCCTCCAAGAATCCCAAGCCTAGCCCTGTCCATGGCCAGCTGGGTGACCTTGGGGAGGTTCTCCCCTCGGACCCTGGACTTTCTCATATTCTACTTCACAACACGAGGATGCCTGCCATGCTGCAAAATGCCACCTGAATGGGCATGTTCCTTCTTACCAGGTCTGGGACCCTCCAAAGATAATCCTCCAGTAGGTGGGTTCCAGGCTGCCTTGAGAGACCCCCCCCACCCCCCAATAACAAGGGCAGCAGAAACTATGCATCGCCTACACTGAGTGAGTTTGCTCCCTCTTACTAATGGAAGTTGCAATTTTTGGCTGGGTGCGTGGCCTCCCAAAATAAAGACTATATTTCTCAACCTCACTTGTGACTAAATTTTGGTGAATGAGATACAAGCAGAGTGGTGTGGAAAGAGTTTCAAGGAAACCTTTTAAAAACACAGGGGGTGGGCACCCCTTGGCCTCTTCTTCCTCCTTGCCAACTTCCTGCTGGCTGGAAGGTTGACATGATGGCTGACGCTCATGCAGCCATATTGGACTGTGAGGAAAAAGTTCCGTATATGGGGGAGTCTCCCTCTGGACTTCTGTTATGTCAGTGAGAAATAACCTTCTTTCTTGTTGAAGCCACTGTTATTTGACTTCTCTCTCAGTCTTAATTCTAATGGATAAAATAGGGAAAAGGTAATTTCTCTTATCTGGTTTTCTCTTCTAGGATAAGGGGATATGGGCTGCTCATCATTGGCAGAAACATGGGAAAGTCTACTTATCTTGAAGTGAACAGCCTTGCAGAAAAATACTGTCAACAGCAATGACAATGTTGTACTAATAATAATGACAATAGCAGCAGTATTGCTTATTGAAGCACTTAATACGACCCAAGACTGTACAGAGGCAGGGCCCAGACTCAAGACCACATGGTGCCTGGTCGATGCCAAGACCTGCAGTCTTTCATTCAAGGCCCTTCATATGCTGATGTTTTCCCAGCCTGTCACACTGACCCCACAGTGGGTCCTTTGCCTGGCTCCCAGTGGGTCGATGATGCTGGGCCATCCTCCCAGCAGCCAGTCCCAGGTCCACAGCCTTCTGATTTAGCACTGACCCCTCTCTGCCCCCCATCACGGCCACTTGGATGTACGTCTGCCTCTCCCACCAGGCTCTCCGCTCCTTGGGGGTGGACAGAAGCTCATGTTCATGTCTACTTCCAGCCTAGAGCCTGGCACACAGTGGGTGCTCGGGGAGGTACGATAATGGGTTAAGAGTCCCGTATCCAACTAGACGGAGGACATGGCATGACACAGAGTGGGTCCCTTGTCAGCAGCTTGAACCACACGTTCGTTCTCCAAGCACTGAGTCAATGAGCATCTGTGCATTCTCAGAGAGGGGACCTGAGGGTGGAAAAGAAGGGAAGGGGCATGGAGAACTGGGGAGTGGGGAAGTGCGGGGGCTGGAGAGAGGGCAGGACAGGTGTGGAGGCCACGGTGCCTGGCCAGAGAGTGCTGGGCCAGATGCCCCGGGCCTCCCCCACCCTGCCCCAGGTGGCCCTGCCTTCCAGGAAACCAGACCAGTGGACGACAGGCTGACTGGCCTCTCCAAGCAGAGAAGCTGCTGACAGATGGAGAGCAGACAAGCAGTGGGGTGGCTGCACTGTCCCTCAGGCAGATGGGAGAAGCCACACCTGGGTCCCTTCTGTCCCTGGAGGTCAAGAGTGTGGGCTCTGAACTTGGGTGCAAATCCTGACTCTGCTGCCCTTAGCCCATGTCCTTGGGCAACTGACCTCTCTTCGAACCTCGGTTTCCTCACCTGTCACAAGGCAATTGTGACAATGCACAATTGTCAAATGCAAGAGAGCAAGTTATCCCTCTATGTATGCAGACCAGTGCTCCCCAGACTTTGCCGGGGTGTTTATTAAATGTTCCCTTTGATGCAGCGGGTCTGGGATGGCGCCTGAGCTTCTGCATTTCTAACAAGGGGACGCCCAAGTTGCAGGTCCGGGAATGGCACTTTGAGTAGTGAGGCTTTAGCTTAGATCAGGGGTTGGCAGACTATGGTCCAGCGGCCAAATCCCGCCCGCTGCCTGCTTTTGTAAATAAAGATTTTTAGGGACACGGTCACATATTCATTTATGTATTGTCTACGGCTGCTACAAGGACGGGGTTGAGAGCAGTGATGGAGACCCTGTGGCTGGCAAAGCTGAAAGTATTTACTCTCAGACCCTTCACAGCCCAGGTTTGCCGACACCCAGATGAGTTGTTGAAAGGAGAGAGGAGGTGCGTTGGGGGCGTCCCCTCTGCATCCACCATGGGGATTGTTCTGGCTCCCGAGCTGGCCTCGTGGGCATCTCCTCGTGACTGACCCAGGAAGGTCCCTTCGGCTGAAACAGCAGGGAAGAGGGAGGCCAGGCCAGGCAGAATGGTATAGAAAGGGAGGGAGCTGGAAGAGAAAGTCACTCCAGAAAGCCCTTCCGCACAAGCCCCAGGGCCCCTCCAGCCCACCCCGCTTCCCCGCATCCCCCAGCCTCTGAGAGAGGCTCAGGGCTGCCCTTGCAGGCCTGGCTCCAAGAAGCTCATCAGAGGAGGAACTCTTGGGTTGCATCCAATTTCCCCGGGCTCCTCATCGAAATGAGAAATCTGAGGCCCGGGAAGCCATGGAGAGCTGATAACACTCTCCCAGGTGAACCTTCCCACTTATCACTGCCGGGGTCACCTCTGTCTTGAAAGACTTGTTTTCTTTAAAAAAAAAAATTAAAAATTGCCTGGGACGTGTGATGGGGTTGGCCATGATAGGAGGGGGTGGGGGGGAAGGGAAGAAAAAAAAAAGAAAGAGGCAGAGGCACACTTATTTTTCCAGACCTGGGGGAGGCGGGTGTTCTGCACCCCCTCCCGGCCTCCATCCCCCCTCCAACTGAGGGTGCTGAGTGCAGGATCCAGGGGAGGAGGGGGATGTGGGATATTTACATGGGGGTGTCTCTCTCTCCACATGGCAACAGTCGCCACAGGAAAGAGATGCAGCTGAGACTCCGCCCAGGTTTGTTTGACTAACCAAGTGGGTGTTTGTGCAGAAAGGAGCAGTGAGGGTGACGGCAGGGATGGAGTGTCCGCAAGCCCCTACCCCACAGCCTCTTCTTGCCATCTCCCCTCTCGCCGGGCGACCTGTGGATCCTCGCCTGCCTGAGTCACACTGGCTTCTCCCTGGTCTCTCTCGGTTTCGGGGTCTGCGTCTCCCTGTTTTTCCATCCCTGGGTGTCCTTGTCTTCCTCCTTTGTCTCTGTGCCTTGGTGTCTCTGCCTCCCTCTTGCTGTCCTTTGTCCCACAGGATAGGGTCCCTCCCCAACCATCCCCCTCCATGCCATTCCCTCTCTCCCACCTCTTCTGCCCTTTTTCCCTTCTTTCTGTCTCTCCTCTCTCTCCCGTCTTCGGGTTGCTACCGGCATCTCTCCCTCTCTGTCCCTGCCTCTGTCTCTCTCTCTTTCCCTCAACACTTCTCTCTTCCCCTGTGTCTCTGTCTTCCTCCCTATCTCTGTCTCTCTCCCCATGCTATGTCTGTCCCTGGGTATCTTTCCTTCCGTGTTTCTGTCTCTTCTCCCCTCCTGTCTCTGCATCAACCTCCCCACTCATCTGGAAGAAACGTTCTCTGCCACTGGCCTCTCTGCATCCCTACGCCGAGGGGATGGATCCTGCAGACCCCAGTGTGGACTCCCTCTAATGCTCTGGGTCCCCGCTGTGCCCTGCTGGGTCTGAGGAGAGCCTTAGACTGTCAGAACTGCCCATGTTCCAGGATGCCTCCACCCCAGAACTCTGCCTGATGAAGGGGCAAGTGTGACAAATGAGACGAGAGTCCCCAGGAGTGAGGGTGGACCCCTGGGATGGGAGGGGAGACTCAGGGCTTTTGGTGGCAGGAGAGTTGGGAGGCTCAGAGTTAAGTCAGACCAGCCTCATTCTCCATGAGGTCAGAGGCCCGTGGAACACACCCAAGTACCAACTGCCTGGCAAGGTGGCAAGGACTGATTACTTAGGGCTCAAATCCTTGCTGTGCCACTTACTAATTGGGTGACCGTGGGCAAGTCATTTCATCTTTTTGTGTCTCATTTCCTCACCTGCAAAGTGGAGATCACAATAATACCCACCTCATGAGTCAGTGTGAGGATGAGAATTATTTAAATTGTGTAATACTCTTAGAACAGCCCCTGACACATAGTAGGCATTCAACAAATATTAGCTTTTGTTATTTTTATAGTGTAATCACAAGACACGAGAGTTACTATATCCTGTGTGAGGGCAGAGGGGAAAGGACATTTTAGTTGGGGTCTTCTCCCAGGCCCCCATTTTTTCTCTTAACACTGTTTCTATGCAGCAAGGAGTGCTCAGGTCATAAGAAATGCTTTTCCTTCTCCTCACTGCCTGGCCACACACACTTTGTTCAAAGAGAGTCTGTGTCATTGAGAAAAAACACACTGCCTGGGTTTGAATCCTGGTTGCCCAGAGTCCTCACACCATATCCTCTCAGCTTAGCACCCAGTTCCCTTCTTCTATTGCTACATAACAAGCCACCCCAAAACCGAGTGTTAAAACACCACCATTTATTTTGTTCACAAATCTGCAATCTGGGCAGAGCTCAGTGGGAAAGCTTGTCTCTGCTCCACTTGGCATAACCTATAGTGACTCAAAGGCAGGGGGGTGGAATCATCCGAAGTCTCCTTTGCTCACACATCTGACAGTTCATGCTGGCTCTTGGCTGGGAGCTCAGCTGGGGCTGGAACATCAAACATGTGGCCTCTCCATGTGGCTTGGGCTTCCTCACAACATGGTGGCTGGGTTCCAAGGATGAGTGTCCCGAGAGAGAGAGAGCCAGGTGGAAGCTATGTCACCTTTTGTAACCTTTCCTTAGAGGTCATGCAGCATCTTCCGCTATATTCTGTTCACTGCAGCAGTCACGAAAGGCCGTCCAAATCCAAGGGGAGGAGAACCAGAGTCTACCTTTTTTTGGGAGCAAGCAGTGTCAACGAACTTGCCACCATGTTTTAAAACCACCAAATAGCCTCTGCTCTGTGGTCACTGATTGCCCTTGTGGTCCCCTGTGTACTCCTTGGACCAGGCCTTCTTGTTGGGGGATGGGATGCTGTGATTGTCCAGGCTTGCGTCACACCCCTATTTCTGGGGCCAGGGAGCACATTGACTGCAGCCAGGCTGAAGTCACACACAACAAGAGACTCCAAATCTCTTTGGAGAGATTTCTTCAAAGAAGGGAGGGTGGGAAGAAAAAAACAACATGTGTCCTCTCCAGAGAGTAAACAAGTAAACAAACACTCAAGGACATAATTACTCGGGGTGATAAATGCTCTGTTGGCAAAAGACAGGATGCTCTAAAGAGACCATGCCGAGGTGGGCAGTGGGGATGGAGCCTTGGACGGTTGGTCAAGGATGGTCATCACAGGAGTGATTTACACTGAGGCTGGAAGGGTGAGAGGGAGCCAGCTGGAGGAGGGCATTTCAGGCAGACGGTTTAGCCTGTGCAAAGGCCCTGTGGTGCAAAAGCTTGACATATTCAAGGACTTGAGTGACAATGTGTCTGGAGCAGAGTGAGTGAGATGGGGGTGTGTCAGAGGCAAGGCCCGATCACACCGTTCTCAAAGGCCATCCATGGTCAACAGTTTAGAAGGGAAGGTGCTGGTGAGATCCAGTTCAAGTTTACATGTATCATGCCCCAAATGGCCGGCAGGGAGTCATTTATACACGGTACCTTTTCAAAGTCTGTTGGTTCCTTACCCCACTACCTTTCAGCCCCTCACTGTGATTTCCCTCCAAAATCAGCCCCAGCATGGATGTGCCATTTCCCGCACCCCGTATTCCCCGTCGTATTTCCTGTGACTCCCTCTTCCTCCAGGTTCCTGTTGCTGCTCTGCCCACTAAATCTGCCATCAGTCACCGGGCCATGTCCCGCTCAACTCGAGACACATGACGTCAGCAGGTGGCAGCAGGAAGGCGACATTTTCCTCCCCCAGAGGCCACCCACGCTGCCAAGCCCATCCATCGCTCCATGGCGCACCCAATGCATCCAATTTAAATAAACAAATCCCCCAAACAGGGTCCAGTAATAGAAACGCTGACAGAGCCTTCTCTACAGCGTCTTGGGGTGTGCACGGGTCCAAAATAATTTGGGCCTCACCGAGGTGGAGGAGTTATTGAGGCTGTGTTGCACCTATGACAGTTTAATAAGATCTTGAAAATCAGGGACGTTCCATTGTACACCTGCTCATGGGGAGAAAAAGGGGGGAAAATGGCTGGTAGAGTTTTCTATCATGGGTCTTTTTTTTTAATACCCAGGTAGGACTCCCGTCACCCAAAGATATAATTCATTGCACGTGTGTGTGGGAGGGTAGTGAGCGAGGGAAGTGGGAACTAGACTTGTCCTGAATGATGACTAGGCAAGAACGAGGGAGGGCGCCCACCCAGGGCCTTCTTTTGTCTACACTGGCTGTATCTGGGGATGACGCAGCGTGTCTGGGATATGAGGCAAGACACACCCAGGTTCAAGAACTGTATCCTTCTCTGCCTCCCTTCCTCTCTCCCTCTGTCCCTCCCTTTCTTCCCCCTTCCCTCTCCTCTCTCTCCCTTTCTTCCCTCCAAGGTCATTTTTTGGCCAGGTGCTAGGCACGGGATGCTATAATGACCCCAAAGTGTCCAGGCTCTGCCTTCAAGGAACCAGCAAGTATGGCCAGGGAGAAAAATCTGCTCATCAAATGTCTTAACTTGGTCCCCATGAAAGCAGGACTGAAGGCACAGATTTCGGGACAAGGAGATGTATTTGGAGGTGATTGCAGGAAGCAGGAGTGAGGGAACTCAGGGTGAGACAGAGGAGGAAAAAATTCCAGTGACGGGTGTATTACTTATCTGGGTACCCCTGTGGGCAACAGGGGCGCAACGCCAGTGGGGACCTTCTGAGAAACAGCGTAGACTGTGTCTCAGCTTCGAGAAAACCCTGAGGCAGGGAAGCAGGGTAGTGTCCACTCCTGATGTGCTAAAATCAGTGGGTCAAGAGGGTGTGGCATTGCGCACCATGGACAGCTCCCACATTTGATGGTGGGCTTCCTGGAAGAAGTGACATATGAGAAATCTGACAGCTGAGAAGCAGTTACATAGTCACCAGGGTGGGGGTGGGGGGATGAGGAGGAAAGGACATTCCAGGAAGGCGGAACAGCACGTGCAAAGACCCAGAAGCAGGATGGAGCATGGTGCTTTGGAGGACTGAAGCCACGTGACTGATGCAGGAGAATGAGGGGAAGATAAACAGTACCCAGGACAGAAGGGGGCAGGAGGACCCAGACCCTGTGGGCACTGTGAGTCTCACTGGAAGTCTGGGGATGAGGACATCAGAGACACGATCATGGCTTGTGTGGAGAGTAGATGCCTGTGGTAGGTGGCTGTGGGGAGATGATGCAGGGAGAGCAGAGACGATACTGCTGAGGTTGTCCGGGTGGGAGATGAGGGTGTGCTGGCCTGGACTGGTCACCACTGACTCACCGTGATACCTGGACCAACAGACTCTGGTGTCGTCACAGCCTCGTGGTCAAAATTCCTGAGAGCTGTCATGAGGAGTAAAGAAGGTCGCGTCCGTGGTGGTGGCTAGCACAGAACCCTACGCATTGTGGGCGCTCAGAGCTCTTTCTTCCTCCTTCCTTCCTTATTTCCTTCCTTCCTTCCATCCTCCCTTCCTTCCTCCCTCCTTCCCTCCCTCCCTCCTTCCTTATTTTCTTCCTCTTCCTCTCTTCCTGACTCTGGATCTCAGAGTGCATTTCTGGGAGGAAGGGGTCTCACGTGTGCATTATCAGTGGCAATAGAAAGAGAGCACCGCTGGCTTTGCCTTTGGGACAGTCCCCTCAACTGCAGGACGGGATGTGTCTGCCCAGCCATGCAAACTGTTGAGTGCGGTGCACAGGACCATGAGCTGAGACGTCTGCGCCCAACACAGGACAGTAGACTCCTGACTCCATGGTGCTCCTTCTCTCCCTCCCAAGCCAGGCTGTTATGCAAATGGGCTTTCCAGAACCCCCAGACCCCCTCCACCATGCCTCCCCCACTGAGATCTTGTCTCAAATTCTTCCTTAATTAGGTTTCTCCGTCTGCAATCCCAGAGGTCTCAGAGAGACCCTGGGGTTCAGCAGCTTTCACTTTCAATAGACTACACTGTGGGAGTATTCAGTCATTCACACCTCGGTGTGAACTGGGTTGAAAGACGTGAATGTGCTAAAGGCAAGTGGCCAAGTTAGTGGCCTGATCAGCCAAGTGAGCTGGGCTGCACCCACTGCGAGGCTGGAGGGCAGAGGGATGTGGGAGGTGGGGGGATGGGAGAACCAGAGACCCCACTCTCTTCCTCTCTCTGAGCCTCCCTGCACCACTTCGTATAATTGGCAAGTTGGGCTATGAAACCCTGACGACTTGGCACCTTGGAGCTCCAAACAGGATTTCTATGGTACCCAGCGCCAAGCACAGTACCCGGCATGCAGCAGGCACCAAATAAGTATCAGACAAATGAACAGATGGACAGATGGACAAACGGCTGATTGAATGAATAAGTCAGTGGTTGCATGAGCAGCTATACCAGGACATCACTGATCAGACTCTGGTGAAAATTTTTTGGGCTGGTGGTTTGCATCCCAGAACCCAGGGTCAGCCTGCTTGTGTTGGAAGCCTGTTTCCCAAGGGGGCTCCCAGATCCAGGTTCTGTAGAACATCCCATTTTGCCTCTGAGGTGCTTGGGAGAATCCTTTCTAGATGGTTCTCTATCCCAGGCCATTGGATTTTAAGTGGCTATGACAGGTCCTCAGGCACAAGGAATATGACAAGGGCTTCCTGTCCTGTTGGGCAGTGGGATGGGGGATGGGAGCATGTAAAATGCAGGTGGAAAACCAGGCTTATTCATACTTCGGCCATCCGTGGAACGTCCCAGAGAGGTGCTAGGGCTCCAGAGACATTGTTTAGGTTGGTTTGGAGACCAGAGGAAGGACTTCTCTCTCACTAGAGAATCCCTGGAGTTTTCATTCATTCACTTAGCTGTTCCTCTGATGTCCATTCTAAGCATTCACTCATTCATCTCTTTATTTTTTTCATGCACCCATCATCATTTAGCCATCCAACTATGCATCTATCCACCCTAGACTATCCATCCACCCATTCATCCACTCACCTATCTTTCTATCCACTATCCGTCCATCTACTCATCTCATTGGTACATCCATCTATTCATCTCTCTAACTACCCACCTACACATCCACCCACCTACCCATCCACTCATCCATCCATCCATCCATCATCTCCAGGGCTCTCTTCTAGAAATATGAAATCAGGTTGGTGTCTACCTCTGGAGACATGTACCTGTGTGAATGTTTCCCAGAGTGGGCTCTGAGTACATGACATTGATACCCTTGCTCTCTATTCTATGCTCCTTGCAGACATTGCTAACTGATCACAGAACTATTTACACTGAGCTGGACATGGCCTCGAAACAGGGCGATCACATAATTTACTATGCAAACCATGACACTTTAGAGAGTGAAAGGGGATATGATTAAAAATTATTTCTGAACAACAGGTATAAACTGGGACAGTCATGGGAAGACCAGAGAGTTTGGACATCCTACTTCAAAAAGTAGCTCAGTTCAATGTTCCTGGCAGCCATAATCAATCGATTACCAAAAAGGGCATGTGAGATAAACCTTATTTGCTTTTCCGGGTCTGGACAGACAATCCAGAGTACCTGATCTTTCTGGAATGGCATTCGTCTGGATCTGGTCAGACACCTGGTCAGACATCCCCTCCCATGCCTGAGTGGCCATGCTATCCTTCAAGGAGTGAGCTACCCCTTGCTCTGTATTTCTGAGCCTCCATGACAGGGGGCTTCTGCATGGCAAGCTCCACCCCAAAACCATGTCTCATAGATGTCCTCAGAAAGGACCTGGGGGGGGGGCATCTAAGTCAAAAAATGGCTTTGGAAGTCCTTGCTGCCCCCTTGAAGGACTGAAGGGGTGGGTCCTTACCACAATGGAGCCAAGAGTTAGGGAACAGTGGGACCAGCCCAGGGGAACTTGTGCAGGGTAAGAGCCATCCTCGGTTCTAGTAAATTCTGACACTGTCTCATTTATGCTGGCCTCAAGGTGGCTGCAAAAGGCACCCCCAAACCCCTCGATGTCATTCATCTGAGGATTCCCAGCGGCTGGCCATTCCTGAATGCCTACGAACCATAGTGAAGGTTTGGGGTGTGTGGTCAAAGGACTTTCCTCTCCCACAGAAGTGACCATGATTAACCATCTTTACCTCCTTAATTCACAAACCCGGAAAGCTCAGGGGGGAGATGCACCCTGCTCAAGTTCACTGAACAGATTCATGGTAGGACTGGGCTCCCCAGCCTGGAACTCCTGAATCCCCGTCTGCTTTCCCCCTGACTTTGGTACCCTCTGAAACACCTGTGAAATAGGTACAGTTAAAACTGGATATCTGAGAGTAAAGCACATCTTTCCCTATCAAGTAAAACGTGGTAAGTTGCTTTAGTAAAGATAGAATACGTGACTCGAGCACGAAGTGCTGAAAGAGAGCATTTATCCAGCTCCTACTGTATACCGGGATGGTTCTCCCATTAAGTTAATGCAAGAAGGTTCTGCAACCTTTCTGAGGTAGGGTTGTTCTGTGCATTTCACAGATGGGGAAAGAGACTCAGAGAGGTCAGTTGAGTTCACATAGCTGGCAGGGCCAGGGCTGGGGATGTGAACCTGGGCCTGGCCGGGTCTGGAGACCAAACTCTTGCCATTTCTCCCCTTGGCCCCGAGCTGCTCAGCCTGGGGCTCCCCCAAACGCCGCTGAGTCTTTGAATGACTCCTAAATCCACTTACAGTGGATAAATAGAGTGTTGTCAAGGGTTTGGAGACTCAAGCAGTGGTTCACGCGGCTGCTGATTCCGTAGTAAGGCCGACACCTCCTGTTTCCTGAGCACCTATGTGTGCCCAGCATGATCTGAGCTACCGCACCCACCAATCCTGAGTGTGACCCTCGCTTTACGGATGAGGAAACTGAGACCAGGAGAGGGGAGGCCACGCAGCAAGGAGGAGGCAAAGTCAGGATCTGAACCCACGCTCCGACCCCCGTGTTCTTTCGGGATAACCTCAGTGGGAATACGCCATCCCCAGGGCCATAAAGAAAGGCCTCGTCTCTAATTCTTCCCTTCCTGGGATGCAGGAGACAGCTGGGATGTGCTGCGGCTCCCAGATGGATGAGCAGCATTATCGGATCTTCACGGCGCTAATAACCGTGCCAGCACGTGGAGCAGGCCTGGAAGACGGATGGTGTCTCCGGCATCCTCCGCCACGCCCAGCCCTGTCTCCGACCTTCCTCAGGGAATGTGGCCCTTGATGGGAGGCCACCTCTGGCTCCCCTGCCATATCCAAGGAGGGCATGCTGGGGCCGGGGCCCTTGACCTCGGCCAAAGCATTCTCCTCATTGTGCAGCGGGCAAACCTGAGTCCAGGCTAAATCGGAAGGGCCTTACCCGAGGACAAGAACCAGCTCAGAGGCACCATCACATCAGGTCCTAGGAGGACCAGTGGTCCGCCTAGGGCCTGGCATTTAAATAAAACAAGGGTGACGCGAGAAACCTAGTGGTAACGAAGACCTTGATCATACACTCCGACAGTCAGTGCCTTGTGTGAGCATCAGGCAGCCCTGTGATTCTGGTGCTGTTCCCATTTTACAGATGTGAAAGCAGAGGCTCAGCCCCATGAGTGATTTGCCTGAGGACACAAGATTTCAAGAAGTGGGGACTGAATCTGAACTCATACCCAGCTGAGCCCAGGCCCTTGTATTTTCATTTTCCACATGTGCTGCCTCTCTCCTAGTGGTCTGATCTCCAATGAACTCCTTCCTGGACCTTGAACTCTCTGTGTTAAAAGTGGAGCTCAGAGTGTGCACGGTGGGGTGAATACGAGTTCCACATCTGTGGATTCAACCCACCTTGGATCCTAAGTATTTGGGGGAAAAAAAATTCCAGACAGTTCCAAAAAGCAAAACTTGAATTTGCCACGTGCAGACAACTATTTGCATAGCATTTACCTTGTCTTTGCAGTGATTTTCATAGCATGTACATTGGTATTAGGGATTATAAGTGGTCTAGAGATGATTATTCGGGAGGGTATATATAAGGGTCTTGAGCACCTGGAGATTTTGGTACCTGCCGGGGTTCCTGGAACCAGTGCACCACAGATACCTAGGGATGACTGTATTTCTAGTTAAAAATAATGATATTGGGCTTCCCTGGTGGCACAGAGGTTGGGAGTCCGCCTGCCAGTGCAGGGGACACGGTTTCAAGCCCTGGTCTGGGACGTTCCCACGTGCCGCGGAGCAAAGAAGCCCGTGCGCCACAACTACTAAGCCTGCGCTCTAGAGCCCGCGAGCCACAACTACTGAAGCCTGCGTGCCTGGAGCCCGAGCTCCCCTACAGGAGGAGCCACCGCAATGAGAAACCCGTGCACCGCAAAGAAGAGTAGCCCCCGCTCGCCGCAACTAGAGAAAGCCCACGCACAGCAACAAAGACCCAAAGACCCAAAGACCCAACGCAGCCAAAAATAAATAAATAAAAATGATATTGGCAGTGACCACTTACTGAGCACTTACCCTGAGCCTGGCAGTATCAGCGCCATCGGAGTCTGTGAGTGGAGTCTTCTTGTCCCCACACTGCAGATGAGGGAACTGAGGCAGCCCACCCAACCTCGCAGAGAAGCAGGCTCACGCTTCTCCCTGCGTTCATTCCAATTTTGCTTCTTGCGTGTGTGGGCAGATCCAGGCTTGGGGCCTCCTGGGGGAGATCAGACGGAGACGTTCTCAAGGGGCCTCTCTCCCCATGGTCTGTCTGTGGTTCTGGAAGCCGGCAGCCAGATGTTTGGTGTCCACGGGGCAGGCCCCAGCTGTGGCCCTGGATGCCGAGGGCCTCCTTGGCTGACCTCATGGGGCTGGGAGGGGTGCTCTCTGAGCCTCGGGTTCAGCCCGAGGTCGGGAGTGGGCTGGGAAAGCACTTGTGCAGGGGTGCGGGTTTGCAGGAAACTTCTGGATCCTTCTCCCAGGGCTTGGGAGATCCCAGGGACCCCCGCTCTTCAGTCCCCCAACACCCACGCATGTGGAGGCCACCCTGGGGCTGGCTTCCTTGGGCCAAGCAGGAGGGCTGGCTGTGTGACCAGGGTAGGTCACTCACCCTCTCTGGGCCTCAGTCACCTCATGTGTAAAGAGGGGTCAGACCATCGGGATTATCTGTCTCCCACAACTTGTCCAGCTTGAGAGGCCTGAACCCCAGTGCAGGAGGTCAACTGGCCCCTTACTCAGCCTTCCCCAGACTCCCCCAGCTTGCAGCCCTGAGGAAGGCATTTCTTTCCCCTCCCTGTGCCACAGTGTCTGCACCTGTAAAATGGGTTCACGAATAGTGCCTGCTTCAGGGGTACGTGAAGCAGGGACCTTGGCACAAGGTCCACACTGAGTAAGCGGAAATGCAGCCTGATAGGAAAACCTGCCCACTGAGGCTGGCTCTCTCCTCCTGGGAGAGAGATGGTGGGTGGCATCCATTGACTCTATTGTGATTTTTAGATGATGGCGTTCATTGGTCAGTCCTCCAAATTGTGGGCTGGTGTCTGGGATTTTAAATCAGCCTCGATCAAACTTCACTGTGCCCAGGAATCCCTCGGAGAGCAGGTTAAAATTCAGATTCTGATTCGGCAGACCTGGCTATCTGATTTGCAGGACCCAGTGTAAAATGACAATGCGGGATCCTTGTTCAACAATTGGTTAAAAGGATTTCAAGACATCGATCTCAGAGCATGAAATTAAACACATGAGCCAGCGCAGGTCTGATGCCCGCAAAGCTGGCCTGAGAGTCTGCATTTCTAATAAACTTTAGGGGAGCCCGCTGCTGTTGGCCCCGGGTCACACTTGGAGGAGCTGGGTTTAGGGTTTCAGGGGCAGCCTCGGGAAGCATTAAATGCTCACCTGGTGTCGGTTCTGGTCCTCTGCCTTGTGGTGTGAATTTGGACAAGTCTGGCCTCTCTGGGCCTCAGTCTCCGCAACTGGAAGGTGACCGGGTCAGATGAGATGGCCAGTAAGCTCCCCTCTGGCACCCTGTCCCCCCACGGAGCCCCCAACCTGGACCCCCAAGCCACTGGCCTGGATCAACTTGCCACAGTCGCCTCGTCCATCCAGCTGGGCTGCAAGCGATTTTTAAACAAAGCCCACGTTCCTTCCCAGCTATCAATTTTCCGTGTTCCCAAGCCCACCACCACGCCTGCAATTTCCTCGCCAAGCCAACGTCTTGGAATAAACAAATGGTGAAACCCTGGCAAGCAAATAAATAAGCAACTCCCCACCACACCCCACCATGTCCCACGTCACTCCGGCATCTTTCAGAACAAGTGTCCTGGTGACAATGTTGAGACATCAGGGGCCCGGCCAGGGGAGGGGGTGGGGCTGGGGAGCTGGAGAGGACAGTTGGAATAAAACAGGTCAGAAGTCCAAGGAAGGTCAGTTGACTTTAATCCCATAATGGAAATCAGGGAGGATTTTGCCTTCGAAGACTTCCAGTGGACTTTTGCCCTGAAGATGACACGTACTGTACATGGAGAGAGTGGCTTTTAGAACTATTAGAAAGTGGGTGTGCTGGCGACGGGGAGGGGGTGCCCAAGATGGGAAAATTAAAATTCCACTCCTGCTGAAGGTTCCTGGGCTCCAGCTCGCCGCGCAGGCATCGATCTGTTCCAGCACTTGACTTTCAACCACGACAAAACTGTGGGCAAATTAATTGTTCTCCAGGATATTAAGCATCAGACTCCATTAATCCTTTCTGAGCGAGATGCTTGCTGAATACTAATCGGGAGGGTTCCAGGCTGCCATGGGGTGATTTTCCTGCTCCCTGAGGCCCCACCATGTACCACCTTTCTCTGTCTCCCTCGGGTGTGGGTACCAAGGACTGAGCCCCTGCCCCCTCCCCTAATTTCTCTTTGTGGCGAAGGACAGAGCGGGGATAGGAGGGCCCGACCTAAACCTCCCCTCCCCCGCCTAGGAGGCTTCTTCCTGGGAAGCAGGGGGACTGGTAGCAAGATTGTTTTATGCAAATTCCAGTATCTGTATGCAGGCGTGGCCGTGAGGATGAACGCAAAAAATAATTGCCAAATTATGCACGTTGTGTTGGTTTTCCTGAATCCGGAGCCCTTTTTAAAAGAAAAAGCGAAAACACAGAGACGCGTGTGTATAAAACAGAAAAACAACCCGTGGCTCTGGTCACCCGACGTGGGGTGGGCTGCTGCGGATTTGGAGGGGGATGGAGGGGAGGCTCCAGGGCCAGGAATCAAGGTTCTGGGCTCTAGGCTGCCACCCAATGGCAAGGAGCCCTTGAGCAAGTAACTTCCCTTCCTGGGGCCTCAGTTTCCCCATCTGCAGAAGGGGAGGAAGGCAAGAGGCCTGACAGTGCTGGGGGGACCCACTGAGCTTCAAGTGAGGTTGACTCTCCTTGCACAGCATGGGTCTGTGGGGACAGGGAGGACGCCTGGGACCTCCCCTTGCCCTCTAGATTCCCCTGTCTCGTTGTCAATGGCGACATCCTTCTTATTCCAGTAAGGTTTCCTGCCATCAACTCATCTCAGGGTGGTTTGAAACTATTCAGCAGTCATGGCTCACGGGCCCAGCCGCTCTGTGGCATGTGGGATCTTCCCGGACCGGGGCACGAACCCGTGTCCCCTGCATCGGCAAGCGGATTCTCAACCACCGCGCCACCAGGGAAGCCCTATCGCCCCATTTTGAAGACTGCAGCTCAGATCAGGAGAGGGACGAAGCCAAAATCATATCCTGTAGGAGACAGAAGGAGGATGAGATGGCATATCTGTACCCTCATCCTCGGACAATTCTACCCCCTTCCCACCCTGAGCTGCCTCTCCTGGTTAGCTGCTGCTGCTACTTGCTTCCCTCCCATGTGGAGAGCTCCGAACTGCACTGAGCAGGGTGCCGTTCTTGCTTCCTACAGTCTCAGCTCTGCCTGGTGCATCCTGAACCCAGAAGATTCACCGGGGGTCAGACCCCAATTTAGAGGTTCCCAGATCTAATCACAAAAGGAGGCTAGAATCACCCCCACATATCGTGGAGCAGTTTGTGCTAAACACTTCCCATGTGTCACCCCTTCGACCACTCACAACCACTCCATAAGTGGGTCCTATCATGATCCTGTTTTCTGGATAAGGAAACTGAGGCTCAGAGAAGCCAAGCCACTTGCTCAAGGTCACACAGCAAGTCAGTGACAATGCTGGGTTCAAATCTGCATCGGACTGACTTCAGAGCCCACTAGCTATACTATATAAGTAGCTTATCTTCAGTTCCTCTTTCCCCCCATCCTGGGGGATGGAGAGGCTTTCCTTGCCCCCCACCCTCCCTGCTGACTCCACTACTCCTCATTGTCCCCAGGATGTCTTCTCTGACCTCAGTGGACACAGAGAAAAGCATGCCAGCCACTTGGTAACTGAGAGGATATTTATGCCTGTGCAAACACCACCCAAGGCTTCTGCATGATTTGGAGCTAAATGCAGTGTGACTTAATTAATGCACATGTAACATGCGAGAATATTACACCTATTAGAACTCACAGACAATTAACACTCCCGGGCCAGTGCTGCCACCGTGTCCCATGATAAAGGCTCTGACATATCCCCTGTGCTGAATCAGTAGCTCACAGTTATGCTTCTCCCCACCTGTGCTCCAGTCCAATTTGCCTCTTTGCCTTGGATTTTCTCTCTTCCCCTTTTATTTACTTTGGTTTTACTTATTATTTTATTTTTTTCAGCTTTACTGAGATGTAATTGACATATAACATTGTGTAAGTTTAAGGTGTACAATGTAATGATTTGATGTATGTATATACTGCAAAATGATTACCACCATAAATTTAGTTAACATATCCACCACCTCATATAGTTACAAATTCTTTCTTGTGTTCTCTTTCCCCTTTATTTTAAACTTTTCTATATTTAATCTCCCAGCGTAGGCAATTTGGAATCATTACATATTAAAAATTATTACATATAAAACTTTATATTATATGTTACATTACATATTTTAAAAATTCTGAGTTGGAAGTATTTTGTGCATAAAAGTTTCTAAGTGCCATGTTGCCAGGAGTAATGGGTCATCAAATATTTTTAATTTCCTGCTTTCCCAAACTTCAAGGGACTACCTTTCTTTCTTGTTTGACTGTTTATAAGAGAGAAAAAAAAGTCACCTCTTCCAGGGAGCATCCCCTGATTGCTTTACTTCTTTTGGATACTTTTCTCCACTGATATCCTCCAGCACTTGATACTATAGGCTCCATGAGAGAAGGGGCCCCATCTGCCCTCCCCCAACCCCACCCCAGAGAGCCTCAGCTCTCACAGTTGTGAAATGAGGTCCAGAAGACTTTTCTACCTGTTCGTTGGGGCTGCAGGGAAGAAGAAGCAAGATGTGGGCATTATGCAAATCTACTGCTGAGTTTGATGCAGTGTCTTCTCTGTGCATTCATCTTTCCATCTGTCAAATGGGCATGCCAATACCTTCCGGGAAGCTTGGCCTGAGTGTTAAAGAATCTGTCGTCACATGTAAAAAGCCGAGCCTGGTGCCCATTGCTGGGGTAAATGACCTCGTGCCTGGAGCATTGCACGAGTCAGGCATCCCCTATCCATTCTAAAAGCATTTGTTGTGCACCTACTTTGTGCAAGGGTTATATTGGAGATTAAGTTAGACGCAACTCCCTGCTCCAGGAGGCTTCCAGTCCAGTTGGGGTTGATGGACAATAAACCCACAAACAGATAAACACATGGCTGATCCTGGCTCATGATACAGGTTAGGAAAGAAATATCTAATGACAAGGTCACAGTTTCTTGGGCTGGTCAGGGAGGGCTTCCTGGAGGAGATAGCCATTGAAGAAGGAGGAGGAGTTGACAGGTGACAAGGAGGATGAACAGATTCATGAGGTCGGTGCCCAGCCATATCACCCCCTGAAAGCTGAAGGGATGGCTGCAGGCGCACGTTTGGTCTGAACGTGGGGCAGGAGAAAAATATAGGGGAAGGACCGCCCCTCCCCTGGGGGAAGCAGCCCTCACCTGAAGGCAGATAGGTGCTGGGGTACAAATCCCCCACCTTCCTGGCCCCTTGGGGAGATGACCCTGAGATGCATGTTCTACGTAGTTTACCAGAGGCCCCGGCACACCTGAGCCCCAGGTGCCCACAGTGGAAACCTGCTCATTTATGCAGCCTGACTTGGCTGCTGGCTTCTGTGGGTGCTTCTTGGGACCTGCTCCCAGATAAACCGGCCCTGGAGTGCTTATCGCAGGGTCTGTGGCTGACGCCTCCCATACAAAGACTCTTGGGGGCCAGGGGGTGGCTCTGGGCCCCCAGCTTGGGGTACCCCTAGAATCCTCCCAAGAGACCCCTCCCCTCAGTGGTCCCCGGGCCCCACCTGCAAGGCAGGGGGATTAGGAGGGTCCCCAGAGCTGCCCGTCAGATCCCTCCCCAGACACTCTTTCCAAAAAGGATTAAATAAATATGTCCAGCAGGAGGGGGAGCCCCGGCTTTCACTGCCCGCTGGCGGGAAATTAAATAATGCTCATTTCTGCTGCTGTGAGCTGAGCGAGGCTGGCCAAGCCACAGGGCCGGGCCTGGAGGCGGCTGCGATTGGCAGCTCGTGGCGAGCCCTAAATCAGAGGAGCCGATGAAATTTCTAATAACAGGAGCGCGACTGGCATCAGCGTATAAATAAAGTTCCCCTCTTGAAAGGCAGCTTATTCCAGCCTTGCCGCCAAGGATATTAAGCCCGGAGGACTGGCGGCTGCGGCCAGGCTGGACCAAGGCCAGAAGCCAGCTGGGCCCGGGAGGCGTGAGTTCTTCCCCGGCAGAGGCTCTGCTGCCCCTGAAACATTGCCTGGGGTGGAGCCCCTGGGCGTGCCGAGCCCTGAGCTAGGTGGGTGCATGTTTGCAAGGAGGGTATTAATTTGCAGAGCAGATTTTATCCTTCCCATTGCCTAGATGAGCACACCAAGGCTCAGAGGAATTAGGTGTCCTGCCCAAGGTCATACAGCTGGTAATCGGTCCCTTTGTGTGGGTAGGGTGGGAGTGAGGGAGGGATTTAAAGCCAGGTCTGATTCCACAACTCCTCGCAGCTGTAAAATGGCCCAAACCACCCTACCTGGGATCTGGGCCACTTCCCAGGCTGGCCTCGCCCTGCTTCTCTGTTCTACATCCAGGCTGCTCCTTACAGAGATGAGCCAGCCCTATCCCTGCTCCCAGGGACCCACAGTCCAGTGGGGGTGGGGCAGACATGTCTACAGAGAACCCTCATGATCTCTTCAAATTGGCCCCAGTCTAGCTGAGTGACTGAGCCCATGTGGTCTGGAGCCAGACTGCCAGGGACTGAATCCTGTCTCCACCACACTGGCCATGCGGCCTTGGGCAAGTTACTTAACCTCTCTGGGCTTCCTCATCTGTAGAATGGGGATAATGGTTGATATGAGAATCGAATAAGATGATTCATGTAGAGGGCTTGGCATAAGTGCCTCGTAAGCACGTGCTTTCATTTCTTACCATCCATCCATCCATCTATCCATCCATCCATCCACCCATCCATCCACCCATCCATCCATCCATCCATCCATCCATCCACCCATCCACCCATCCATCCATCCATCCATCCATCCACCCATCCATCCATCCATCCATCCATCCATCCATCCATCCATCCACCCATCCATCCATCCATCCATCCATCCATCCATCCATCTATCCATCCATCCACTCATCCATCCATCCAACAACCCATCCATCCATCCATCCACCTATCCGTTTGTTATTGTGGCCAAAATGCCCGGCACGTAATTGGTGCTTTGTACATATTCAATTTCTTATAATTTCTTATAATTAGACATGCCACTGTATTGAGTACTGTGGGCACCGGCAGGGGGAATTTCTATTTCTTCATAGAAATAATTGTCATAAAGTGATTGTTTAAGGTTACACTCATGAAATCTGAGGCCCCCGGTCCACGGAGGTTCAGAGAGGACTTCCCCTAGCAGGAGTCACCTCCCCTAGGGCCTGTGGGTGAGGGGAAGGGCCTTTCAGGCAGGGGGAGCGGCATGAGCAAAGGCCATGAAACAGGGAGGAACTGCAGGGAGGTGTCCTGTGAGCCCCTCTGCAGGCCAGGCTCTAGGGCAGGTCAGGAAACTAGGAGGATGTGAAAGGGCTCAGGATCCCGCCTGCCTGTTTTATAGATGGGCAAACTAAGGCCTGGGGAGAGATGAGAGCCAGAGTCGGGCGGATCCTGGGTTTGCCACTTTCTAGCCCAGTGCTTTCCTCCTAGGAGGAAGAGCTCACTCCAGCTGGGAGATGTTCAGGCCACCACCTGAGCCGGGTGTATGTCTCAGCTCAAGCGAATTCTCTCAGCAGCCCCTGGAAGGAGGCACACGGGTCCACTTCACAGAGCAGGAAGCTGGGACTCAGTGGGTTCAGCACAGCTGTCAGTGAAGGAGCTGGGATTCAAAGCAGGAACAAATGCTGTAATCTGGGTTCACGCCCTTGGACTCTCCTACCTGGGGAGGAGGTGGACAAATAGAAGGAGGTGATGGTGGGGCGGAGTGGTACTGAAGGGATGGGCACACTTTTCCACTCTGTCCTTCTTGGGCCGAGAGTGTCCGCTCAGGCCCGGCCACCGCCTGGATAGATGCTCTGGCCCCTCTCCCCTTCTTTGTCCCTGCCCTATTGTCTCCAGATTCTGGTTCCATTTCAGAATCTGACTTCACAGGGCTTGGCCCTTTTGTGCAAACTGCAAAGCCCTTTTCTTTGTGATTATAATTTTTTCTTTTTCTTTTCTTTTTTGGAATCCAAAATCTCTTGACAGGAAAATCGCTGCTTGAGGTTGGAGAAGCTTGTTTCCTCCTCCATGCGAAAGCCATTACAGGGCTGTCCAGGACGGAGCCCACGCATGTGTGCACACAGACGGTCCAACTCCCTTCCCTGCACCCTGGAAAAGTGTGTCCAGCTGTCAGGCTGGAGCCGGCCCGGCCGGAGGTAATGCAAACCAGGCCGCCGGGGGAAGCACATTCTTTAATCAGGACTCATGTCCCCGCAGCCCCAGCCCCGCTTGCATCAGGTACCTGCTCTTTCACTCGGGGTGGTGGCTCCTTTGTGGCTACGGAACAGCCCGGGCTGTGGCCTGGTGGTCCCGGGGGAGGGAGGGGTGGAGCGGGGAAGCTTCCTGGCTGGTCCAGGCCCCTCTGTGGAGCTCGGGCTGGGGGATTGGGCAGAGCGGGGCTGATGCTGCTGGGGGTGGGGGTGGGGTACCCTCTGAAGGTGAGTATGGGGAGGGGGTGCAGGGGAGAGGAAGCTGGGGTCTTGGGAGAAAAAGGGAGGACAGGGAGAGAATTGAGGAGGATGGAGTGAGAGTGGGATGGGAAAGGAAGTGGAGAAATGGAGAAAGTAAGACAGAGAGAGAGACGAGGGAGCCAAGGATAGAGAGAAGAAAGAAAGAGACAGGAGGAGGGGCAAGTGGAGGATTAAATGAGGGAGTGAAAAAAAATGGAGAGAGATAAACAGAGAGAGAGGAGCAATTAAGGGAAAGAAAAGGAAAAAAGAGCCCAAGATTATTTTGCAGAAGTCTATGGGGAGGTGGCTGGAATCCGTGGGCTTGGCCTCAGAGAGGCCTGGGTTTGACTCCTTTCCAGGCCATGTGACCTTGACGAGTTCCTGCCCCCTCCCAGACCTCAGTCTCCAGATCTGTAAAATGAGCCTACCAAGGCTGAGGCTTCTCCTGGGGACACAGAGGAGGGTGAAAACCGGGTGGCAAGAAGGAGGCTGTGGTTACTTTGTCATGGACTCGGGGCCTCTATCACAGCCCACAAGATGGGAGGATTTCTCGGCCCTACAGGAACGGGCTGCCAGTCCTTTTGAGAGAAGTTTGATTTCTGTGTTTACTTTGGTGCTGATCCTGACTTCTAGCAGCTAGAGACTAGCTGCTTCCAAGGCCAAAAAGATTGCCTGTGTGTGTGCACGCGTGTGTACATGTGTGTGTCAGTGAGTTCACGTTCACCATAGCGACACCCCATCCCAAGACTCCACAGCACACCAGAGTCCCCCGTCATCCCGGGGGGCTGGATTCTGGCCCCGACTGGGGAGTCCATCTCAGGCTCTCAAGCCTACTGGTGATGCTGGTGGATGGCCAGGGCTTGCTGTGGCCCAGCCAAGCCTCTGCCATCGATCATGGGGACCAACAAAGAGAATCCAGGTTGAGGACGGTCCTGAGGATGAGAAGGGCAGTGAGGTGATGGGAAAGGGAGCCTGAGGTCAGCTAGGGCCCAAGTCACCACCCCAGCTCTGAGCTCTGTGAAACTGGTGTAGCGTCACCCTGCGGTCTGTCTCTTAGAACTGCCGTCAAGACAAGTGCAGCAAAGGTGGTTCTCTGAGCCCCACCTTCCTTGTTCCCAACCCTGCCCATCCCACTGCACCGTCCTGCTTGTGCTTGTGTCTCCGCCTCTGGCTGTGAGCCGTGAAAGGGTAGGGACCACACCTGTCTGGCTCACCTGATAATCCAATGCCCAGTGAACGGGAAGTGCCAACCAACGTTAGTGCCTTCCTGCTGTGCCCTTCTCCCCGTTTCCAACTTTGTCCAATAATGTGTGTGTCCACCTTGACCTGGAGACCTCAGGCCCAGGGGTTTTATCCCAGCCCCTCCCCCATCCCTCTGTGAGACTGAGGGTACAAACTCGGGACCTCAGTTTCTCCATCTGTGAAATGGGCCTAGGCGTGCCCATGTTGCCTCTCCAGGTTGTAGGGAGGATAAGGGAAAGGGGAGCTCTGTCTGAGGTTGGTGGGGTGGGGGGCTTGTTCTCGCCGTTTGCAGGAGTACTGGATCAGGAGTCTGGGGGTGGTCTGTGCTCAGAGTGGCAACTAAGGGTCAGTGGGATATGGGGCCTCAGGTTTCTCATCTGTGACTGGCCCATCCTGTGCTCTCTCCCCACTCCCAGGTCCCCAAGGTCCCTGGTCCTGACTCTGGCCCCACCGTCCCAGCTGTCTTCTATGCTCTTATCTCCCCACTCTGTTCCGCCCCCCAACCCCCGCCCCCATTCATCCCTTGTCAGAGGTCATGGGTTGGGGAGGGGCCTCCCCTGCCTGGCTGGCGGAGCTTTATCTGTAATCTAATGCTGGCCCCAGGGACAAGGGGTCAGGGGCACTGCTGGAATGAAAGAGGAGGCCAGCGAGGACTCCTCGAAGAGGGAGATGGGGGAAGGGAAGATGGTGGTGGGAGGGTCCGGGCTCTCTCTCTCTGCTCTCTGAATGCCCCTTGGCGGGCGAACCTC
>NW_020172781.1:7652555-7735869 GCF_003031525.2 Neophocaena asiaeorientalis asiaeorientalis | reverse complement strand
GGGCGAATGATTTATCCTGCTGAAGTCTGTTTCCTCCCCTGCACAGCAGGGTCAGCGCACGATCGAACGAGCCCTTGTACCCCTTACGTGGCCTGACGGGTCCTTGGTTCTTACACTCCACCGGCCACTCTGGTGCCTGCTGAGAACACGGAGCCTCTGAAAGGGGGTCTGGGAGAGGGCGAGCTGGGATTTAAAACCAGTTCTGTGTGTCTCCAGGGCCATGCTTGTACTCCCCACAGCAGACTGGTGGAAGTCAAAGGTCAAAGTCCCAAACCAAGCTTTCCCGAAGTTCCAGGAGGAGAGCGAATTATCTCCCACTCACAGATAAAGGCTCCTCTGGGATGTTGCACCTCTCCCTTGTGGCAGCTTGCAATTTTCCGGAGAAGGTAGCGCTTGCAGTACTTACGAGGGAGTTTTATAGAAAGTAACCACGTGAAAGAGGCAGGGAAGGGCATCTTTGGCAGCGGGAACAGCACGTGCAAAAGCACAGAGTCATGAAGCAGGATGGTGTTTGCAGAGAAGGTGGATCGTTCTGTGTGCTGGAGTCAAGGCTGCTTGTGGGAGTAAAGTAGGAGTACGCGTCTGGGGAGGCAAGCCAGGCTGGGGTGCACTTCTGGCTGTCGGTGGATAGTTTTCAGCAGAGCTCCTTTTATAAAATTCTTCCTGTGGGCGGCGCTGGGCAGATAGATACTCAATTGTCAGGGACAGGTCTAGATGCAGAAGACTAGTTCAGAGGTAGGTGATTGGGGGAGTAAACCAAGCTTGAAAGCCAGATGTTCAGGTGAGATGAGTCCAAGTCCAAACACATCAGGGGTGAAGTTTGTGGCATAGCATCTATCAGTGGGAAGGGTGATGGAGCAGGAAAAGTTGAGGGTAATGCCCAAATCTCTGGCTTGGGCAGCTGGGGGGAAGGGGCAGGTGTTCCATGAGATGGGGGTGAGTGGGCAGCTTCGGGGCAAGGAAAATGAGTTTAGATGGACACATGTCACCTCTGAGGAGTTGGTGAGTGTATCAGTTATCTGTGACCACAATAATGCTGCATGACAAACAGCCACTAAAGCTCGGTGGAATTCAGTGATCAATAATTATTCAGCTTATGTGTCCGTGGAGTCCAGGTGATTTGAACTGGGCTGGGCTGATCTTACCTGAGACGGTGCAAAGTCCTGGAGGGGACGGGCTGCCAGCTGATCTAGGTTCAGCTTCACACATCCCATACTCCAGCATGCTAGCCTGAGCATGTCCTCACGGCCTCGGCAGAGATGCAAAAAGCCCAGTCACGCAAGTACTTTCCAAGCCTCTGCTTGCATCATGTTTGCTAACTTCCCATTGGCCAAAGCAGGTGGCTGAGCCTAGAGTTGGGGTGGGGGGAGGGCTCTGCAAGTCACGTGGTCAAAGGCATGGATATAGAGGGGGAGAAAGATGGCGGCCAAGAGGAGGTGTCCAACCAGCCACGTGGAGAAACCAGAGGACTGTTGCGT
Source organism: Neophocaena asiaeorientalis asiaeorientalis (assembly GCF_003031525.2). Classification (NCBI taxonomy): domain Eukaryota; kingdom Metazoa; phylum Chordata; class Mammalia; order Artiodactyla; family Phocoenidae; genus Neophocaena; species Neophocaena asiaeorientalis. The sequence continues at coordinate 7,734,391 of NW_020172781.1, read as the reverse complement.
ACCCAGGACTGGAGATTTGAGGCTGTTGACCATGGACAGTCCCTGAGGCCATGAGAGGGGAGGGGTTGCCCAAGCCAGTGGTGTGACTGAGAACGGAGCTGGATCCCTGGGCGATCCTCTCCTTTCCTGCCACCTCCCAACCCTCTTCATCTCATGGAAGAGAAAACCTCAGAGCTCAGATGGCCACAGAGGCCTCACCTGGCACGCATATAGTACGTGTGCCAACAAAACGCCAGCAGAAGGAACACAGCTAGGCAGGCTGGGCGATTAACCCCTTGTGGGTCAGCAGGTAAACGCTGGTGCCGATGCGCATTGTGGGAGGCTATGGAAGCAGGTATGACCCAGAGGCACCCCACCCCACAGGGGAAACGCCCACCCCTGGTCCTGCTTTGAACAAAACCGGTGGTCCATTTTCAGACCAGAACAGCATTTGACCTGAATGAGTTCACTCGTCGCCAAGGCTCTAGACCCTTCTGCTCTATCTCATTCCCTCCTCCCAACAGTCCCAGGAAGATGCAGACCTTGTACCCCTCACACACACACACACACACACCCCTTTGCAGCTGGAGATCCTGGAGGAGCAGCAAAGCCCAAACTCACAGGGGCGGCTCAGTGGCAGAGCTTGGAGCCCAGTGCCACACGCCCAAACCTCAGCTCTCCCAGCTGCCGACCCCGGCCCCGCTCTGGGGGGCTTCGCCCTGTATGCTGTGGCACGGAATCCGTGGTTCAGCGGGGGAGTGTTTAATCGGGCAGCGTGCCTGGATGGTGACCTCCCACAGAGCCACCCAGCCCTCGCCCTCAGCCAAGACTGATTTCCTTGGAGGGATTTTTTTTTTTTTAAGGCAAAAAACAGCAGGAAAATCTCTCTCCCGCTGCTTCTTGTATTTCCTTTATAGTTTCCTTTGTTCTATATTTAATTTTTTGTTTTAAACCCAGTTGAAGAGGGATGGGCGAATCACCGAGGGTTATTGATTTATTATTTATGGCGACTCATACGTTGCTTTAATCGTGTCTTCTGTCCCTTTCCTATTCTGCATAGTTGAAGGACAACCCAAGGAAGTCGTTTGAGGCATCAGAGGCTCCTGTTTATTTCTGCCTTGCAACCTGTTGGAAGAAAACGAGGCTCATTTTGGGGGGTATGCTGCCTCTTAGCTTTTCTCACAAGGGTGGAGCTGTGACCCTGGACCTCATCTGAGGCAGAGGAACGAGCCTGGGGTAACCTCTCCTTGGTGACTTGGTGTGGCCTTTGGGCAATGCTGAGGGGTGTCACGAGGCTGCTTGTTAGTCCCCCAGCTAAATGGCCCCCAACGTCTGTGTTTTCGGGTTACTCTGGCTTCTTTCCCTCCAATTCCTACAGACACCCAGCTCCCTGCCACACCTCCAGCCGCACTCATGTGAAACAGCAGCCCTCTTCCAAAATCCCAGTACAAATAATAACAATGAACAGTGCATAAGAACTGATATTATTGAGAGCTTTGCCATAGACAAATGCCAAGTGCCTTTTATATGAATCGTCTTATTTGGACTCAGCCCCTTGAGCTGGGTTTTGTTTAGTCCCATTTTACAGGTGAAAACACTGAGACGAGGAGGTGAAGAACTTGCCCGAGGAAGCGGTGGAGCCGGACGGGAACCTGGTGCCACCTCTGAAGGCCGAGCTCTTATCTAGGAGCCCAACCACCTCCCTGGAGGACCCGAGCAGCCGGGCAGGGAGCCCGTGGCACATACAGAGGGAGGTCCATTCTGCGCGTGCCCAGAACCCGGGTGCTGGGCTCTGGGACCAGGAAGGCTTCCTCCTTGCTGCCCGGAGTGACGGTGCCTCCAGCACTTGGTCAGGGCCCTGGCTCCCGGCTCTCTATGGGATGCTGCTCTCTGCAGCCAGGGCTTCCTGTGCTGGGCACTGCATGACCAGGCAACCCGCAGCGTCTGACTTTAGAAAAGGATGCTTCTGGAAGCCACAGAACCATGTGTGAGTATGAACACTGGAGAGTGTGAGTGTGTACGAGAGTGTGAACACGTGACTTATGGGTGGCTGGAGGTACATACAGGGACAGCAGTCAGCAAAGACCCACTGCAGTCCCCAAGGACACTCCTGATGCTGGCTTCTGCTCTGTGCTGCAGGGCTGAGGACCCAGTCTTGCCCCGGCCCATCCCTTTCGCCCTGGCATTCAAGGATCTCACCGCACAGCTCCCTACTCCTCCCACTGACACCTTCCCACCATCTCCCTCCAAATGCCCATCTGCCTCTTCTCACATGCCACCTTTTATTTTCCCACCTCCACACATTTTCCACTGCCCTTGCCCTTGAAGTTAGCTTTCCCACAGTCTCCTTCTTTCCAAATGCTTTCCACTCCTCAAAATCCTGATCAATTAGCACCTCCTCCATGAGATACATATGGAGAGATGCTCCCTTCGGGACTCTCAAAACACAATCTTTGTCCCAGGACGTGATCCTCACAAGGATGGGAGTTTGTCTGGCTCACCGCTGTGTCCCATGTCTGGGGCACCACCTGGCACAGGGGATGTGCCCAAGAGATACTGGATGAATCCATGAGTAAATCCTTTCTTTCCCCTGCTGTGCCATCAGCTTCAGGAGGTCAGAAACTATTGGGAAAAGGATAAAGCGGGGCTGTTGGAGTCAACAGACTGGGTTGGAATCCTGGCTTCCCCGTCTATTAGCTGTGGGACCCTGATCAAAATATACTTCCAGGGCTTCCCTGGTCATGTGCTGAAGAAAACAGTGTTGGATATGGTGATTGCAGGCAGCCAGTCAATTAGCTGGTGTTCAGGAATCTGATCATAGCAGTCAATCGGTGATTGCCAATCTGCATATTTATTCAGAATCATTAATTATGCATCATGCAGCATTGATCCTCGTCATATGCGTGTGTGCATGCTGTGGAACAAGGCTTCGGGTCCTGTCTGGAGGAAGCCGCTGGCATGGTGTGTGCTGGGGATGAGGGACACATACAAGTGGTGGCAGCCAATTGGCACAGAAGCAGATTGAGCGCTGTTTTGCATCGGCCACAGAAACTGGGCCTGGTCTGGCTCTTTATTTAAACCTGGTGTTGCAAACTGGTGGATGGCAGGGCTGAGCCAGGCTACAGATGTGTTTTATTTTGCCTGAACAGTAATGAAAAAGAAAATGGAAATAATGCATTTAGTGTGGGCATGCCAGTTTGCCAGCACCCCTACTCCCCCTTATTGCCTCATATACCACTTACTTTACTCCCTGAGTTTCCCGCTTGGCCCCTGGGGGCATTTGAATTGGTCACCTGTAGATCAGGGTGTCCTAAGTTTTTTAAAAATTATTGTCCCCCTAATGAACTGTTTTAGACATTTTCCCCGACTTGTCCCTTCTCCCTCTGGTGAAATTTTTTTAAGATGTTGGGAGTAGGAGTTTTATTAATTTATTTTTTTGCTGTGTTGGGTCTTTGTTTCTGTGCAAGGGTTTTCTCTAGTGGTGGCAAGCAGGGGCCACTCTTCATCGCGGTGCACGGGCCTCTCACTATCGCGGCCTCTCTTGTTGCGGAGCACAGGATCCAGCCGCGCAGGCTCAGTAGCTGTGGCTCACGGGCCTAGTTGCTCTGCGGCATGTGGGATCCTCCCAGACCAGGGCTCGAACCCGTGTCCCCTGCATTAGCAGGCAGATTCTCAACCACTGCGCTACCCCTCTGGTGAAATTTTAATACCACAGATATATTGGGTAACTGTTCATATTCTGTACGTATATCTGTAAGATTTTTTGGTTCCCAAAGGGGCAAAGTTCACCCTTGCTGAGAATGCATTCTCTAGGTTGTAAGGTCTCTCTGCCTGTCTCTGGTTGCTTGCACGGTAGGGCAGGGATAGGAAGAGGGCTGGCAATGAGGGGTTGGATTTGTATAAATCATTTCTCTTTCCTCTTCCACTGGATGGACCCTCCATATGGGCTCCACGGCTCTCCTTATTTCCCCCTAAACTAGCTCTGGGAGGTCCATATTCTACTCATGTGGTGGTGCTGCCCTCCACCCCCACCCCCATCCAGATACTCAAGACACAGATCAGACGTCCTCTCCTCCAGAGTTTGGCCAGTTAAAACAATTAACAATTGTTAAAACAAAATAGTAAAAAAAACAAACAATTAAAACAATTGCACAGAGTATTTTAGTATCAGAGGAGGAAGTCTCCTTGGGAGTCACAATTTCTCAACTTGTACTTCGCAGATGAGTAAATGGAAGCTCAGAGAGGGCAAGGGATTTGCCCAAACCTGCACAGCAAATCAGGAAGAGGTAACGACCGTGACCAGATTTTAAAGCCAATACTTCCCATCCACCCCATTTACTCACTAAGGCAGGTTTGTTCACCCTTGCATCATCTGGGCCTGGCACAGGGAGAGACACAGTGCACATCAACACGTGAATACATTAAAGGCTCTGACAAGTCCTGCAGGAAACAAGCAATTTTCGTTTTGCGTAATGCAGCTTTCCTTGATCTTGTGTTTGATCACAGACTGTAAAACTTCTATATGCCATGCACGTGGGCACCAGAAGATAAAACCATAGTCTTAAAATAGCCCCAAACTGGAAACAACCGAAAATCCATCACTAGTAAAATAAAGAAACTCTTCTATGTTCACACAATGAGATATTATATGACAGTGAAAAATGAATGACCTATAGCTCCTGGCAACAACATGAATGAATCTTACTGCACAATGTTGAAGGCAAGAAGCCAGACACAAAACAATACTGACATGATTACTACTATTATTCCATTTATATAAAATTCAGAAATAGGCAATATGAAACCATGTTGTTCTCAGGTCTAAAGAAAACCCGAGGAAGTGATCTTCATCAGAGTCAGGAGGGTAATGAAATCTCACAGGGAGAGGGGAGGGAGAGGCACGGAAGAGGGGCAAGCAGGTGCTTCCGAAATTTCATTTCTTATCTGGTACCTAGGTGTTTGCTGGATAATTAATCATTAAATTGTGTTAAACTACATTTTCTGTGCTTTGCTGTATGTTAGTTATGTTTCAAGATTGAGAGAATAAAGAAAGCTTGTGCCGGCTTTGGCTCTAGGGGCAGGAGTAGAGGCTGGAAGGCCAGAGGGGAGGCTGCCGCAGCCACCGAGACATGAGACAATGGTGGCCTGGACTGTGTGTGAGAGTGGGGGTGGGGGGCGCGGGCGAGTGGGACAGAGAGAAGCAGAGGGATTCCAAAGGGACTCAGCAGATAATCTGGCGACCGCCCCCCCCGCCACCACAGCGTGCTCACCGACGCCATTTGGTTTCTGGCTTTTAACCACACCCTCGGGGACCTCTTCACCATAGTCCTTGGTCATCAGAACAGGGAGGCCAGACGGGGTGCCTGGCAGGGGGCAGGATGTGGATAGCATTGGAGAACCCCACGGAAAGGTAGCCAGGAAAAGCGATGGGGAACTGAGTGCAAAGAGAGAGTGGTGAAGAGGCCATTGCTCAGAACTGTCAGCATGTGGGCCCCAGGCACCCAGCGTTCCATTAGCTGTTTCTTGGGATCATTTTATTGGCCCATGTGCACAGGTGGGGTGGCGGGCTGGCTAGGATGACCCGTGCAGATGTGGCTGGAGAAGGGGGCGGTGATCAAGGATGGACCTAACCCCGGCCCACAGGCCCCTGCCCAATCCCTATTTTCTAGTGCCTTCTCTCCCGCCTCCTGGGGACAGCCACAGTGTTTTCTGTCTGGCCGGCCATGCCTGGCTGTGCTCGGGAACACAGGCCCCTTCAGAGGTGCCCCCCGAGTCGGCTGAGCTGTCCGAGCCCTGACAAACTCTTGAGGGAAGCGGGCGTCGCAGCCCCAGCTGTGTAAATGTTTTTGGTTTTCCTGCTGAGGCTGGGGGTTGAGTCAGCGCCAAGACAAGCCTCGCTTGAGTTTTCTTTGGCAAGGCGGCCCGGCTCAGGAATGTCAGGCGAAATTTCCAAATGGGATGGTTTGTCGGTGGGACCTCAGGCTGAAAGCTGAGCCCTGGGTACGCTCTGGCATCATCTAATTGCTGCATCCCAATTAGAGTCGAGAAGCGGTGGCCCGGCCTGCTCAGATGGGAGCTATTTTCTCTGCTCACCCTCCTCCTGCCGGGAGGGGCTGGGGCCGTTTAGGACGCTCTCTGTGGGCTCCTCAAGTGGGCCTGGGTGGGAGGGTGGTTTTCACCATCCACAGGGTGATGGAGTTTTCGGGGGGGTGGGAATGTGAACTCCATTCTGGGCCCCGGCTGTGAAGTTGTGAGAAAAGCCCACAGAATCACTGTGAGGTGTACGTTTTCCTTCTTGTTGTTGAACTCCACTTGGTTAATGATGACTTGGACCTTCCTTGGTACATCTCACAGCAGAGAAAATCTAGAGCAGGGCTTCCAAATGCAAAATCCTCCAGGGGCGGGTGAATTACCTAAATGAGTGAAGCTGGCCGGGAGTGAGGCAATACGGAGGGGTGGGGACTGGGGCAGACTGGCGAGCTCCTGCCGCATCCCCGGGGTTGGATGCTTCTTGGCTTCAGCTGACCTTGGCTCTGGCTGAATGTGATTCTGTGATGTGGCCCAAACTTCTGAAGTTCCAAGAGAGATCCAAAGAAATCTATATTTTATGTGAAATCCCTCAATCTTGAAATGTTGGCAACTAATTCAATTAGAAAAAAAAAATTGGACGAAGGGCCATGCCAGCCAAACCAAACACATCTGGGAGCCGGATGAGGCCTCCAGACCGTGCATGCGTGACCTCTGGGCTCTAATTTCCTGACCCGTGACTGCAAGCTGAGGGGACAGCTGGAAAGAGTGACTTCATCCACAACAATGACAAGAACAAAACCCTTTTGTCTGTGCTCTGGGCTGACCCAGGTGTGGCGCTGAGCACTTTATATGCTGCACTTCCTTTAATTCTCACACCAATCCGATGGGAAGGCATCACCATGCCCACTTCACAGATGGGAAGACTAAAGTCTCCAGGGAAGGATGTAATTTGGCCAGGGCCACACAGCTGATAAATGGCAGAGCAGGGGTTTGATCCCGGGTCTGTCTGACTCCCAGCACTGGGATGAAGTCATGAGATTTGCTTTCTCCTTGTTGTTGCTGAATCCATTCACTCATTCATCTTTTCCGTAAACCTTTATTGAACTCTTACTGTGTGCCAGGCACTGTGCTCAGTGCTTTGCAAGGATTAAATGAGGAAATATACGCAAAGGGCATAGAGCACGTAGTAAGTGTCCAGGTTGTTAGCTACCTACATGGGGTGTGTCCTGCCCAGGCTATGGGGGCGGGAGGATGGGGTGTGGAGGAGGTTGAAAAATATGAGTAATGTGTAGCCTTTTCTTTTTTTTTAATTGAAGTCTAGTTGGTTTACAATAGTGTGTTAGTTTCAGGTTACAGCGAAGTGATTCAGTTATATATATATAAAAAATACGTATATAAGAATATATATAAAAATATATTCTTTTTCAGATTCTTTTCCATTATTACAAGATATTGAATATAGTTCCCTGTGCTATACAGTAAATCCTTGTTTATCTATTTTATATATAGCAGTGTGTATCTGTTAATTCCCTACTCCTAATTTATCCCTTCCCCCTTTCCCCTTTGGTAACCATAAGGTTTTTTCCTATGTCTGTGAGTCTGTTTCTGTTTTGTAAATAAGTTCATTTGTATCATTTTCTTAGGTTCCACGTGTAAGCGATATCATATGCTATTTGTCTTTCTCCCTCTGACTTACTTCACTCAGTATGATCATCTCCAGGTCCATCCATGTTGCTGCAAAAGGCAATAGTTCATTCTTTTTAATTAGCCTCTTCTTTTGAAGGTGCCCAGCCTTGTGGGTCTCAGCTAGGTGCTTCATTGACTCTATCCATGAATCCGGGATTGACTCATCTCTAATCTGTGAAATGCGTACAATATGGACCCAATCAGAGTCACTGGGCACAGAAGTTCAGCTCGGGGTGGCAAAGCTCTAGATGGTAAGTACTAGGAGGAGGCCTTGCTCATCTTGGTCCCCCCAGGGGCAACGGTGATGCTTGTGAAGGTGACTAGCCAATTTGGGAAGCAGAAGCCAGCCAGCCCTGCAGTATTGAGGAGGCAAAGTCAGGGGGCAAAGATGGCACCAGCTGGGGCTCTGAGTCCTTCTCTGTGGGGTCAGGGGAGTCTGGACAAAGGTCCCCAGAGCAATCTGACATTTACAGTTTGCAAAGCTCTTTACAGCTCTTTACCAGACGGTGCAGCCAGCTCTCCCCCGCTCTCAAGCGTTCGCTGGCTCCCCTTTGCCTCTTACGTTGCCCACAGTGAGCCTTGGATAAGAGTTTGAATGTGTGAGTGCACGTGAACAAGACTGGGCCAGTCCTTAACCATCCACCTGGTCATGGCTTCAGCTCCACGTGGAGGCAGTTTGGATGGTGTTGGGTGGAGAGAGTCCAGAACCTGGCATTCTGGTAGAATTCCAGGGGGATCCAGGAGTTGGGGATGCCCTGTAGAGAGGCAAGGTCAATCCAAGTGCTGACTTCTGGGTTTTATTTTGGTCCCATTTCACGACAAGGATTCCTGCTGGGAGAGTACCTTCACAAGCTCGGGCTGCCATGACAAAATTACCACAGACTGGGTGGCTTATAAACAGACATTTATTTCTCACAATTCTGGAGCCGGAAAGTCCAAGATCAGGGTGCCAGCACGGTCAGGTTCTGGGGAGAGCCTTCTTCTGGGTTGCAGACTACCCACATTTTGCTGTATCCTCACGTGGCAGACCCAGGAGAGGAAGCAAGCTCTCTGGTGACTCTTATAAAGCCAGTAATCCCGTCATGAGGACGCCACCCTCATGAACCCATAGATCCTAATTACCTTCCAAAGGTCCCACCTCCTAATACCAACCCATGAATTTGGTGGAGCGGGGGAGGGGAGACAAACATTTAGTCCATCACAGGGAGGGAGATCCCTCAGGCTAGGGGCTGAACACCAATCTTGACAAAGACACCCACCATATTTTATGTTTATTGAGTGTTTATTATATAATGGGCACAATGGAACTTCACTTGCCTATCATACCCATTCTACAGAAGGGGAAACTGAGGCTCAGAGTGATGTCATTTAACAGATGAGTGGTGAAGCCATATCTTGAACCCAAGCCTGTTTTCATCCAGACACTGCTTTTAGGAGCACATCCTGTTTACCCACAGTCCTCGAAAAGCAGACGATACTGCCACACCCACTTCACGGGTGGGGGAGGAAGCCCATCCACAGGCCCACAGCAGTGCAGAGTGGACCCAGGACTCAGGTCCTCTTCCCAGCATCACCATCCCACAGCCCCAGCCCCCTGCCGTGGCCAGTTCAACCAGTGCCTCCCGTCCACCCATTGGATGAGGTTAAAGCCTCATGGGACATGAACTATCTAACTAGCAGGGTTTCTAAGGGCTCCCTGAAGCCCCCAGGCTGAGAGTGTGCAGGGTGGGCTTGCAGCCTCTCCCCAGGGGCTGTTCCAGAGCCCGGAGCGCAGCTAGCCTCCAGAGGTGGGTGATTTGGAATCAGAACACATGGCTCTTGCTGGTATGTAATGAGCAGGGAGTGAGCTGGTAGATATGCTAATTTCATTATTCATGTACATAATTATAATCTAGAAGTTGGCAGCTTTCTAGGTAATGACAGGAGGGAAAGGGAAATTTACCTAACTTTTGTAATATATGTGTAGTATTATTTAACTCTTAAATTAAGGGACTTAATTCATTGCACGAGGCCCACCGATGCAGAACTTCGCCATGTCTCTCCACCCAGTAATCCTCCCTTCCTTCAACAATTATCCACCATGTGCCAGGCCTTGTGCCAGTTTGAGGGTTGCTATGGTGTTGGAAGCCCAGTCGGATGCCCTAGGCATCTCATGGTCCAGGATGCGGATGAGTGAAGCAAGAATTTGACAGCGCGACGTGAGAGGGGCAAGATGCAGGAAAAGCAGGGAGTCAGAGAGGGCTTCCTGGAGGAGGAGGCATCAGCACTGGTGTTGAAAGGTGATGAGTAAGAGTTGTCCGTGCTGAGAAGAGAGGAAAGGCATTTGAGATGTGGGCGGTAGGTAGCTTGGGCCAAGGCCAAGAGGGGAGACCCTGCAACATTTTTGAGGATGCTGGGCTGGAAAAATGGGAGGGAGGGCTGGTGTATGGCTCTGAGAACAGGCCTCTCCAGATTCAAATCTTAAAAGCAGACGTGCTCAGCCTCACTGGGCACCCCTGCGTGCCGGCTGCTGATGTGTCTGGGGCCCATCCTCTCTCCCCACCCCCCCCACTGATAAGGCCTGGGAAAGGGCGATGGCAGGGGGGCTCTTTGAGGCCCGTTTGGTGCCTGCTGGCCATTGGTGGAACACCCAGCTGGGGGAAGTGGGGCTCAGGCCTGGAACAGCCCTACAATGGGCGAGTTTGGAGCTCAGCCCTCTGAACTGGGCGGGGGCATGTCCTGGAGTGGGGCCCCTGCTGTCCCCAGCAGCCCGGCGAACAAAGCCAGCTTTGGGCTTTCACCCAGCTGGATGCGGGGTTTGCAGAGGGGCCTGGTCCCGATGGGGGTGTGAAATTCTTGATTAGGGCTGGCCATGGCCTGCCCCCTCCCCACATTCGGAGGAGAGGGAACAGCTGCACAAACACAGGCTCAGGCAGGGAGGCAGCCGGGCTGTGAGAAGCCGTCTGTCCGGCAGCCGCATGTCCCACGCCCCATGCTGGCGCTCACGGACGCTTTCCTGGGAGAACCTGCATGTGTGTGGCACTTGGGCCTGCGTTCTGGTGGCCAGGAGGGTGGGAAGGTCACCGCTTGTCTGTGCGTGCACACGTGGGCAGAGGTGCATGCTGAGAACGTGGCTGAGTGTGTGGAACATATGTCAGATTATGGGTGTGTCGCCCGTGGGTGCACACGCGTGTGTAAATGCAAATGACTGGGAGCGTGCGTGAGTGTGTGCAGTAAGCACACGTGTCTATGCACGTGCACGTGGGCAATTGTGCAGACACACACATGCAAGTGGGAGTGATGTGTGGCAGGTATGCACATGTGTGCTTACACTGGCACATGTGTACAAGAAGTGGATGTGTATGTGAGCACATGTGTGATTGCTTTGGAGGGTGTGTGGGTAAGTTAGGCTGTGTGCATGTGCATGCATGTGTGATTGTAATGGCCCGTGTGTGTGGAAGGCATAGGTGTGTGTGATCGTATTTTCTGTGTGCATGTGTACACGTGTGTGAGATTGTGTTGGCCTGTGTCTACGTGTATATATAAGTTATAGTGTGTGTGTGTGTGTGTGTGTGTGTGTGTGTGTGTGTGTGTGTGAGAGATGCTTGCCCTGGAAGAAGGGGCTTATTTGGCATGTCGTGGCAGGTGAAGGTCTGAGTCAGGGTTCAGGGCCCATGTGCCAACCACATGGAATGTCACCACCTCCTGGAGTGCCTGTTCCCCCTGCTCGGCCGCTGGCATCTCCCCCAAGGCCCCAGTTCCTCCCTCTGGCTAGTCCTCTGTGGCTGCGTTCCTTGGAGGGAACGGTTTGTTTTCCCTTCCAGTCCATCCTTCTATAATTGTTTCCATGTATTTCCCTTGATTTGCAGTTTGCAATCCATCCCCGCCCTTTCCCACTCCCCTGCCCAGGACCTAGCTCCATTCTGGGACCGCAGATGGAGGGCCCGCAGCCGGGCAAGGAGACAACGGAGCTAGGTGAGGACCATGACGCACAAGGCGCCTCTCCAGTCACGGAGCCCTCCCAAGTCTGCTGGAAAGCTAAGACTTTTACATGAAACAACAGGACCCTGGGATCTATTATGTCCATTGATTAGACAATCTGCCTGAGGCTCATAGAAGGTAGGCAGCTGGCAGAGCCCCTGGGAACCCCAGCTGGGATGGGAACTTAAACCCGATTTCCTAATCCATGCCCCATCATGCCTTTCCCACTGCCTCATGGACCCACCTCACTGCCCGCTTCCTGGCCACTCTTTCTCCACCAGACCTTCCTCTCCAGGAAAAGGGAAAGGATTCAGGATGAGTTTGCAGTTCTGCAGGTTAAAATGGAGACCAAGGAAAATTTATACGATTCCACTTTCCGCTTCTCTCTGGATCCCTCACTGAGCCCGTAATGTATTCCCCCTTCTTGCTAACACACTTTTTAAAATGTTAATAGACTGTAAATTACTTTTCTTTTTATACTTCTTAAAATAAGCGTTTCCTCTTGTGGATGGCAAGGCAATGCTGGAGTTACGGGCTTGGTTTTATTACTGTCGAGATGAGATGGACTGGAGAGAGCTCATACAGCTTTTATAGGAACTATTTTATTTATAAGAATTTTCCTAATGTCAGATGGATGTGACGTGCCTGGTTTCCTTCTGCCCAGCCTTGAGAGAAGAGGGGAATATAGCATGGCTGGGGCCTGGGTCAACGTATCTTTGCCTTGGAAACTCCAGAACTGTGGACGGAATCTGTTCTTTAGCAGCCCTAATACAATCGTCTTCTAGTTTCTACTTGCACACTTCTGGTGATGGGGAACTCACTTCCTACCGAGACAGCCAGTCTCTAGTGAAAGGTGTAACTCCTTTCCTACATTAACATCACTTACTGGTCCTAGCTCTGCTCTCTGGAACTAGAGAGGAAATACTAGTGTCCCCACAGAACACTTGGGATCCTCCCGGGGATTTGAAGGTGGCCACCATGCCTTTTTCTGCACCTTCATTTCTCTGCATGAAATAGCTCCCCTGGTTCTTTAAATATTTCTCCCTTACTTCATCATCTCACCCACCCTCCAAAACATTCAGATGTTTTTCCTCCAAGGTCAGAAGGATTATTTTAGCTTCTCTTAATTACCAGGACCAGCATTTCCCATTACCACTCCTGGGAAATCCCAATTCTGGTCATGTTTGTAAAGATTACCTGCTCAAATGAATTTGGGGAATGCTGGGCTAAAGAAATAGAAACAGGTTCCTTTGCAGCAGGACTTATCAGAGCCTTTATACAATGAATACACATGGCGACTCTCCAAAGTGGGTGCAGTAGGCAGCATATTACAAACTCAAGAGACATGGAACTATGGATTTTTAAAAGACATCCCAGAGGGTATGTGTACCCAAAACTGTTCTGAAATGTTCTACGGTGGTGAATTTCAAACAAAAAATAATGTCCGTTAGCTTATAGAAAACGAGCACGTTGGCTCTGGCATAACAGTTCCCTGTGGTGGTCTCTGCTTTATGCAAGGATGGCAGATTCTCAGCATGGCGGAGGGAACCTTGCCTCCCCCGTGCCAGGTTCAGTTTTCCTGTTACTAACCTTTCAAAGTCACCTCCAGGCTCTGTCCTGCTGGGAAGCTATGGTTTGGGGCAAGTGGGTTTGGGCTCATGGGACAAGTCACGTTAGAAAAGGAATCCAACTCCGCCACGTATTACCCATGGGACCTTGGCAATGACTTCACCTCTCTGACATTCAGACTCCTCATCTATGATCTGGGATTCATCTCAGAGGCTTCTTTGTGGGGCAGACGGAGCCTGATGCCTGGCACAGAGGAAATGCTTGAGAAATGTCAGTGGCTCATTCACAGCTTTCAAAAGACCTCATCTGGTGCCATCTCCTCCCAAGCATCCTCACTCCAGCCAGGTTTACCTTCCTGCATGGCCTCAAGTGTGCCAAGCCTGCCCCTACCTCAGGGCCTTTGCACACAGTGCCCTTTCTGCTTGGAACACACTTTCAGGCTGTATCCTCATGGTGCATGGGAGATGCTCAAGACAATGGCTGAACTGCAGTGAGTTGATGGCCCTTACATATCTTCCCCTCTCCGAGGCCACCCAGCTCATGCCCACAGTCTGGCAAGGCCTGAAATCTGCCGTTGTCCTGCCTTGAGAGAGCAAGCAGGCCCTCGCACACATCCACCCCCAAATGCCCATTTGAGCAGCTCTCAGGAACCCCTGGTGCAGGGAGGCTGTCGGTTGGGGGTTGGCAGCCACATACCCTGGCCACCCAACCCAGTCCATGGCCCCTGACAAATGCAGGTGATGTGATCAGGGCAGATTGCTGTCCCTTTCCCAGTTGCCCGTGCTGGCCACCAACTGAATCAATCTTGAACAATTGGCCACAGGCTTGTTTCCTTAAAAGTGATGTTACCTCTAATTATCTCCGACAGGATGTGATGTGGGTTCCTCATTTTCCCTTTTCAGCTCATCAGAGCAAGTGTGTGCACCACGGCTGAGATAATTAAATCTTCTTTAAACCAACAGGCTGGAAGGGGGGTGGTCTGGCCTCCCCTGGGCTGAGCTGGCCTCCTATCATGACCCCGTGAGGCCAGTCTGGGGCATCTGCTGAGAACAGGGCAGTGTCTACGACCCCAGAGGCTCTGCTCACCCAAACGTCACCTGCCATTGATCTATAGCATACGCGATATTCCATTGTTTGTTGAGGGGGCGTTGGGGTTGAGAGCCCAGTGGTCTGGGTTCAAATCCCAGCTGGACCACTTTAGAGCTGAGTGATCCTGGGAAAGTTGCTTAACCTCTCTGTGTCTCAATTTTCTGGTTTCTTCATCTGTAAAATGGAGGCACTGGTCGTATCTCATGGTTGTATGTAGAAGAGTACCTGGCACATAGTAGGTGCTGTGTCAGTGTGGCCACTGTTACTGTCAAGAGCCCCCTTTTTGGGGGGTGGGGTCGTGGGCAGAGTTGGGAGGGTGATTTTATGGAGGATCTATCTCCTTTGGGAATTATATTTTCAAGTTAACCTTTCGACCCTTTAGGCTGATGCTTCTGGGAAATGGGTGAATCCAATAGTGGCTGCAGAGAAACAGAATTCAAGAGACAGAACTTGGGACCGGAAATGGTAAAATAGTATGAGTCATTTGGACCAACCCTCTTGCTTTTCAAATGGGGAAACTGAGACCCACAGCAGAGTAAGGACTTGCCCAAAGTCACATGGGGAGATGGTGATAAACTCGGTGGGAACCTGAGACTTAATGAAAATTGTCAGGATAAAGAAGATGCATTTATTGAGCACTTATTCTGTGCAGAGCAGCTTGTGCTGTTTTAACCCTCTCCACAGCCCCATGAATGAAGTAAATCTGGGTGCTGTCCCCATTTCTCAGATGGGAAAACTGAGTCTCTGAGGTGGTTCTGAGCAGCATTCAGCTTGCAAGTGCAGAAGCGGGATTGGTGTCTCCAAGTCCAGATGTAGCATTCATATCCATTTGGAGGGGCTTGGAGGGTGGAGTGAGGCTGGAACCCCTTCTGTAGTTACATAGTAGACCATCTGCTTCCCTCGGCTGAAGAGATGGGGCTCCAGCTATGTGGAACCGTGACTCCCAAGTGGAAACCTTACGCTTCAGCAAGGATTGGTCCCCTTCAGGAAGAGGAAGCCCTGGGGGTCTCTCCTGACAAGCAGATACTCTTGTGTGGGCTGGACCAGTGGGGGTTTCCTCCCCAAAGAGACAGTTAAGGTAAGGAAGATAATTTTCTCTTTCTTCCGCAGCATCTCGATGTCTGTTGGGAAAGCCGGGACACAGCAGGCGGGAGCAGCATTGCCTGGTGATGCCTTCCTGCCCACCGCACCCTCCTGTAGGGCCTTTGTCCACACCCGGCCCTGCTCATCTGCCAACCACGGATGCCCTCACGTGCGGGGCACACCGGCCCCCATGCAAATCTAGCTAGGCTGATCCCTGCCCCGGCAGCCGAAAGTCTCTTAATAAACAAGTGTTGGTTTGCTGAACAGGAGAGACCCTTGACATCAGGGGTAGAACTTTCTGGGAGGAAAACACTTCATTTCCAGGGCAAGTGTTGCTCAGCTGCTCTGAGACGCAAACATGTTCTCAGCCTCACTGTCAGCAGGGCTGCAGGACACCAACGACAGGAGGAGGAGGCAGCATGGATGTGTCCAGCTTCTGGGGCGGTGTGGGGTTGGGGGACAGCTCAAAGAGCACTGGACCAGGAGTCCTGAGACCCAAATGAGAGAGCACTAACGACAACAATAATAATAACGATAACCAGATGCTTGTTTGTTTGTTGAGGGCTTACTATGTACCAGGCACGGGCGGAACATCTGGTGCACCCAGCCCTTTGAAGAAATTTTCTACCGTTCCCAATTTGCAAGAGAGGAACTAAGGCTCAGGAGGTTGGAGATGATAGGAAGGCTTCCCTGCGGAAGTGGTACTCTGCCTGGAGTCTGAAGGATGAATTAGATGTTAAGTAAGTGAGGAGGGGGAGGGAAAAACATTGTAGCCAGCAGGGACAGCATGTGCAAAGGGCCTGTGGTGGGCATAAGTCTGGTGAGGCTGAACCCCGAAGGGAGCAAGTTCCAGGTGTCTGGAGGGAGGGGGTACTGTGGGTTACAGGGAGCTGACAGGGGCTTGTCCCTGTGGCTCCTGTGGGGTTTGGGCCTTCATTCTAAGACCTCAGAAGCCATGAAATCTTTAAAGAAAGATGTGACAGGCTCAGATCTGGGTTTTTGAAAGCTCCCTCTGGTGACCCCAGAGTTGGGTGGACAGTGGCCTCAGGATGGGAATGCATACAGCTGAGACTTCATGTCAACCAATCTTGCCCAGGGCAGCCCCAGGGGGAGACTGGGGCCTGCATAGCCTGTTAGGAGGCAGGGAGCCAGGAGCCTCCCTTACCCCCAAGCTGGTGGGCTCATTTACATGATCCCAGCTTAATTCTCCCAGGGTATGCAAATGTATGCAAACCACGATCCAGGAGAGGCAAAAATAGCAGGACGCATTAGCATCCCCCACAGGAATATTGTTTTATGCAAAAGTTGAGCTTGGGGCCTGCTGAGTGGGCGGCAATGGAAGATGCCAGGGAGTCCAACCTCCTGGCCTGTGCCCTGCAGGGTCCGGGCCAGGTCCCTGCTGCCAGGGAGGTTCCACGGTCCAGGGGCAGGTGGTGGACGGAGGGCCCTGGCTGCCCAGTGTCCAGGGCCCAGGTAGGGTCTCCAGGCTGGGAGGACCCCTGACCTCAGGGCCACACTTGCCCTGGCCTGGCCTCCACCCTCTGACGGTCTCCCCCGTCTGCTCTCTCAACAATCTCAGCTTCCTCTTTGCTTCTCTCTGATCTTTTTTTTTTCTCTTCTCAGCTTCCTCCAGCCCTTCCTTTTTGGTGGCTTCTCTCTGCCCAACCTCCTGGTGCCTCTCCCCTGAGAATTCGCTCTGAGGTCCTTCTCTTGGTACTTGTCTCTCTCTGGGTCTCCAACTCCAACATGACTCTCTCTGTCTCTGTGACTCCCTGTCCCTTTTTCCTTATCTGTCTCTGAGATTTCCTGTCTCCCCTTGTCTCTGTCTCTCCATCTCTCTCTGCTTCTGTCTGTCTGTCTGTCTTGATATGCATCTTTCCCTGCCTGCTGTCTTTCTGGCTCTGCTGGTCCCTCTCTGTTTTGTTTGAATTTGTTTCTCTCTGTCTTTCTGGCTCCCTTGTTCTCTTTCTGTTGCTGCCTCTATGCTGTCTCTGCTCTTTCTACTTCATGATCTTTCCGTGGCTTTTTCTCTGTAGTTCTCACCCCAGCATCCTCTTCCTTCAGGGCATCCTGGAGAGCATTCAGGGACAGGCAGCAGCATCCCTGAGCTCATGTCTGGTCCAGGACCCATGTGGAGAGGTGCAGGGACCCCTCCACACACCTCCAAGTTCCAGTGGGCACCAGACCCCTGACTGCAACCCAGTCCAGGCAGCTGTGGAGGCCAGTCTGGACAGCTCTGGGTTTTGGGAAGGGGCTGGGTCTTTCCAGATCCCTGGAAGCCTAGGTCTGGCTTAGGTCAGGTCATACTGACTGGGAGTTGCCTGAGACTGGGGTATTGGGGAGAGAGGGCAGGAATCAGCCAGATCCTCTCTGGACAAGAGCAAGTTCTGGCCACAGACACTTCCCAGCTGTGCAACCTCTGCAAATGGCTTCCTCTTTCTGATCCTCAGTTTTCACCTCTTTAAAATGGGTTGATCCTGGTGTCCAAGCCTTGGCCTTGTTGTGGGACTGGCCAGCTGCGTTGGCATCATTTGCGATGTGTGGCGACGCTCAGTAAATACTATCTACAACAGTTATTGTTATCATCCTCGCTCCTGTGGTTCCACTTAAGCTCTCTGTGCCTCAGCCTCCTCATCTGGAAAATGGGGAGAGTAGTTCTCACGTCATTGGGCAGTTGTGAGAACTGGACGAGATAGTTGCAAACTTGGTACATAGTAGGTGTTCAATAAAAGGCCTATTTTCTTTTTCTTCCTTCTCGGACTAACTGTGTGATTTTGGCAAAGCGCCTGCCCTCTCTGGGTTTCAGTTTCCTCATCTGGAATGAGTGCAGCATAGAACACCCTTTCAGACTGGTTTTGCCTCCTCTGAAGTCTTTTGGTCACACTATACTGGACTGGGGTTCCTGGGTTGGCTGCCAGTCGGCGGTGACTCCACAGTGCCACCAAGTGGTCACCCAGGTCAACATGGTGCAGGCTTTGGGGTCTGGGGCTGGGGGCAGGAGTGGGCCTGACCTCTGTGACCTTGACAGAGCCAACAGGCCCATTACACAGAGGGGAAGAAATCTGCCTAAGGTACCACTGGCTTGTGGTCCTGGAGCTGCCTCAGATTGCTGGGTGACCTTGGGTCAGTGCATTCCCCTCTCTGAGCCGTGCTTTCTTCCCCACATCAGACCAGAACAGAAGCCCCTCCGGCAGCCATGTCTTCCATCCTCCTGGCCGGTCCAAGGCTACATTACCTTGATAGTTCACATTTTTATTAGGCATCTACTCTGTGCTATGGACAGGGCAAACAACAACAATGACTATGATAATGATAGTAAGTCATCATCAATAACGAGAGCTTATTCTAGGTCTGGCCTTATGCTAAGCAACTGATCTGCACCAGCTCATTTAATTAACATGAGGTAGAACTTTCTAAGAACTCTACAGAAATTAAGTCATTTAATTCTCCCAGCAAAGTGAGGCTCGGGGAGGAGAATTGACTTTTTGTCATTAAATGCGTTCACTATGTTTTTGTTGAGAACCTACAACGTGCTTAGCGCTGGGCCCAGTGGTGAAGAACACAGATTCAGTTGTAGCCCCCATAGGTTCACAGTTTAGTGGAGAGACACACAGTAAGCAAAGAAAACAGCAAGGAATACCACATTGGGAAATATAAGAGATCTAAAGGAAAAGAACAGGGAATGGTGAGAGAGAAGAGGAAAAAAAGCAGGAGAATCAGGGAGAGACAGCTTGGAGAAGGTGGTGTTTAAGCTGAGGTCCGAGGGAGGATTAGGAACCTGCAAAGGGTGGAGTGTAGAGACTGCTGCAGGAACAGCCTGTGCAAAGGTCCTGCGGCAGTGACAAGTTTGCCCCATTGAGAAACTGACAGCAGACCTAAGGTAATCCTCAAACCCAGGGTCGCCTCTGCACCTCCAGATTCCCAATGAGGTTCATATCATGGTTCTCAGAGTCTGAGAAAATCTCCAGGGAGCTTTAAAGAAAACTTATGCCTGGACCCTCCCCAGGGCAATCCCATGAGACTCTTTGAAGGTGGGGCTGGCTCAGGTAATTATTTTAATCCTCTGGGTGATTTCAATTGGGCAGACTGGGGGTCCTTCAGACTCCAAGGCTGGGGTCTTGCTAAACTTTCCTGACCCAATGGCTGGGGTATGCGCAGGGAGAAGAGTTCCTCTTGAGGAAAATATATATCAATAATTTTCCCCTTGGTAGGCCCAGCTCTGCCCCCTGGATAAGACTCTGTGTAGAATCCTGGTTTATCTCACAGATGCCATGTGACCATAATTCTGATGAATTAACCGTAAGGGCCTCCTGGGGTAATATTTGCACTATAATAACAGAGCCAGACCAACTCCCCCAAAGGGCTATCCAAATAGGGCAGCCTGAGGCGGGCCCCTCTGAGCTGTGCCCAGGACCGTCTGTCTTCCTCTGGCCATTTCTGGCCCCCATGGGACTGCCTGGCTGGAGAAAGAGATTCAGGTCACACTGGGGCTGGGGGAGAGTGTGCTGCAATGGACTGGCAATGTCTGCTCTGGGTGCAGCTTGGAGTTTTTGAGTAGTCGGTGCTGGTTTACTCTATCTAGCTACATTTAGGCCTAGCATATGGGGTCACCCCCACCCCCCAGAGAGGCAGGAAGGATCCAAGGCCACTCTATCACTTGCTAGCTGGGCAGCCTGGTGAGGCACTAACTCTTAGAGCTTTGTTTTCCCATCTGTAAAGTGGGTTCACTGATTATATTAGTTTTCTAGGGCTGCCATAACAAAGCACCACAGACTGGATGACTTAAACAACAGAACTTTATTTTTTAACAGTTTAGGAGGCTGGAAGTCCTGGTGTCAGCAGGGTTGGTGTCTTCTGAGGCCCCTCTGCTTGACTTGTAGATGGTTACCTTCTCCCACTATATTCACAGGGTCTTTCCTCTGAGAATGTCTGTGTCCTAATCTCCTCTTCTTATGAGGACACTAGAAAATATTGGATTAGGGCCCACTCCCATGACCTTATTTTAACTTGATTGCCTCTCTAAAGGCCCTATCTCCAAATACAGTCATATTCTGAGCTACCAGGGGTTAGGATTTCAACATGATATGAATATGAATTTTGGGGGGACACACTATGAATTTGTTGGGGGACAAAGTTCAGCCCATAAGAATGATGGAGTTTTTACCTTATAGAGGAGGTGGCGGCCCTTTGAGAACTGCCCAGCCATCCACAGCAAACATCTCAGGAGTGATAGCAAAGCATCAGGTACTCTGCTGTTCCTTCTAGGTGTCTGCTGCTGTATAACAGACCATCCCAAACTTAGTGGCTTAAAACAATAATATTTATTTCGTTCATGGATCTTGAGTTGGGCAGGGTTCAGCATGGATATCTGGTCTCTGCTTCATGGGGTGCCAGCTGGGATGGCTCAAAGTCTGAGAGTGGGGACTTCCGAAGGCTTGCCCCCTCATATACCTGTGGTTATTGTTGGATCGGGGGCTGTAGGCTGAGACTTTAGCGGGGGTTCTTGTGTGAAACATCGCACATGGCTATGTCCTCCCTATGTGAGCTGGGTTTCCTCACAACATGGCGGCCAGGTTCCAAGGGCAAATGTCCACATTACCTTTCACGACCTTGTCTCAGAAGTCATGTAGCATCTGCTGCATTCTTTCAAGTCCATGCAGTTGCAAAGACCTGCCCACTATTCAGAGGGAGGGGAATTAGTCTGTATTTCTCATTTGGCAAGTTCTGAAAATGTTGCTGTAGTCATTTTTGGAAAACACAATGTGCTCTAATTACAGATGAAGCAGGCGAGGCTCAGAGAAGGAAAGACTCCCCAGGCCCACACCACATAGGATGCCCGCCCTCCCATCATCCCTGAGAGCCCCTTGGAATGTGTCCACCCCCCACGGTGGGGACCAGCGAGGTGGCCTTCCTTCCCCAGGCCCACACAAAGGCCTGTGGCTGAGCCTCCATCTGGCTTGTGGAATGGATTTGTCACTGGGAGGAAAAAAACCTGATTTTCTGCTCCTTTTTTCTCAGCTCCTTATTCACGTGTTGCCCGGCAGGGAGCAATCAGGACTCTGTGGTCCTCCTGGCTTGCTTAATTCATCCAAGAGCCCTCCCTCCTCCCCGCCTCTGCCTTCTCTCCTGTTTGTCCCCCCCTGAGTTTCTCTCTTACCGCTTTGTTTCTCTCTCCCTCTTTCCCCGTCTCTCCCTCTTTCTCCCTGTCTCTGTGGCCCTGTGTCTGCCTCCTCCAGAATGTGCACCCCAGTGACACCCTGCGTTTCATTTCTGCTCCCTTGCAGGGATTACCCTCAAGGGACACAGGCTGCTTAGTGCCTGGGCATGTTTGCTCAGGTTGCCTGCCCTGCCCCAGCTTTCAACCCACCGTGCTGCTTCCAGAAGGAAGCCAGGAAGGAATGTGCCAGCTGCCTTCCTAGCTTATTTTATTTAAAAAACGTTTTTAATTGAGGTGAAATTCACATGGCACGGAACTAACTGTTTTAAAGTGAACACTTCAGTGGCTTTTAGTACATTCACAAGGTCCTGCAACAATCACATCTATCTAGTTCCAGAACATTCCCATCGTTCCAAAATTAGTCATCAACAGTTCACTCTCCAGGAGTTCCCTGGTGGTCCAGTGGTTGGGACTCGGCACTTCCACTGCCGTAGCCCAGGTTCAATCCCTGGTTGGGGAACTAAGATTGCACAAGCTCATCTCTGCCCCAGCATCCACTAATCTACATTCTGCTTCTTCGGATTTTCTTATTTAGCACATTTCATATAAACGGAATGGTACAATCGGTGTCCTTTTGTGTCTGGCTTCTTTCACTTAGCATACTGCTTTCAAGGTTCATCCACATTGTTGCATGTGTCAGTATTTCATTCTTTTTTTATGGCTGCAGAGTAGTCCATTGTATGGATAGACCACATTGCGTTTATCTATTTATCCGTTGATGGACCTCTGAGTTATTTCCACGTTTTGGTGATTGTGAATAATGCTGCTATGAACATGTGTGGACAAGAATTGTTTGAACACCTGTTTTCAATTCTTTTGGTTATATATCTAGGAGTGGAATTGCTGGGTCATACGGTGATTCCATGTTTAACTTCTTGAGGACCTGCCAAACTGCCTTATTGTCTTACTGTGCAGACCTTAATGGTGCCTTTAGAGGAATCGCATTGGTGTCCTGAAACATGTCTACCATCAATGTCCCATCCATTTCTATCTGAGAGTTAGCAGGGAGACCTGGAATCAGGTACTAGCTCTTTAGTGATGAGATACTACTAGAAGGACTATGCAAGGAGAGACCAGTGTGGTAGTGGACAGGGCTGGAAGGTCAAGATTGTGGATTCATTCATTCATTCATCCATCCATTCATTTACTAATTCATTGGTAAAACATTTACCTAGCACCCACCATATGCCAGGCTCTGTGCTGGGCTCTAGGGAGAGATGAATAAGATAGATTACATGCTCACAAGGGGATCACAATCTGGGGGTGGGCAAAACATTCACATAAATAAGCAGTTAGGAAAGAGTATAATACAGTCCCACATGGAGGCTGTTTAAGGTACTGGGGAAGAAGCTGCCTAGGAGGACCAGGCAAGGCTTGACAGACGGGCACCTCTTTAGGCTGGGGATTGAAAGATGAGTAGGAGTTCATCCTGAGGCCAAGGCAGGGAGGGACACTCCGGGCCTAGGGAACAGCATGAACTAAATTGTGGAATTTGCAGTTATGGTGAGTCTTAGGTGTGCCTGGGGCACAAGGTAAATCTGGTGGAAATAATACTGAAATGGTTGGTATGTGTTGATAAAATAACCAAAGCTTATTCATAATATGCTAAGGAGTTTGAGTTTTAATCTGGAGGTGGTGGGGAGTCATCAAAAGATTTAAACCCGAGTGATTAGGGGCAGTAAATGTAGCTTTCATTTCCCTGTCTATAAAATGGAAGCATTTTAGTAGCTTGCATCTGTCAGGATAAACCGGGCTATGTTGCAGTAACAAATATCCCCCCAATCTCAATGGTATGAAACAATGTTTTTCTCTGGCTCACACTATATGTCCATTGCAGCTTGGCTGGGGGATCTGCTACACATTTCCATTATCTGTAGCTTAGAACCTTGATGGGTGGAGCAGTCACCTTCTGGAGCATGGCTGGCCGCAGTGGCAGAAGGAAGAAAGAGGGGAGAATCTCAGTCCCAAAGCTACTATGCAGGAAATATATGACATATGACATTGAAGCCAGTCCCAAGCCACACCTGTCTCTAAGTGGGCAAGGAAGCACAGCCCTACCATGAGGAGAAGAACAAGACATATGAGGTGGGCAACGTGAGTGGCCACCACATAGGTCCTCTCTGAGTTCCTTCCTCATTTATGAAACAGAAATTTTGCTCAGGGATGTTCACCGCAGTACTGGTTGCAATAGCCTAGAACTGGAAGCAACCAACATGTCCGTCAATGGGCGATCAATTAACTGTTGCTACAGGAACACTTTGTAGTATCACGCAGCCATTTAGAAAGAAAATTAGGCAAACTTTTATTTGCTAAAATGAAAAACAATGCCACAAATATTTTGTTAAATTAAAGAAGTCACTCCAAGGTGTAGAACATAGTGTCTGGTATGATCCAACTCATTAAAAAAAAAAAAATATATATATATATGTATGTATGTATGTATGTGTGTGTGTATATATATATATATATATATATATATATGATTTCCAGGAAGATAATGCAATAGATAGTTAACACTAATTAGCTCCGAGGATAAGGACTGGGGCAGGGATTCTGCTGTTCTGTTCAATTCTATATCCCCAGAGCTCAGCACATAGTAGGTGCTCAAAAATATTTCTCAGATAGATGAATTAATATTTCTAAGGAGAAGGAATTTGACCTTTTAGTTTTGTGGACTTCTGAGCAGTCAGAATTTTTTTTAATCTTATGTGAACATAAAACACAGAATGTGATTTTTTCCCCTTTTTTTTAAAAGAAAATGGGGTAATTCCATTTTCTGATCTTCCTCTCCCATCTGCTGCCATGAAGAAGACAAAGACTTGGGGTCACATTTCTCTGAAGATGCACAAAGAGCAGTAAATAAGTGTGGCTTTTGAAAAATCCGGGGAAAAACTGCCGTTTCAGTCTTATATATATATAAAAAAACCCGAGAAACAAACGAGGGTGTTCCTGCTAGCCGTTCCTCGTGCTGCGGTGATATTCGTCTTGGAAGGCGCTCAACAAGGCCTCCCTCGTCTGCCTCCCAGGATGAGCCTGCCAGGGGAGATGGATCGCTCCTGAGGTCCCCCTGCAGCCCGCACTACATGAGGGTTCAATTACGGAATCCATTCCTACATTCCCGCCACCGAATAGCGCCGGGCATCTGTGCGACCCTCCACCAGGATCTGCAGCCCGCCGTGCGGAGGAAGCAATATATTTTTAAAAACTCTTATGTCTTTTAATTGCTTATGGGCTGATTTCTTGCCTGCCACCCCCTTCCCTCACCCACCCCATCCCCCCAACATCAGAACCTCGCTTCCCTGCAAGAATAATGTTCTTGCTGGGAAACAGCTCAGCTTCACTGAATCATGGGAATGAGTGTAACTAACTGCAGGGAGCAGTGAGGTGGGGGTCTCTCTGGGGGGGATGTTGGGAGATGGGAGCTGATGGCCAGTGGTGCCGTGACCTCCATCCTCTCAAAGGTGGAAAGACCTTGCTCCGTACCATGAAGCCTTGTCATTTTGTCCAGACAGTCTGGGTTCAAACGCAGACTCTGCCCATCCACAGCGGTTGCAAGCCTTGGCAGAACGACTCCACTGCTCTGGCCTCACTTTGCCCATCTGAAAAATGGGCGTGAATAATAGCAGCTCCCTCATAGGGTGTTGTGAGCATTTAAGGACCTAGGGATTGTAAAATAAGTGTTGACGCGTGTTTATTTCAAGGCATACTTTTATTTCATTGTAAAATGACTTTGGGATAGACTGGCCAGAGATGGAAGAAATCAAGTACCCCATCTTAGAAGATTTATATTCAGAAAGCCAGCTCTCTCTCTCTCCCAAGTCTGACGGATGAGCTTCCGAAAGTGGAAGTAATACTGGATGAATGACCTCAAAAGTTCTTCCTAAAACTTACATTTAAGTGGAAATAGAGAAAATGAACATTTACTGAGGGTCCATGTGCCAGGTACAGTGCAACTGGCGGTGTATCAGGGGCTGCAAACCACCCATCTGTTTTGGTAGGATCTGTGGGCTAAAAATAATTTCTTACATTTCTAAATCATTGAAAAAACATCAAAAGAAGAATACTATTCTGTGACACATGAAAATTATCTGAAATTCAAATTTCAGTGTCCAGAAATAAAGTTTTATTGGCACACAGCCACACCCATTCGCTCACATTTTGTCTCAGGCTGGTTTGATGCCACAACGGCGGCACTGAGTAGTTGCAACAGAGACCATCTGGCCTGCAAAGCCGAAAATATTTAATATCTGGCCCTTTACAGAAAACGTTTGCTGACCTCTGGAATCTATCACGGCACTGAGGGCTCAAGGTAACTCTGTGAGGTTCGTTATTATTGACCCATTTTATGGGTGAATAAACTGAGGCTTTGAGAAAGTAAGTGATTTGGTGCCAGGGTTGTGGGAAAGGTGGTCACTGAGTGACGTCATTGTTATACCCATTCTGTAAATGAGGAGACCGGGGCCTGCGGAAGATAGACCAACTTGCTCAAGGCTAACAGTGAGTAAAATAAGGGCAGCGTTGGCACCAGAATCTTGCTCTTTAGACTGGGGCCATTTTTCTTTGCTCCTGCCTCTCTTCCACGGGACTTAAAGGTGACTCTCCCAGAGTAACTGGGAGGGGCTGTCACTGATGGCTGATCCTGCCTCTGGGAGGACACAAGCCCCTTCAAGCTGGGGACTGAAGAGAGCTGCTGATGGATTGGGAGCTGGTGGTGGTGCTGGGCCAGGCTTCCAGGAGGGCGAGCGGGGAGAGGAGAGTTGGAGTTGCGTGTTTCCTTTCCAGTTTCCTCCTTGGACCTGCCATATCTCTGCCCATTGTTCCAGCAAGGGAAGCAGGTATAACTGGGCTGCATAGAACATGCGTTCTTGTCACCACTTGGTAAATAGCTAATCCCTTGTGTCATAAGTCACATTCTCCAAACACAGGCTCTAAAAAGACAACTCTCCTGGGAGGAATCACACTATATTTTGACCTTAAAATGTTTTTTATCTGGGGTAGTCCTAGGTGCCCATGCAGAGGGACTTGGACTTTCCCCTCCCCACCCCCCCGCACATTGAGATTGATGTGCGGAGACAGAGAACGCAGCAAACTTCTATTTCCAAGCATACATATAGCAAAGGGAATCCATGAGAGGGTCCCGGTGTCAGACAGACAGGGTGTGAGTGTGGACTCTGCCTATGAGCCATTGACCATCACCTCCTTAGCCTTCTCAGTTTTGTGACCTGTAAAATGGGGATATTGAGAGTGTTATCTTGGGTTGGCAGTGCTCATACATGATAAAGTATATAAATATTTAGTTCCCCCATTAAAAAAATAAAGAATAGAATTTATTTGTAAATGTGGAGAACTACTGGGCTAAACCAACCTAGGCATTTATAGGTCAGGTAATTGTGGCTCAGAGAGGGTGAGTGATTCACCCAAGGTCACACAACAAGTGAGGGGGAAGGTGGAAACTAAGACCCAGGACAGCCCTGGAGCCTCTTCTACCAGATCTCAGAGTTTTCAAGAAGCATTCACAGGAACCAGGTAGGTCCAGGAGGGTCCTGATTCAGGCTGGGGTGAGGTATATGTTATCTACATCCTGATTGTAAAGACTTGCTCATTGGGTACGGGCGCACCAGGCCCCCTGTGGAGGCCTTTGCCCGTGCCATCTCCTTTAACCCTCACAGCAGCCTCTGCTGGATACCTGATCCACGTCCTCTGGGAACGGTAAGCTGGGCACACAGTTAGGTGCTGGGCAAATATCTGCTGACTGAACAAGCCCCACTAAGGAGACCTCCTTAGCCCCAGAGTCCAGGACAGAAACTGAGGTCCGGGGATGTGAATGTGGAATCCAGAGCCTCACAGCTGGTTTCCAGTCTGTGACTCCAGAGAAAATTCCAGAGAGCCCTCCCAGGTGGGGGACATCCAGACACCTGGGTGGCCTCTGGAGCTCTCCTCCCACCGGGGAAGAGCAGTAACAGGCCGGGAGAGGAGCTCAGGGCAGACCCTTTGGGACGCAAAGCACGGGAAATAGAATATAATTTCCCTCTTTTTAGATTGGTTTGGGGGAGGTCTCACTATGGAATGAATAATTTGCTTTGCTGAATCCAAAGTCCCTCTACTCTGGGTTCTGCATTGATATGCTAATACGAGAAGCCCAAGGGACCACCTCCTGGGTCTCTGCTCCCAGAGCATTTGTGGAGGCGCCTTTGTGCTGTTTAGGGGTGTGTGCGCATGTGTGTGTGTGTGTGTGTGTGTGTGTGTGTGTGTGTGAGAGAGAGACAGAGAGAGACAGAGAGGCATAGGTGGGGGCCCCTGCAGGAGTGATGAGAACCTGACTGTATATGTGCGTGATGGGGATCAAGGGATGGGAGAGAAACTGGTGCTATTCAGAGAGGAATGGCCTTTCAGAGGGAGAAATATCACTTGTGGCGTGCAGGGAGTATTTCAGTGTTCACCTACCCTTTCTTCTTCCTTCCTTCTACCCACCCACCCATTTACTCACTGACCTGTCTACCCTCCTACCCACTCAACTGTCCAACCACCCACCCCTCCATCTGTCTACTAATACATCTACTTACTCATCCATGCAGCTACCCTTCCACCCATCCCACCCATCCATCCATCCATCCATCGACCCATCCATCCATTCATCCATCCATCCATCCACCCATCCATCCATTCATCCATCTACACAACCATCTGCTGTCCAGCATGTACCTTTTCTTCATTCCACCCATCCACTCATCTACCCCCCAACTCATTCTCTATCCACCTTTCCATCCATCCATCCATCCATCCATCCATCCATCCACCCATCCATCCCCCTACCCCAAGTCTCCAGCCAGCACACACCAATGGTTTGCAAGGTGACTGCTGGCACGGTTCTTCCCATTTTATAGATGAGGAAACCAGGTAGAATGACAGGGGACTCAGGTTCTGAGGTCAGATGGAGCTGAGCTCAAATTCTGCCTCTGCCTTTGGCTGGCTGGATGACCTCAAGCAAGTGGCTAATGATTCGGAGCTTGCTTTTCTCTCTGTGAATTTGAACTGGTGATGCCACCTATCTCACAGCTGGTATAAGGAAGAACTGAAAAGCCACCTGAAAAGTGCCACGCACGGGGTTGGGCAGGGGCAAGGAGCTCAATATATACCTTCTCTTATTATTTGTTGAGCACTTACTGTGTGCCAGGGACGCCACACGTGTGCTCTCTCATCACTATTACATTGGGGCTGACATTACTCTCCCCACTCTTCTTCTTCTTATTATTATTTTGACTTCGCCACACAGCTTGTGGGATTCAGTTCCCTGACCAGGGACTGAACTCGGGCAGCAGCAGTGAAAGCCTGGAGTCCTAACCACTAGGCCACCAGGCAACTCCTTCATCCCACTCTACAGGTGAGAAGATTGAGTCTCTCAGAGCCTAAGCGGAAAAGCAGAGCTTAGCACCAAACCAGGGCGGTAGGTCTCCAAATTCCACCTTTCTTGCACTCCACCACTTGGACGCTGGTCCTCACTCTGCCCCAAGCACGAGGTTTGGCCTCAGGAAAGTCCCTGAACCTCAGTTTCCTCATGTGGACTATGAATATGAGGGGATGGACTAAATGATTTCCAGGCCCTCACTCTGCTTGGCGTGAGAATGGCATCCAGTCAGCACATGTGATGGAGCCTCAGAGAGCTCTGACCCCATAGCATGGCAGGCTGCGGCCATCTGAGGTTCAGCTCTACACCCTCCCCACACTCTGAAACTGACAGGAGAGGGGATGGTTCAATTCCCATCACTGTCCCTCCCTTCCTGAGCAACCACAGGGAAATAGCTTAACTTCTGGAACCTCAGTTTCCCAACCTGTGAAGTGAGGCTAAGAAAGACCTTCACTTTATTGGGTTGCCATGAAATCAAATGAGATAATGCTTATAAACTGATTGGGAAGGGCGCTGAGGGCAGAAGGAGGGCAAGCAAAAGCCGGGAGCCCCCGTCCCCCACCCACCTGCAAGGTCAGATCATTAAGTCACTCAACAAATATGTACTGAGCACCTACTGTGGGCCTGGCCCTGAGCTCAGCACTGGAAATGCAGAGGTGACTGAGATGCACAAGGAGCCCACTTTCTCCTGGGAGGAAGCAAAATAGCCACGGCCACAAGAAGATGTTCAGATTACTTTCAGAAGTGGAGAAAACTGGAGAAGAATTTAAAGCAGGTAAGAGAATAGCCTGCTTGGGTGGGCTCAGCATGGAGCGGTGATCAGGGAAGGCCTCCACGAGGAGGTGCCATTTGAGCTGAGAACCGAGTAAGCAATAAGAAGAACGGCCTTGCCAAGGTGTGGAAGGAACAGAGTTCCAGGCAGAGGGAACAGCAAGTGCAAAGGCCCCATGGTAGGATTAACTTTCTGGGGAAATCAAGGGCCTTGTAGAACCTCCATCTGGGGCACCTTCACATGGCTTCCATTACATTCACAGCAGTAACTAACCACCAGTGCCATCTTTTCTGCTCCCTGGGAGAGCAGGAGCCTGCTGACTCTTTCTTATAATTCCCCCTTATTTTACCGATCTGCATTTCAAAATTATGTCCCCACATCCCAAGGTCCCTGGGTAGCAGGTATATTTCTCCAAATCCCAATAAATAAATACAGTAAATCCATGTGTTTCGGGGACTTTTTTTTTTTTTTTTTTAAAGAAGATGTTGGGGGTAGGAGTTTATTAATTTATTTTTTCTGTGTTGGGTCTTCGTTTCTGTGCGAGGACTTTCTCTAGTTGTGGCAAGCGGGGGCCACTCTTCATCGCGGTGCGCGGCCTCTCTTGTTGCGGAGCAGAGGCTCTAGAGCGCAGGCTCAGTAGTTGTGGCTCACAGGCCCAGTTGCTCCGCGGCATGTGGGATCCTCCCAGACCAGGGCTCGAACCCGTGTCCCCTGCATTAGCAGGCAGATTCTCAACCACTGCGCCACCATGGAAGCCCAGTTTCAGGGATTTTTATGGGTCAGCCTGCCAGAGAAATGGGCCGGTCGCCTCGGAGGGCTGAGCCGATGGAGCCGGTGAGGTAATTAGCTACTGAGTTATGGGGGCCACTTGAAGTCTAATTATTGAGAGATCTGAAGTGCCCACCTTTTGGGTCCAGATTTACATGGCGCTGGGCGGGCTCCTCGGGTAGGCATGTCCGTGGGGAAGGGCAGCTGGTGGGTCTCAGATAGAAGGGACTTGGAGGATCAGAGGGACACCTAGAATGGGGTGTGTCTGAGCCAGGGCAGCAGAACCTCCACGGGGAGCCATCTGGATCCTTCCAGCGGGTTCCTGCCGCATGTTCATACCTATGATTCCATTTCGTGCCTCTGGTTTAAAGTTATGTCATGATATCTACTTGTTCACAGGTCTCTCTCTCTTCCCCCTCTCATTCATTCATTCATTCAATAAAGAGATCAGGAGCTCCCATCATGCATCAGAGGTGGATACAAAGGTTCAAGAGGTGAGAGAGAATCTCTTATTAAACCAGGGGCCGGAGAAACAGTCAGTGCATAATGTATATTTTTTGCGAGAAGGCGAGTGTGCTCACTCAGTGTGGCCTTGTTTGCTCACCACTTAAATTCCAGGCCGTACGGTGTGGATTGTGTGGGCATGTGTGTGTGCGCACACCAGAACTGAAAGGCTCCCATGCACCGGGTGGCTGCTAGATGCTCAGGGCATTTAGTGCCCGTTACCGGTCACTCTCACCTTTGGTCTGGAAGCCTACGACAGCCTTCTCCCAGGTCTCTCCTCTTCTCCCCTCCCCACTCGAATCTGAATCCACCCCCTCCCTCCACGGCATGCAGCCCAGGATGAGCTGCTGACCGTAAAGCAGATCTGGTCACCCTCCTGACCTCACCCTCCAGTCCTGGCCGTCCCAAACGAGAAGCCAGAGTCCTAGAATGGTCTACGGGGTCCTGAGTGATTTGAGCCCCTATGACCCACCCTCACTGGCCTACCCCAGCCACACGGGAGGGTCTCCTCCCACACTCCAGACTCAGTGTCACCTCTGGGCCTTTGCATGCACGAAGCCCTCTGCCAGGAGTGCTGGTCTCCCAGTTAAATGCCTGCCTCCTTGCCTCCTCTCTTTCATGTCTCTGCTTGACTCTAATCTCTCTGCCCTCCTCTGCTCTATTATTTTCAGCCTTTATCACCACCTCTCATGATACATTTTTATTTGTTCCTTGGTTATCATCTGTCACCTCCCCCCTCCTCCTAGAATTTCAGCGTTACGAAGGCAGACGTTTTGTCTCTTTGTGTCACCGCTACATTTTCGGTACATGTACGGTGACTGGAACATGATTGGTGCTCCACTAATAATTCTTTGAATGAACGAAGGTACCTTTGCATCTACAACATCCAGTGCAGTAGCTGGCATTCAATAGGGGCTAAATGGTTGTTCAACTAAATGTGCGGACCACTAAATAGAAAATAAGCTAAAAGGAGATCAGTTACATTATGCATGGGTGACCAAAGAGTCACAGGAAAGTGGGAGTGTCATGGGGGTCCTAGGAGGTGGGGGATCTATTGAGGGCATTTTCCAAAAGCTAATGACACTCAAGCTGACAGATGAAGAGTGAGCAGGAATTTGCCATGTGCCTCGTGTGGCTTAAGGGTCCAGGGGAAGGAAACGTCACATCACTTAGGGAGACCTGACAGAGCCTAGTGTCAGCGTTTACAAGAAGGAAGGATGGACCCAGGGTTGAGACAGGGACCCAGTCTTGGAGAGGCTTGAATGTCAGGCTGGGAATTAGGACTTAAACCTGAGGGCCCCGGGGAGACCCCATTTTGGGATGCTAGAGCAACCTCTTTGATGCTTATGGAGATAGCATGGTAGGAGCAAGACAGCCCAGGAAAGAGAGAATAAAGGCTGATCTGAGTTGGTGACACTGGAGCCAAGGAAAGCAATAGACCTGCCCCCGCTGCCGAAGGTGGGCAGGGTGGTACAGATGGAATCCTTACGTGGCTGCAGAGACAGTACGTGGAGAGACTAAAATTCCATCCTCCCCAAACCGGCAAGACGCAAAGAAGGCCTGAGTTCCTGCCTCCAAACTCAATTAACCAGATTTTTAAAAAAATTGTAATTGCAGGCTTCATCTTTCTCCCCTTCTTCCTCTTCTCTTAAACATTTTTATTGTGTATGATTTTTGACAGCCAAAGACTCAGATGTTTGACGTGCTGTATATGTGCAGAGTGGCAGCTGGGATGTTGCCAAGCGAAACAAAATACAAAATTTACAGCAGTAACTTCTTCTCTCTTCAGGGTGGTTAACTATCTTAATTACTTTTATTATCTTTTAGCTTTTAAGATCCTAAATTGCTTATTTTTGCCTCTCCCGCCAAAGGCGACCACGTACCTTTTACTAGCGCACGCTGAGTAAAGAGTCAGATGCACATCTTTCTGGTGAAACGTAAAGGAACTTTGATTTATACCTGACTTCTCCTTGTGATGTTAATTGTACTAACCGGTGAGAACAAAGTTCTGTGAAATGTCGGCTGATGGCAGGAAACACACACGTGCACCCGCGCGCGCACACACACGCCTTCACGCACACTCTCCAAATCTGACAAACGCTTCCCTTTTCTTTTTTTGTATCTCCTCCTCTCTCCCCTGCATTCTTCGTGCGATGTGGGGAAATCCATTTCTCTCCAGCAAACCTTAACTTGGGAGAAAAGAATTAGAGGCCTTGCAAACTGTCATACTTTCCCGGGGAAATGGGGAAAGGAGATTTGGTTTGAAATAAATCCATTCACAGTTAACATTTTAAAGCAAAGGGAGAAAAAGGGGGGGAGAAAATCACCAGGCACCTAGACTCGAGGATATTTCAGGCTGGGGGATTCTGCGACAGCTCAACCAGCTGAAGATGGACACGCTGAAGGCTGAGTTGGGGCAGCAGTGGTGGTGTCACAGGTCAGATGCTCAGTAAGTGATTTCATTAAGACTCAGTTTTGGAAGAGATGGCCTAGAGACCACAATCCAAAGCCGGAGCCTCGGGTCCAGATGCGTCCTGGAGTTTAGAATTATTGTCGGAGCTTTGAAAGGAGTAGCTCTCTGGGGAGACCTCTCTGTAGAGTTGTGACTCAGAGCTACAGCTTGAGATCCAGGTGGACTTGGCTTTGAATCCTGTGTCTGCCAAGTTTGAGTTGTGTGACTCGGGCACACCCCCAAGCCTCTCTGGGCCTCAGCTTCCTCGTCTACAGTGTGGATGCTAATAATACTCTCTTCTTGGGATTGTGGTGAGGACTGACTAAAAGGGTGGCGTGTGTACAATAGCACGAGTTCTGCGGCCCCCTCGGTGCGATGGGAAACTAGAGTTCAGAGAGGTCAAGTCACCTGCCTAGGGTCACACAGTTTCACACAGGGAGAGGATTACATCATTCTATCGCCTCCTCTGATTCTACCTGGGGGCTAGGGTTCTGCAAACTCAGGCTGGGAAGCTTCAGGACCACCTGGGAAGGGGTGTGAGACAGACACCCAGATGGGGGAGGGCAGGGGTGGGAGTGGGGAGCTCTGCTGGAGGGGTGGGGAGAAATGTCTGTGGTTTCCTTTGTTCAAAGGGGAGGTTGCGTTAGGGAGGGACAGGTCTCTTAGCTCAGGCTGCTATAACAAAAATGTCATAGGATGCGTGGCTTATCTACAGGAGAAATTTATTTCTGTCAGTTCTAGAGGCTGGCAGTCCCAGGTCAAAGTGCTGGCATGGCGAGTTCCACTGACTTCTTGTGTTCTCCCATGGCAGAGAGAGGAAGCACGCTCTCTCCTGACTTTTATAGGGACACTAATCCCATCCGTGAGCGCTCCACCCTCATGACCTCATCTAATCCTAATCACCCCCTGAAGGTCCCACCTCCTAATATACCACCCCACAGGAGGGGTAGCATCCCAACATATGAATCTGGGGGGGATCCAAGCATTCAGTCCGTAACAACAGGTATCCCCTTCCTGCCTCTCTTCAAAGAGAGGAAGGTCAGGTTCATGAGCATTTGGGGGAAGATTCTTTGAGTTTTGCCTGTGGGATTGGGGCCCCGTTACCCCAAGCAACCCTCCAGGGCTGCCCAGCAATAGACACCAGCCTGGCCTGGGCTTGAGGCACCTGCCAGCCCCTTTCTGACCATCTCCTACTCTCTCCCTACCACCCCCTGCATCTCTCAGGCTTTACCTCTTGGTGTCTGTGGTTCTTGGTGAGGTGACCCCTTCCCCCCCACCACCACCCCCGAACTTACCCAGTCTTAGCAGCAAAAGTCCCACATCCCATGTGCCTTTTTGGTCCCAGGCAAACTGGGACGGTCGGTCATCCTATATCTTGAGCCCTTTTCTCTCAAGGATTCTCTGGTCCTTTTTCTGTTCCTGTCTCTCTGTCTGGCTCCATCATTCTGTCTGTCTGTCTCCTACCCACCCCTGCTCCCCTGGCATCCCTCCTTCCTTTCCTCCAGACTCTCCACCTCCTACTCTTTGGCAAGAAAAGCACTGCATTTGCGTCTCCAGAGAGGGCTGGGCAGCCAAGTCTAGAGACAAACGTCCAGGAGGGATGAGGGGAGGGCAGGGGAGGAGCCTCTGTCTGGGAGGAGGGAGGGGGCTGGCAGGTGGAGGGGAAGGGCCCACATCCTCCAGCCCCCCAGAGAGACTTTCTAAATACTCCCGGTTCTGCACATGAGGCTCTTTCCATGTTGTGCCAGGGCCACTGGAGAGGCCTTTCCTGGGCTGGGGGTCTGGAGACAGGGAGCCTGACCCCCTTCTGCCAGTTCTGTGAATCTCTCCAGGCTTTTGGGGGACCTGCAGCAGGAGACACGAGGGCGTAAGAAAAGCAGGTTTCAGGGTGGAGGGAGAGGGAACGCCGCTGACCCCTGAGAATTCTCAGGGGTAACCGCTTGCCCTATGTGGCTACTCAGGGTTCTACACATGGCTAGTGGGACCGAGGGACTGAATTTTAAGTTAAACTAGATTTTAATTCGTTAAATCTAAAATCAGATACTCTATTCAGTTATTGGAAAATGTTTAAGTGTATTTGGAGCAACGTGGCCACGTGAATCTACATTTTCAAATGAATTGAGATGGGCCATGAGGGTAAAATATACACTGGATTTCAAAGACTGGGTCCCAAGAATGAGTGTAAACTTCCTGATTAAACATTTTTAACTTTGGTTGCAAGTTGGAACAATAGTATTTCTGATACATTGGGTTGAAGAAAAGATATTAAAATTAATTTCTCAGGGTTTTTCGGGTTTTATTTTTGCTTTTTAAACGGTGGCTTCTGAATGTTTAAAATGATATATGTGGCTTGCATTATGTTCCTCTGGGACTGGGCTGCTCTAGGACTTGAGGACTGTCCCTGTCACCAAGGAGGTATTCCACAGGCCTCATTGCACTGAGACGTGAGACCACTTTCTTTGTGGTTGCTTTTAGCCTCTGGACTGTTCTCTTATTGTAGAGAAAAGAAAATGTTCCATCCAACGGAAATTCACAATTTTTAGAATGGAAGGATTAATGAAACCTCAGACTGGAAATGTCAGTTTCAAGGCTCCCCTGTCCATTCATACCCCACTCCATTCCTGCCAATCCTTGGGGATCAGGCAGCTGAGGGTGATGTCTGCCTGGATTAGAAGTCATTTTTATTTTTTATCTTTTTGTTTGTAAAATTTCTATTTTATTTATTTATTTATTTATTTATTTGCGGTACGCGGGCCTCTCACTGTTGTGGCCTCTCCCATTGCGGAGCACAGGCTCCGGACGCACAGGCTCAGCGGCCATGGCTCATGGGCCCAGCCGCTCCACGGCATGTGGGATCCTCCCGGACCGGGGCACGAACCCGTGTCCCCTGCATCAGCAGGCGGACTCTCAACCACTGCGCCACCAGGGAAGTCCTCTATTTTATTTAAAAAATTTTTATGTTATATTGGAGTATAGTTGATTAACACTGTTGTGTTAGTTTCAGGTGTACAGCAAAGTGATTCAGTTATACGTATATATGTACTTATTCTTTTTCAAGTTCTTTTCCCATTTAGGATATTACAGAAGGGTGAGCAGAGTTCCCTGTGCTATACAGTAGGTCCTTGTTGGTTATCTATTTTAAATACAGCAGTGTGAATATGTCTAGACTTTGAGGTCTTGAGTCTCTTCCTCTGACTGCTGGCTAGAGGCTCATCCTTTAAACTGGTTGGGTGGTTCCTCGGGCTGGTATGACTTTGCTAGGATGGCTGTAGCACCCTGAGGAAGCAGAAGGGGCTGATCTGGCACCCAGATAGATACACATGGTCATGCAGGAAGCTGACATGTAGCTCAACAAATATTCTTTGAGTGTTTCCTAGGTGTCAGGCACCAACCGGGCAGAGAGGGGGCTATGACACTTCCCAGTGTTGGTGGAGAGACAGACATTGAACAAACACCTGCACTGCTAAGCATCTTGGTTACATGCATTATCTCATCTGATCATCACACCACTACCATAAGGTGAGGCTTACTGTGCTCCCCATTTCACAGAAGAAGAGCCTGCGGTCAGAGAGGTGGAAGCCTTGCTCAGGGTGTACGCACATTGGAGCTGGGGGTGCAAGCCTGGCTTCTGTGGCTCCAGAGTCCCATAAACCCCTCCTCTGAGTTGCCTCCCCAATGCTCCCAGAGGGGTCGGGATTAGGGGTGTCCTCTGCCCTCTGTGACCTCACCTCCTTCCAGGACTGCCTCCTCGCTTAGCTGCTTAGCTTTCCTTCATAACACTCTCCGAGTCCATCATCCCTGCTTTTAATCGAAACCCTCCGTGAACCAACATGTATTTTTAGCCTGCACCACCTCTTGGGATAATGAGTCTCATATGTTTACTTCCCACTGAGTAAAGCACTACAGCACTTTAATTTTTTCCTAAAATGCCTTTGAGTGTCCCTGTAGCTGTAAGTGAGGGGAGGGGAGATATTTATGTGGCTTCTCCTCCACCATGGACCTCAGTCTCTCTAGGGCTGGCCCTGCAATGGAGCCCTTTAGACCTGCATCTGCACCTCCCCCCACACCGGTCCTGTGTGTGAGGCGGTGGGCGAGAGACTTCACCTTGCCGAGCTTGCTTTGATCCTCTGTACCTGGGGAATGAGGAAACTGATCCTGCAGACTGTGGGTACCACTGATGGGATTGTGTGACGTGTACAGGGAAAGGAAGCCTCTCTGCTCACCTTTGGTGAGGCAGTATTTCTTGCATACAGGTAGAGTGAGAAAAGTGTAGATGGGGAACCCTACTTCTAGTCCGTGAGTTGTGAAACGTTTAGAATGCCGGCCAGAGTCCTCATAGTGGCCCTGATACCTCTCTGTCCTTGTCCTCTCCACTCTCCCTTGGTCACTCTGCTCCAGCCCCACTCAGATCTTCCAAGCCACGCATACTCCTGCCCCAGGGCCTTTGCATAGGCTGTTCCCCCTGCCTGAAACTCTCTTCCTTGCAATAACTGCCTAAACACCTCCCTCTGATCTTTCTAGTCGTTCTTCAAATGTTACCTTCTCAATGAAGCACCCGTGGACCACTCTATTGAAAATCACAATCCCTCCCTCTGGTCCCTGCATTTCCCTTGCTCTGTCCTGCGTTTTTCTTCTATAGCATTTATCACCTTCTATCAAACTCTATAACTTACCTACTTATGAGTTTCATTTTGCCCACCTCCTCAGGGGCAGGGATTTTTCTTTGTCTTGTTCCCTGCTGTATATTCAGCACCAATGATGCTGCTTGACACACACCAGGTTCTCAATAGATGTGGGTGAAATGAATGCATCGTCTTTACTCTCAGCTTCCCAAGTGGTGTTTGCACGTTGGTAAATGTTATTATGCAACAAAAGCAACAATAACAGTTGTTGGGGGAATGTCCATGGCCAAATGCATTTTGTAATAAACTGATGTCATAGAGGAGGGCCTTATATTGGACAGGATGCATCATCCTTGCTGGGAAAAGCCAGTCTAGACCCACCCACCCATTTCATATGTCAGGAAACTGAGGGTCTTGGTCTCTGAGTCTTGACCCAGATCTCTGACTTTCTAACAGCTCTGCCTGGTTCTCCATATCCGCCCTGTATCCCTGCTCCCATCTACCCAGTTAGTAAGGGGGTTCTTAAAGATCTCATGTGGGTGGCCAAAGTCTATAGGAAATGGGGGTGACCCTCCCAGAGCATGTGGGGAAGCTCTGACAAATATGGTTCCGAGAAACTTCGACTCAGGTTTGCCTTCCTTTATTAGTTTGTGGCCCAGATTTGGAGGGCCATTTAATTTAAAAAGATTTGTTATTTTTTTTAATATGCAAAACTGAATGGGCTTTGATTTTTAAAAATCTCTAATTTTATTGAAAATGATCATGACACTGTTATGTGATGACCAATACTCAGCTTGGCACTGAGGACTTTACACCTTGATTTCGTTGTAAGTTCCCCTTGGTGGTCTCACAAGGCATGAATGGGCCCATTTTACAGATGAGGAGACTGAAACACAGAGGAGGTGATTTACCTAAAGTCACAGTGCTGGTGAATGGAAGAGGAGCTGAATGGGATTCAGCCTAGCCTGCCTTATTCTGAAGACTGAGATTTTTACCTCTGTGTGGGAAGGGAGATAAATGATGGGGAAAAACATCTCATAATTCTTAGAAGAGAAGAATAGACTATGGTAGACCCTCTCCCCTTCTCACCAAAACAAAACAGATGAGATGCCTTAATTTCCATTTCCGTCAATGTAATGAGAGGGTATTTTATTGTTTTATTTAGAGGCTTTGCCCTGTGCCTGTTTCTTTTTTTTTTTTATACTTGACATCGTATTTGCTATGTAATCTTGTGTCTTTTTTCCTTTTCAGTGACTATTATGTTACAATTATATTTCCATGTTGTTACTCATTTTTGTAAACATTTCAATCGCTACATAATATTCTGCCTACAGATAAGTCATAATTCATTTTTCATTTTCCCTTGGGTAGACATTTAGGTCACTGCCCATTTGGGGGCTCATATATAATGCTACAAGAAGCATCGTTCTCTATGCATTGTTTTCTTTCAATATCGAAGGTGTTCCCTTAGGAGCTGGAGCCCAGGGCCAGGGCATGTCTGTTTGTGAAGAGCTTAGTTGGTAGCATCACATCGCTCCCAAGACACCCTGCCCTTGTGTTACATCCCCAGCAAGAATACATGAGGGGGCCCTTTTCACCACATCTTGATTTTCTTGGACAAGTCACCTTAACAACAACAAGATTTTTTAAAAATTAAAGGCTTTAAATGTTAATTGCTTTCATTTCTTTTTTCTCTGATTCCCACTGAAGCTGAGCTTTCCCCATATGTTTGTCAACCAGGTACATTTCCACTTTTGTAAAGACTCTGTTTATGGGAGGAATAATCTTAAAGTTAGAATGTGAAAAATATTCAGATGCAAGAAATGAAGATGGGGACTAGAAAGCAGGTAGCAGACCTGGAGATTGTCCCCAGAAGGCTGATTTCACTTCCCTCCTAGGTTACAAACCGTACTGATTCACTGCAGTGGGCACTGGGTCTAGGATGGGACAGGGGCTGGAAAGACGAAAATATGGACAAGGTCCCACACGGAGACGGCCCTTACGTTGGAGCCGAGAAGATGGGTAGGTCGTCTGTGACCCACCTACCGCCCAGAATCCAGCCTCCTCCCCACTCCACGTATAGACAAAGGAAATTACGCTCCACGGTGCTCTGGGCTGTGATGGGATCACTCAGGGGTAAGGGAGTACAGGGCAGAGCCTGATCCAGACTAGGGATCTGGAGATGGGGAGAGGCAGCCAGCTGGGGAAGCACCTTCCTCCCCCGCCCAACCCCGCCACCAGCACAAACAACCGCTTTTCTGTACTCAAACACACCTAGCCCTTGTAGAGCCTTCACATATGCTGTTCCCTGGGCTTCAACACTCTTCCTCAGATCTGCAGAGGGTCCTCAGCATGGACGTCTTGGCCCAGACGTCATCACCTCAAGGAAGTGATTGCTTCTCAGACTCTCCCTTCTGAGACCCTCTCTTCCCTTCACGGCTCTGAGCTGAGTTGGAAATACCTGTGAATCCTATGCTGTGATCCTCTGGGGAGCTTTCAAACGATAGTGATGCCTGGACTCTGCCCCAGACTCGTTAAGCCGGGACCTCCGAGGGGTGGGTGGGGGCCAGGGTTTGCCCTAAAATCTCCCCAGGGGGTTCTGATGTGCAGCCAGGGCTGGAAGCAGGACCCACCCAGCTCTGCAATGAGAGCTTCACTAACCCCGGAAACTGTGAATCATGCTCTGGGCTCTACCCAGCACCTTGCCTGGCACTTCTGCCCTGCTTAGTTTATTTTGAAGAAATGATTATTCAAAAGAGGCCCCAACATATTACAAGTCAGACACCGCATAGTAATGTCCCCGTTTTCCAAATTAGGAATCTGAAGCTTGGGAAGAGGAAGCAATGTGGCCACTGTTCCCCGCGTGGATTGGAGGAGAGTCTGAGGCAACGTTGGGGTAGGGAGGGGGACCATCCCTGTGTCACTTAGAAGGCTGACAATTAAGATTTGAAAAACACGGAAAGGAAGTGAGCGGGCTTTGAGTCTACCTCTTTTGAAAGAATAAATAAAAAGACTGTGTGTCTTTAAAGCAATGAATGTGGAAAAAATAATAATAAGGCACCTCATTCTGTGTCCGCTCCCAGGCTTGTCTGTATTCCTGTGGCAGCCTGGTCCACATAAACATTCGGCACACAGCACTTGCAGACACTTTTTAATAGAATCGCTTAAAACAATTAATTACCAGAGTTTTCATTCAAGCTGCAGCGAAAAAGATACGCCGGCAATAAAAGGCATTTATCCGCGGGTTTCTCGAGGCCTGTTTGTTATTAAGATGTAAATTAAATCATCACAGATGTTCCATTTTTTAATCTAGGCCTGGGAAGATCAGGCCCAAGC
Source organism: Neophocaena asiaeorientalis asiaeorientalis (assembly GCF_003031525.2). Taxonomy (NCBI): domain Eukaryota; kingdom Metazoa; phylum Chordata; class Mammalia; order Artiodactyla; family Phocoenidae; genus Neophocaena; species Neophocaena asiaeorientalis. The sequence continues at coordinate 7,692,919 of NW_020172781.1, read as the reverse complement.
GTGGCCTAAACGGGTTTATTTCATTATCTGCGCATTCGTTAGAAACCCACCGTCTTATTGGATATCATTTTTCTTGGGTGCCTTTTTCCCCCTCTTCTTAAACAAATTATCAGGATAATTTGCTCATTTCCCTTTCTATTTGTTCTTAGCGCTCAGCAGTCCCGGGCTGGGGTCCCAGAGCCGCAGGGCGAGGGGCTCTGTTTGGGGTCTTCTGGGGGTGATTGGCTCTCCCGGAGGTGGGGAGACGCAGCATCTTCTCCAGATGTGGAGTTGGGGAGGATGGTCTGGAAATTCCTGTAAAACATTTCCCTCCCCCAGTAGTGCTGCAGAGTGGGTGGGGTTGAAACCCATGGCTCTAGCTCATAAAGACTTTAATTTCTGAATCAGAATGAACTGTCACGTGATTAATAACCTCCTTCCCATAGCAGAGCCCGCCTCTCTACCCTGGTCACCATCTGAAATTATCCCGCAGCCTCTGCTTATTTTCCCCCTTCTATCTGGGCTGTCAACCCCATAAGGGTCAGGGCTGCATCTGCTCACCTCTGTGTGCTCAGAGCCCAGCCAAGCGCCTGGTACAGAGTAGGTACTCCGTTAATAAATAAATGCATTTTAAGGGTTACTATTAAAACACCCGGCATGGTTCTCAACACACACAATCTCATTAAACGTTCCCCCCGTCTCCAGCAACTTAGAAAAGAGGTAGTGTTATCACACCCATTGTAACCATGAAGTCACCAAGTTGCAGAGATGGGCAGGGTGGTACCCAGGGTCATGACTGCCAGATGGAGGGGTTAGAATTTGAACCCAGGTCCCACTGGTTCCAAATCCCTGTGATTTAACTCCTCACTGTTCTATGGATGGGCACTGGGCGTTGAGTCCCAAACTCACCAGAGTGTTTTAACACGTATTTATTTGGGGCCAAGCACACCGTGTGAGGCATGGGAAGTGCTCAGCACGGCCCAGGAGGCCCTCAGAAGAGCATAGGCATCGTGCTGTCACCATCCAGTGTGTTGTAGACATCGAAGCCAACATGCAGCCATAGGACACCTACATGGGCTGAGCCTCAGGACCGGCCACATAATTTGCAGGGCGCAGTGCAAATTGACAAACGGGGCCCTTTCTTCAAAATTTATATGAATTTCAGGAGCATGAAAACAGAGCATGAAGCCACGTGCAGGGGTCCACAGGACCCTGAGTGACTGCAGAGGTGGCATGCCCATGAAGCTGGTCCTGCTGAGACCCCCAGCTAACTTTCCCAGTTCTTTCCACCACATACACAAAAGCAGGACGATCCCGGGCAACCGAGCTTCTAGGCTGCCCATGCCCCACCTCCCTGACCCCCCTGTCTTCCTGCCTTTCCTGCGTCTTCATCCTATTTACGGTTGAAATAACCCATGTAACGCTCGTAAATGGGAGAGGATCGACCCTTGTGGTCACAGGCTGTACTCTTAGGTCTTGCCTTTCTCCAACAGCCAAATGAAGTAGATGCCCCTATTCCCATTTTGTAGGGCAGGAAACAGAGAGGGTGGGTGACTTGTTCAAGGTCACACAGCCTGTAGATTTAAATCCTGCTCTCTGTGTCACCAGTGTCTGTTGGACTTTCTTCTTTTTAAAAATAATCTTTTGGGGCTTCCCTGGTGGCGCAGTGGTTGAGAGTCCGCCTGCCGATGCAGGGGACACGGGTTCGTGCCCTGGTCCGGGAAGATCCCACATGCCGCGGAGCGGTGGGTCCCTGAGCCATGGCCGCTGAGCCTGCACATCCGGAGCCTGTGCTCCGCAATGGGAGAGGCCACAACAGTGAGAGGCCTGTGTACCCAAAAAAAAAAAAAAAATCTTTTGCAGAAGCCTACTCCAACAAAGTAGAAGCCCGAGCGATTTGTCGGAAGTGGGGATGAGTGTCTGAGCCTTCCCCTTCATCCCCAGCAGCATCGGGATTAGGAGGAATGCTCTTTCCCAGAGGGATGTCCTTTGACAAGGGCAAACAGTTAGTAAGAGGTGCATGAACTTGGATCTGCCGGCGCCCCTGAACATCTGCTCCTCCCAGAAGTCAGAGAGTGTTTGCTGGACTCTTTAACATCTAATGCCACACCTTGGCGGCGGCGGTGGTGGTGGGGGTACGGCAGAGTGCCCGGCTCAGGCAGCCCTTGACCTTACCAGGGAATCCAGACGGTGGGAAACCATCAGAGCAGGAGGGTCTTGGAGCAGCGATGGGGACCCCAAGAGGTGAAGGGCCCCCACTGGGCAGAGAGAAGACCATCCCTCAGAGGCACCGGCCCGATCCCCCCTCCCATTCGACGTGTATAGGCACAGCAGCTGCCTGCTGTGAAATGATCATTTTCTGCTTCCTGCCTGTGCATGGTCTCATGTTTTCATCAAATTCTGAAGAAAAAGAATGGGAAAATATTGTGGCTTTTATCCCCCCCTGCGTGCTGAAGAAATTGCCTTTTTATGAAAGTCCTCTTGCTTTCGTGAGTGTTTCACAGACTCCCAGGGCCAGGGGGGCCCCTTAAACATCTAGCCTCATGTCCCCAAACCTCCCTGCCTTGGGAAGGTCCAGAAATACCGGGTTGGGATCTGGGGATTGAGCAGGGCAAGTGGTAAGAATAAGAGGAAGACACTTTTGGAGAAGAGAATTGAAAACACACCACGTGTATCACTCAGCTCCCGGGAGGCTGTTAGAAGGAGTTGGTGCCGTCGCCCTTGGCATCCAGAGAAAACCTGGTGTCAGGCGAAAAGGCACAGGCTTTGTAAGCACACAGACCAGGCTTCCAGACCTATCTATGCAGGCTGAGTGACCTCCGGCAACCGCCAGGACCTCTCTGAGCCCGTTTCCTCATCCAGGAAATGCGATGGCAATCCCCACCACGTAGGGGTGCTATGAGGGTTAAATGAGGGGCTGTTTATAAAGCTCCCAGTGTGGCGCCTGGCACGCAGCATGCTCTCAATACAGGACAATTTGCCACCCACCCACCTCATTTCCCTTTAAGTCATTTTACGACAAAAAATAAATTTCATGAGATTAAAATCTCTTTCTTACCCACCCCCTTCCTCCCCCAGTTGGGTCCATGTCGAACGTATAAATAGTTGGGGGAAAATGAGCTTGGCCACGTTCCTGCATAATTGCACCTTGGAGTCATTGAAGGTAGAACACCTGCCATAAGACACCTGGTAGCTTGTGCTCACACGTCTCTGGGTGTCCGGCGTGGTTCACGTACGGTCGGCACCGGGAGAGGCGGCCTCGGGTGTGGTCCGCCCGGCCAAAGACCTTCATGGCTGTGCAGAGGTCATCGAAGGATTCATGTTTTCTTATCGCATTTTTCTTCTTTTTCAAAATTGAGATCTCCGTGATGCATGAAGTTGCAACCTTAAAGAATAAACTCACATACACGTACACAGCCATGCACACGTATGTGTGTGTGCAATGCACACATACGAACACTTGTGTGTGTACATAGGTGTGCTCATATGTATACACATACATGTACACATCTATTTTATCACATATATGTGATAAAATATATTTTAAATCTTTAAGTAAGATTCTGGTACAAATGGGTATCTGTCTCACTGCTCTTAGTTAAATGGTTTAGCTTCAGGGTCCCCGCGAATGTCATGTATTGAAAGTACATAATATATTTATAACAAAGCAGCGAGAGTCTACTTTAAGAAAAAAAAAAGGACTAGGCCTCTTTAGCAGCTAAGAACAAAGCAGCCAGGAAAAGCAAATTAGCAAGGAGTAATAAGAAGTAGAATTAGGGCTTCCCTGGTGGCGCAGTGGTTGAGAGTCCGCCTGCCGACGCAGGGGACGCGGGTTCGTGCCCCGGTCCGGGAAGATCCTACATGGCGCGAAGCGGCTGGACCCGTGAGCCATGGCCGCTGAGCCTGCGCGTCCGGAGCCTGTGCTCCGCAACGGGAGAGGCCACAAGAGTGAGAGGCCCGCATACCGCAAAAAAAAAAAAAAAAAGAAAAAAAGAAATAGAAGTAGACCACACTTGCATAGTTTTTTGCAGAATTATCTTTCTTGGGGTGATGTCACTATGAATTTTGCTCCTTTGAGGGCACTGCTCATGAATCATTCTTTTGGTTTGTAAATAAAGTCCCATTTGATAGATTTCTTTCAGAGTAAGGATGTGTTTGGTCAACATTAAGAAAATTTTCTTACAAAGTGTATTCGTCTTCTTTTTAAATGAATTCATTTTATTTTTTCCCAGGCTTCTAGAACATTCCAAGCAAGATTTTACTTCCCATGCCAGAAATTTATTATTGGGGTTTTAAAAATTTTTGTTTTCCTTTTGGACTCCCATAGTTATTCGTCCTACGGTACGATTCTTTTCATTTTTCTAAAGAAGTTTCTGAAATCATTTTTCCCCAAAGTAATGGGGTACAAATATTTTTTATAAAGCAGAAGACAAGGAATTGAATTTCTATTTGCTTTTTTTAAATATAAATTTATTTTTTATTTTATTTATTTTTGGCTGTGTTGGGTCTTCGTTGCTCCGTACGGGCTTTCTCTAGTTGCGGTGAGCGGGGGCTACTCTTTGTTAAGGTGCACGGGCTTCTCATTGCGGTGGCTTCCCTTGTTGCGGAGCACGGGCTCTAGGCACACGGGCTTCAGTAACTGTGGCTCATGGGCCCTAGAGCGCAGGCTCAGTAGTTGTGGCACCCGGGCTTAGTTGCTCCACGGCATGTGGGATCTTCCCAGACCAGGGCTCGAACCCGTGTCCCCTGCATTGGTAGGAGGGTTCTTACCCCCTGTGCCACCAGGGAAGCTCTCTCTTTGCTTTTTAATGTTCAGTTTAGTTGGTGTTTATGGTACAGGTCTTACGCACCCTGCATCGCACAACACACTAAAGGGTTTATGTAAGAGGGGCTCTATGCCAAAGTATCTTTCTTTGAGGAGATCATCCAGATGGGGACATAATATGCCTTTGAGTCATCTGAAGTTCATATAATATACATATACTGACATACAAATAGTGTTAACTCTCTGAGAGGCTTGGGGGCTGCCTTCTCCCTAAGGGTGAAGTGTCCTTTGGCTTCAGTTGGGCCCATGGGATGGGGGAGGGGGGCACAGATGGATTGATTGGGGTGCTGGACCCAGCCCATGTGGGGACGCGTAGGACTCTGTGGAAAGGCGAAGACCCAAGTTCTCGTTGCTGCTGCTGCACTGCTTCTGCTCCTCTCTAGGGCCATTGGGGAGCTCAGAGTGGATTTGCAGCCGCATTTCAAGCCATCCGAATTCTATTCTGAAGGGCAGAGAGGACAAACCCGCGGGGACCTGGGCACCTCCCCTTGCTGTTTGCGTCTCTGGTTTCCCCTGAATCTGTCTGACAACTGCCAGCAATAACACTCCTGAAAAACCCTGAGTGTCCCTGACACCCTCGGCGGGACTCTGGGAGCACTTCTTGTCCCTCTCCCCTTTCATTCTGTTCATCTTCCTCCCCTTTCTCTCTCCTGAATGCCTTCTCTATTTTATTTCCTCTCTTCTTTCTCTCTTTTCCTTTCCTTCTCTCTTACTTCTTCAGTCATTTTCCTTTTTCCCTTTTTCTTGGGCTATTCTGTTCCTCTCCTTCTCTTTCATTTCTCCATCCCCGTCTCTCCTCCTTCTCCCCTCATTTCCTCACAATTTCTTTTCACTTCCCTTTTCTTACATCTCACCTTCTAGCACCTTCTCTTTCCACATCCTTTTTACTTTGCTCTTCTCTCTTTCCTACTAGGCTCTTCTTTGTCCTGACTCCTCCCACCTCCCAGTTTCCTGTCTCTGTGTCACATACACTCCCCCTACCCCCCACCCCCCACTTCCTTGAGAACACAGCAGAGGACTCAGGACCCAAATATTTTGTGCCCTTGGTCTGTACTAAAGGCACAGTGTCCTTACCAACCTGAAAGACCAAAAAAAAAAAAAAAAAAACCCCAAACAAAACAAAACAAAAAACCCAAAAGCAAAAAGAAAAATAAAAAGATAATGCAGCCAAGTCACGCTGATGCCGAATGTCCTGCGTCTGACACAGGCATGAAACACCAGGAGGTTCTTCTATTGATTAGCTCGAAGGGGGATCACCTCCTCTCCCAGAACTGTCAGCTTCTCAGATGGTTCTGGAGGTGCCAGGAGCCTGGGAACAAAAACGCCTCTCCAGCTGCCTGACATCCCACGTTAAGCACAGGGACAGATCTGGTTGGACTTTCTGGGGGCCAGGGCTCCTGGGTGGCTACAGGTCATGTGTTTTGTGATTTCAGCCCCGGTGGGGCTGAGGCTGGGGGTGGGGGAGGGGCCTGGCTCAGATGGAAAGGTGAGGGGTGTTTGTGGGGACCGTGCAGGAGTCTGGAGACCCAAGCAGCCAGGGCTGGCCCGTCCTTTTCACATGCAGGGCCGGCAACTCTGCTGCATCTGAGTGGGGACACCCACCCTCTGCTCCAAGGACCCTCCAGGGGGTCAGGGAGCAGGTAGGTGTGGGAAAGATGAATAGGCAAGCCTGGACCCGCCATCTGGGCTCACTGTCAATCTTCTCATTCATTCCTTCATTTATTCGACAAGCATTCATTAAGCACCTGTCGCGTACAAGGCACTGCGCAGATAGTAGTGAATGACCATGGGGACCTGGCACTCAAGTATAGCTGAGGAGACAATTTCAAGAGGGCAAGAAGGATCTTAGCATGTAGATCTGGACACGTGCTTACCTATGAGCCAGAAATTCCACTTCGAGGTGTGCACCCAACATTCCTGCCTCTATGTGTTCACCAGATACTTACAGCAGCAGTGGTTGTGATAGGCACACACTGCCCATCAGTAGTAGAATGGAGACATAAATGGTGGTCCACTGCCACGATGGAGTCCTGTATGGTGGTACAATGAGTGATCTACAACTACATGCAGAGCACTTATGAATCTCACACTGAATGAACTGAGACACAGAGGAGATCAAACTATGGTGATTCCATTTTTTAAAAATCAAGAAACTAGGGGGCTTCCCTGGTGGCGCAGTGGTTGAGAGTCCGCCTGCCGATGCAGGGGACACGGGTTCGTGTCCCGGTCCGGGAAGATCCCACAAGCCGTGGCGCGGCTGGGCCCGTGAGCCATGGCCGCTGAGCCTGCGCATCCGGAGCCTGTGCTCCGCAACGGGAGAGGCCACAGCAGTGAGAGGCCCGCGTACCGCAAAAAAAAAAAAAAAACAATACCCCTGTTAAATTTCAATACGTAGTCTAAGAACATAATCACTATTATTTAAATAGAGCGTCACAGTTTACTGAGCTCCTTTTACATATATAATCTTAAAATTAGTTCTAGGATAACCTGCATGGTAGGCGCAGACACTCTGTCGGATCTGTAGACCCTCCACGAGCAGGGGTCCTCACCTTCTTGCAGGCGTCCTGTTCTGCTGTGGCCCGGCGATGAGCTGGAGGACCGTGGCCACACCTCCTTCTTCTAGCTGCTGAATCCTGGAGCAAGCAGGCTTTGTATAACCTTCTTATTTTGTAAAACCTGTGTCAGCCAAGAAATCACAAGAGAAGCATAAAAGGCCAGGCAAATTGCTTTATTAACTGAGCTAATAGGCCCAGTAGGTGAGAGTGCCTCGCTACCTATCAGGTAATTAGCCATCCTGGAAGTCTTTTTTGTCCAAGGTCTCGGAGAGGAGAGGTCCCCCTTTGTCGCAGGGAAGCAGCCCACTTTCCAACCAGCACACTAATTGCCCCATCAGGGGCTCACACATCTGCTGGAGCACACCTGCTGGGTCGGGGAGGTTGAGTGTAGACACATGGTCCCAGGGGACCTGGGTGCCTGGGTCAGTGGGGATTGAGTGGATGCCCTGGGCTGGGCACCCAAAAGTGTTTGCAGCCAGGATAGAGAGGAGGGATCCGGTCCTCTAAGAGGGTGCCTCCCTGCTCACGGGTCTCCCTGGCCTCTCACAGCTTTCTGAAACACTGAGACCAGCACTTTTCCAGCACGAACGCGCTTTCCCTGGGGATTTTGTTAAAATGCAGATTCTGAGGCAGCAGGTCTGGATGTGGCCACAATTCTGATTGTCAGCAAGCTTCCAGCTGACAGGGATGCTACTGGCTCATGGACCACACTTTAAGCAGCAAGGCTTAGAGACTTCCCTGCACAGACTTGGACGCTGGGTCCAAATGGGTTCTATGCCTGGCCACCCTTCAGTCTTGGCTCAGAAGCCCCTGTTTCTGGCATCCTGGGCTGCTGGTTGGCCCTCTGGTGCTCTCACGACCTCCCTGAAGCCCATCACAGTGGGGACCACGCAGTATTGTAAATACCTGTTTCCACGTCATGCCTGGGCTCCTCCTGGAGGACCATCTGGGCCCTATACATCATGACCCCATTGTCTAGCATGGGGCTTGGCAGAGGGCATCCCTCACAGGTGGCACCAAATTGAGCTGGATCATGTACCCTGCTCTGCCACCGCAGCCATGCATCCCTTCACCATTCTCAGCCTCGCTTTTCTCGTCGGCCAAGTGGGCACGGTAATAGGCAACCTGCATCACCTACTCACCAGCTAGGGGATACAAACAAGGTCAGGCTGCTCTTTCTTTCCTTCTTTTTTACTTACTTTGGGGAAAGTTTATCTCACATAGAGTAAAAGGCACGAATTGCTGGATGCGAGTTTATATGTGTATGTACCTGTCTTAGTCATATTGGGCTGCCAAAACAAAATACCACACACTGGCTGGCTTAAACAACAGACCTGGAGGCTGGAAGATCCAAGACCAAGGTGTGGCTGATTCTCTTCCTGGTGAGGACTCTCTTCCTGGCTTGCAGAAGGCCACCCTCTCACTGCATCCTCACATGACCTTTCCTTGGTGCTGTGTTAAAAAACAAAATTTAACTGAGTAAATTTGAAGACCTAATTGGCTTTATTAAATGATTCCTGAATTGGACAGCATCTCATATGACAGAGATATACTCCGAGGGGTTACACAACATGGAAGGCTTTTACAGTAAGGAGGACAGGATAAGCAAAGGAAATAAGAAGGAAAAAAATGTCAGTTCATTGGAGGAAAGTAAAAATTCAGCGGATGACGGCTTCTCATTGGCTGAGCCGCAGCATTTTCCATTAGCTAGGCTTGTTGCTGGGCAGGAAGGAAATCCTCCTTCTACCTGCTGGGGTGGAGAAGTAGTTGTACTTCCTATTTGGGAGGGCAAGGTACATCACTCCCTGTTGGGGTCAGTTACTGAGGTCTTCCTGTTGGGGTAATTGATGGTGAGTGGTAGGGTGTGAGAGCTTCCTCTGCAGGACTTCTTGACTCTAATTTTATTTTATTTTATTTTATTTTTTATTTTTATTTTTTTTGCGGTACGCGGGCCTCTCACTGTTGCGGCCTTTCCCGTTGCGGAGCACAGGCTCTGGATGCGCAGGCTCAGCGGCCATGGCTCACGGGCCCAGCCGCTCCGCGGCATGTGGGATCTTCCCCGACCGGGGCACGAACCCGTGTCCCCTGCATCGGCAGGCGGACTCTCAACCACTGCGCCACCAGGGAAGCCCACTGACTCCAATTTTAGTTAAAGTTTCCTTTTATTAATTTTCACAGTGCAGGGGGGAGAGAGAGAGCACAAGCTCTTTGATGTCTCTTATATGGACAGTAATGCTATCATATAAGGACCTCACCATTCATATGACTCATTTAACTTTAATTACCTCCTAAATGCCCCATTTTCAAATATAGTCACATTGGAGGCCAAGCTTTCAACATATGAATTTTGGGGCGACACAATTCGGTCCACAGCAATATCCATAAAACTACCACCTAGAACGAGGCAAGAATATTTCAGGCACTACAACAGTCTCTCTTATGCCCTGTCTCAGTCAATGGCCCTCCTTCCAAAGGTGACCACACTCTGACTTCTATGACTCTAGTGTTTCTAGCTCTTGAACTTCATACAAATAGAATCAGTCAGTATGTACTCTTTTGTGTGTGTCTGGCTTCTTTCCCTCCATGTTATGACTGTCACATGTCTGTCCTCCTCCTCTTTTTCCTCATTCTGCTTCTTCTGCTTCTTTTCTTTTTTTCTGAGTAGTATTCCATTATGTGGATATACCACAGCTTGTTTATCTTTTCACCTGTTGATGGGCTTTTAAGTAGTTTTCAGTTTTAGGCTATTATGAATAACGCTGCTGTGAATGTTCTTGTAGGTCCTTTGTTTAAAAATATATGTAGACACTTCTGTGTGTATACATGCATTATGACCCAGAAAGGAAATTCTTGGGTCACAGTCTATGCATTCAGCTTTTGTAGCTATGACCAAACTGTTTTCCAAAGTCGCTGAACTCCCGTCAGTGGGTATGAGAGTTCTAGTTGCTCCACACCTTCCCCAACACTTGATAATATCAGGCCTTCTATTTCAGCTGGAGGATGTGTGGTGATACATATTATGGTTTTACTTTGCATTTCTCGGATGGAGAATGACGTTGAGCCATTTTCATATGCTTAGGGACCATTTGGAAATTTTCTTCTTTGAAACCAAAGTCTTTTTTAACTATTCAAATGTATCAATCAACCCTCCACCTGCCAAATTTACCAGGGGATCCAACCTCTCCCTCTACTCCCTTGAGGCCTCTTCCTTTGCCAGAAAATTTTCCAAGAAGTATGATCTGAAAGGGTCATTCCTGCTTCTAAAGCCAAACAGAATACACTACAGTCTCATCCATAAAGTATCAGGATCTAGTTTCCAGTCCCCACGAGGTGACACTGTTGAAAACTAGCCTGAGGCAGCCTGGTGCCCCCCTGTCCTCTGCTTTGAGGAGGCTGCTCCACATCCTTGCCCAAGTTACAGGGATGCTCCAGGATGAAGGTTTGGGGCCAAGTCTTTTAGGGGTCACAGCTACCCCTCAGTCACTGAACACCCTAGGTCAGTGGTTGTGTTTTAGAAACAATAGAGCTTGGGGGCTGTGGCCAGAGCTACATACCCACTTCACCCACACCCATTTCCCCCAAACACCTGGATGTTACTGGTGGGCGGGGGCTGCACCACCGGACCAGACTCCCCTTCCTTCACAGCAAATCCACTGCAGGGCCCTCCGTGTTCTCACCAGCCAATTCGCTTTATCTGGGACCTCCCCAGTCCTTCAGAGAAGTTCTTAAATGTTGAGTCATCAAAGGAAATGAGCCCAGGTCTTAATACACTTCCTATCAGGAGGCTCCTTTCCCACTAGGCACATTTATCCTTGCTCTTGGAGAAACATAAGGGGCATTCATGTGTCAATGTTTCTGCTGCACTTTCCCCTGATCAATGGGTGTCCATCCTCTTAACTGAAGGGACTGTGTATGCGGCTCTTCTACGATCCCAAAGTTTACCCCTGGTGACTTACCGGGTTCCCTTAGAGAAGTGGCTGGTAGGTTCTTTCAATTAAAATAAAAATAATGATAAGTTCCTCTTCACCAAGTATCTCATTATAGATATTTATTCTAGAGGTGTGTTACCTTGATTAGAGATCATGGATTAAAGCACACAGGATACTGCAGTTTGAAAGGTGGTTAGGAGGTCTGGGTTTGGGGAATGATCTAGGAGCCTTAGCAGCTGGCCTCTAGGTTTGAGCAGGTAACTGAAGCTGTAGAAGTGGATGAACGTGTGGAAGGGGATTGAGTCCTAAGGAAGAGGAGGCCGAGGTCTGGCTCGCACCTCACGGGTCTTCCAGGAGACAGTGATGTTATGGACATCGGGACTGGGTGGGGGAGGAGAGGGCAAGGTGGGATGTTTCAGTGGGGGTGGGGATGCACTGTAGAAGATGCTCCTTGCTGTTCCGAAGAAGAGGCTGCAGACGGGCAAGGTGGGATGCAGGGAGACAGCTGGGGGCTACAGGAGAGGTGCAGGGAGGAGAGGATGGGAACTTGGGCTTGGGGCCTTGGTATTTGGAGAGTCAGGTCCATGGGAGGAGTAGGAGATGATGGGGCAGGGAGTGAGGAAACAGGGAGAACAAAGAAAGTGTCCTAACTCTCCAGCCGGTGTTGGTAGCACTCTGCCTACTGGGGAAGAGGAAAGGGGACCAGGGGGATGGGCAGAAGTGTAAGGTCATGAGGCTGAGTTTGGGAGGGCTGAGCTAAAGGGGTCTTGGAGCTACCCAAGTAGAGATGCTATTATGGGCTGAATCGCATCTCCCCCCGGATTCATATGCTGAAGTCCTAACCACAGTGAGAGGACCTCAGAATGTGACTGTATTTGGAGGTACGGCCTTTAAAGAGGTGATTAAATAAAAATGAGGCCATTAGTATGGGCCCTAATCCAATCTGACCAGTGTCCTTATAAGAAGAGGAAGTTTGGACACACAGAGAGACACCAGGTGTACATGCAAAGAGGGAAGATTACCTGAGGACGCAGCGAGAAGGTGGCCGTCTGCAAGCCAAGGAGAGGGGCCAAAGCTGCTGACACCTTGACCTCGGACTTCCAGGCTCCAGACTGTGGGCAAATTAATGTCCATTGTTTAAGCCCCTCAGTCTGTGGTACTTTGTTACAGCAGCCAGAGCTGACTGATACAGATGCCCAGGAGGCTGCGGCCCTGCTTCAGAGATGTGACTGACTACCAGGTAGCAGCACCAGGCTGGGGTCCGGTGAGCCTTCTCTCATCACTCTGAGCCCAGCCCAGAACATCGGCCTCAGCTCTCTGAGCATCAGAAGACTTCCAAGCAGGCCACCCTGAAGGAGAAAGCTGAAAGGAGCAGACTGTAGCTAGAGGCCTCCGTTGGAGGCATCTCACTGTCTCCTTCACCCTTCAGTGCTGGTGATTCCAAATTACACATCACCTCTCAGGGCCCACAACTGCACTCTTCACAGACCCCACGATGGCATCTCATGAATATTTGCTGAGCTGCTCAGATATGCAGTGGGGAGAACGAATAATAAAGAGGAGAGAGAGAGAGAGAGAGAGAGAGAGAGAGAGAGGCAGGGAAAGAGAGAGAGAAGAGAACCCATTTCACATTTGCATCTCATAGACAGGACAGAGTGGAAGATGCTGGTACGAGGGGAATCTGGTTTGAGAGCGTGAGCTTTTCCAGTAGGAGCAAGGGAACAGCTTCTTGTATAATGAGATCGACTCAAATTGCAAATGCTAGCGCTTGTGCTGCAGTTCGGACTCCCCTACTGTGCGTTTATTCCCAAGGCTCTAACATTAAGTCATCGTACATACAAGCTGGGAGCATCCAATTAGGTTTTCTGTTATTAATCAGTCAATTAAGCCACAATCTCGGGAATATACGTTTTCAGTCTTAAAGAGGTGAGAAGCGTGCCGGCATCCCCAATCAGGTTTGGAATGCCAGCGTGGTCTGGAGGAAGAGGCCAGGGACCTGAGGTTGTTGGGAGAGGAGAGAGAATGGCACGGAGTAGCAAGGGAGAGCGGGGCCTCTGGGCAGTGTTGGTGTTTTGGTTGTGGAGGCTGCTGGGAGGATGACAGTTTGAGGTTTTCTTGTGGAGGAAATGACAACCAGAGACCAGGCAGAAGGACCACGGATGGTGGAGCCTGGCAGACTTTGGAACGAGGTCAAATAGGGCTTTGCTACTCTGAGACTCAGTTCTCCCATGTGCAAAATTGGCAGTTCTAATCCCTATTCTTGATTTCTCCCTCTTTCGTGAGATGCAAGTCCAATAGGATAATGGGTATGGAAAGTTTTTGTAGGCTATGACATGCTAGAGGAGGCCTAAGAAGTTAGTAGTGGCCATGACAGACAACATAATGACATTTTTGTATAAACTGACTGAGGACAGCAATTGCCCCCTTGAATGTGCAAGGTGATTACATAAACTGAGTGGGAAATAAACATCTGTACTTCAGTTATTAATTTCTTTGAATAGTTCCAAACGGACAAAGGGAAGAGAATATTCTTACCCTGGATAATACCTGTGAGCCCGCTCTAAGAGATGTTTCCTCAGATTCACAGCACCCCCCAAAATGTGACCAGACTGCCATAATTAGGCAGGATTAAGGGAGGATAAAGAGAGGGTCCTAAAATTTTTCATTATGGACTCAAATTTTATTTGTATTTATAATGAGTATCAACCAGGAGAAAGCTGTCACTCTGTCGATGAAAATGGGTCATTAAAGGAAACAGATAAGAACAGCTAATAATCAGTACATAAATCAATTGCAAGGAAGTGTTTGGATTTGTGATTAGCATACAATAATTTGTTGTTTGACATTTTTGAGATGAAGTGTTGGTGTAATTAGCACATAAATCATTTGCACATGGGTGTTCCTGAAGTGTCTGGTGTGTAATTAGATATAAAGCATTTGAACTTGGGCGTTTCTAAGGTGTTTGGTGTGTCATGAGCACGTAAATCATTTGTACATTAGTGTTTTTAAAGTGTTTTTTGTGTAATTAGCACATGGCTTATTTGCAAATATGAGTTTCAAATTGTTTGTTGTGTAATTAGCATGAAAATCATCAGTGCATAGAATTTTCTAAATTATATAGTGGACAGTGAGTATATATTTAATTTGAAAATGAGACTATCTAAAGTGTCTTTCGCAATTAGCACATAGACTAGTGGTATATGGGTGTGTTTAAGTTGCTTGATTTGTAATTAGTGCACAGATCATTTTGTGAATGAGCTCTCTTAAGTGATTTAGAATCTGCATAGAAATCATTTATCAATGGGCGTTTCTAGGGTACTTGATTTATAATTAACATATACGCAATTTGTAGATGGGTCTTTAATAACTGCTTGAAAAAAGTTCTTCCTCTCTTTAAGAGATACTCTTTTATCCTGTTTACATTTGCTTAGCCAGCCTAATTGCACTTGTAGAAAAAGAGAATTTATCAGTTGTTGAATTTTTATGCCTTCTCACTCACGGAAAGTTCAGAATGCATGTCACTAATTTCAAAATGTTTCATGAAAGTCTGCTGTTGGTTTGTATGAGACTAAAAGCCTGGTGCTTCTCTAGAGATTCAGGTCAAATCTCAAACCTCTTTCATTGAGGTGAAGGTGTCTCTTGTGTTCTAGGAGATCAGAAAGCACCCTGTTTTGGACCTAATGAGAGGGATCTGGCAAAAAATAATCATGGGAAACACCAATTTATGAATAAATACAAAATTTATCCAAATGAGAAACCCAACTATCCCCCAAATAACTATGAAGGAAACAGGAAAGGAGGTTAAATTTTTGAGCCCTAAGCGATGCCAGGAAATCACCCTACTTGCACTAGGGGAGAAATCTCATTTAGTTATAATGACAATCCTGAGAGGCAGTCATTTCAATTCCAGCATTAATCAAAGATGCAATGGAAACAAACATCTTGAGAATGCATTTGAAAAGCATCATCACATATACACATATACAACTGTCCATGTGCTAATTACAAAAGACATTATAGATAAAATAATGAAAAGATGACCATGACTAGATGAATTCTGGCTTTGTATCCCAAAGGCAAATAAAAAATCCTATAAGAGTCTAGACAGGAAAAAATGAAACCTTAAAAGAATCATTTTATCTCTGAAAGACCATGATTTCTCCTCCACAATAATAAGTTCTCCCAAAAAGGAATATTAAAAGAATAAAAGTTGTGACCCAACAATTTTATACCCAGCCAAACTGCTTTTAATGTATGAAAACAGCAGAAGGAAACATTCTTATGCATTGAAGGATTTGGAAAATAAAAACATATTCTCATGTACCTTTCTGGAAAAAAAATTAATTGAAGAAGTATTCCAGCCAACAAAGGGATGAATCAAAATCCAGGACTCAAGAACGGCCAAAAGATGGTAAGAAAGGACTTGCACATAAACCGTTTCTTGGTTTGGATCCAGCATGATATTCTATCTGAATAATGTAGTGAATAGTAGGGCTTAGAAGTTGGTCCTGGGAAAGGAAGAGAAGACGTACAACTTAGTTGAACTGAACTTACATTACACTCCTTCTTCCTTCTTAGCCTCAGTTTCCCCATCTAGCAGAAAGGTGAAAATGAGCCAAATGTTCGTTTAGGGTATCTCCAGTCAGAAGGAACTCTCCCCCAGTATTCAGAAAGGCTTGGAGATGACATAGCACCCATGCTTTGCCAAATCATTTGCAATGGGTTTTCCCAATCTTTAGTTGTTCATTAACCAACATGTAGTATCTGTATCAGGAATGCTATAATTTGCTTAATATTTTCCTTTAAATAAATCCATAAACTTATTTAATACACATATTTACTTAATATTTAATTTACAGCATTTTATTAACTAAAATAAAATTTAATGATTAAAATTAAACAGCTTAAATATTTTATTTAATAAACATATTTATTTCCAAAACTAATTTATATAACCACTTTAAATGGGAAACCCTCATTGCCAGCCATAAATAGAAGGCAACCACAAATATAAAAAGAATGAAAATACTGAACTTTGTTATTAATAGGATATACATAGTTACTTAGCTATTGTTAATTTGTATTCATTTTATTTGTCTCTCTCTTATTTTTTTACACATTTTAGCAACTTTGAAATTGGGATGGAACTTATGATGAATGGTCTTTTACAATTTATTGGAATTTTTTTCTTTCTTAGAGGTATGCAAAAATAACAGTGCATCTTGCAATCACGGTGCCTTCGAGTGGGCAAAATACGGTAATTCTATGCTATTACATGTAGTTGGTCAGATAGCCCGTCTTGTTGAAGGTTCTGTGTTTGAAGACGGCTTGCTGCTAAAAAAAGAGAGATTAGCAAATGCTAGAGAGGTGTTAAAAACAGAGTAGTAACAAGTGGGATCTTCCCATGTAATCAGAAAGATGGAAAGGGATTTGTGGAAAGGTCTGCCTCATCCCACGGGTCAGGGCTATTGAAAGCTCGGTAGCCTGTGCCCCAGAGCAGCTCTTTACACACCCAGCGGGGAGCAGGGATGTACAGGATTCTTAACCAATCTCCCTCCCAACAACAGTCCTTAAAAGAGCAGTGCAAGGTTTCACTGGCCATCGCCCCAGCCTCACCGCCAAGCCAAATCTGTCCAAATATAAGCGGATTGTCGCCAAGCCCACAAGAGCAAATGTCTTCGTATACCTTTAAGATAAAACACACCTGGGGCCCAATGATCTCTTTAATGATATCAGGCAAGAAGCCTAGGCTCAAGGTTTCCTGGGCTGTTGCTAGATGTGAGCAGAGCCCTGGATGGCTAAGTCCTACTTAACCCTACGCTCACCTGGACACACTGATAACTCCTAAAACACATTCATTCTGTCTCAGCCCTGGCCAGCAATGGTGGGAACATCCACACAGGGCAGGGTCGGGGTGGGAGCGGGGCACTCACCGGAGGCAGGCGAGGGCATGGCCTGTTCTGTGCCCACAAAAGCAGAGCCTCAGAAAGTGTCACAGAAGCTACTTTTTCTACTCAGGAAGTTGAGAAATTATTTTCCAAATGTAAAACTGGCATTGAATGACCTGAATCTCTGGGTTTTATTTAAATAGAGAAAGACAGATTGGTTGCCTAGTGGTAGATATTAGGTGACATCACAACGCTAAGCCTTTTGCTTTCTGCCTGGGATCCCTAAATGATCCAGTGTTAATGCTACTACCTGTATCTATCACATAATATATATGTGTATTGAATATGTATATTCACAGTAATATGTATTGAGTAAGTAAATATAAATCGAATATATATTCAATAATATATATTGAAAAATTGAATATAAATTGAATATACATTGAATAATTGAATATAAATCAAATATATTGAATACAAATTGAATATATATTCAACAATATATACTGAATAAACATGGAATATATAGAATAATTGAATATTTATACCTATAGATGAATATAAATATCTATATTGACTTATTCAACTTTATATTCATAATATAATGATGTGTAATATACAGTCTAGATCATACACATGAAAAGATAGCTGGAAAGTTAAAAAACAAATCTCACAAAGTTAACAGAAATGATCTCATTGTTGGTTGGATACTGATTGATTATTTCTACTCCATAATTTAGTCTCTTTCCCAAATGTTCGACCATGAGTGTTTATTGATTTTGGAATCAGAAAGAAAAAGGCAAACATAAGAATTTACAATATTTACATACCTATCAATCTTAAGGTTTTTTTAAAAGCTCAGCAACAAAAGGCTGGTTACTTCTGGATGACAAGTCTTGGGTAATTTTTATGTTTTTCTCACTTTTTAATATATTAAAAAATTGTTTTCTAAAACGACCATGGATTTATTTTGTAATGGCAACAAATAACATTATTTTAAAAGGGGACAAAAGCAGCTGGACTGAGCTTACCTAAAAGTGCTCCACCCCAGACTTCCTAGTTATATGAACAGATTACATAAGAAACAAAATATACAAAAGTGTTTCTATACGCATAACACACATATATATTTATTAATTTAGTTTGAATTGGAGCATATAATTTACAACAGAAAGAGTCCTAATTAATACACCGTTGGAACCCAGGTTGGACTTTATCTCATTCCAAACTCACGTTCATCCCTACATCCCTCTCAGTCTGAACTGAAAGTCACCTTAATGCAAGTCATTTTGCTTCCAAACTGGTTCTCTAAGAAAAGAGTCCTGGAGTTCGACGGAGTATATGTAGCCTGGAATAAGTCCGGGAGGAGAGCCCTCCAGATTAAGTTCCCAGCTGCAAGGGAAAGTGGACCAAGCGTGTTTTCTAAATAAGCCTCCACACAGCCTAAACGAACATCCCTGCTTTATTTCTCCTCCTGAGCACTGACCTCTGTCCCCTCACCCAGAGCTCTGCCATGCTCTCAAACCTAATTTGTCCAAATAAAACCCGACTGTTTGCAAGCCCAGGTGAAAGAGTCATAGCTGCATACATCTTTAAAGCCAAATATTATATGTATACACATATATTACCCGAATAGAGTTCTGGCTTTATGAGCCTCAACTGAAAAAGAAGGAGAGGAGGGGAGATTTTGGAGGCTGATTCTCTTGCTGTGTGGCCTTAGGTAAATTCCTTGCCTTCCCTGAGCCTCTGAAATGGGTCACAATGACCTGCATGTGTTCCTTTCTAGCACTGGCAGTTTTGATTATTTGTGAGAAATGAGAGGACCCACAGATATCCTAAAGAATCCTGCATGTGTTCGCTCACTTCATCTTACCACTTCATTCATTCGTTCAGACCCTTCAGTGAACAAGCCAGGTGGTGAGGTAAGAGGGCAAGTCTAATCGGACAGACCTGTATTCAAATCCCTGTTCTGGGACCTTGGACAGCTCTTTCCAAGTCCTGGAATCTTGGCTACCTGCTCTCCAAGTGTCAGAGCGAGATGATCCATGCCAAGGGCAGTTTGGAGGGCCTGGTAGCAAATAAATGCCTAGATGGCACCCCTTTCAGAGCCTCTCTTCACATTCTTTTATCAAAACTTGATCATATGAGGACTTTTGCTTCCAGCCAAGGTGGAATAACATGGCCATCTGAAAATAAAATGCAAAACATAACAATACAAGGAGTATAACCTTTAAAGATGTGAATCAGGCAACTAAGCTTCAATAAAAAAGAAAGAAAAATAAATAAATAAAATATAATCACAAAAATTTTTTTAAAACATGGAATAATGGCTTTCAGGACATTGGGTATCGGGCAACAAAGAATAGTGATCCCAGAGAGATGGCAAACCAATGAGGTGAGCCCTGCAGTGACTCCAGCTTACTGCTCAGAGAGACTCCAGGCTACTGGCACAGAGAGGGGGAACCCAGACAGATCAGGGTGCTTTTGAGTTGAGGAGATGGAGCTGGGTGTCCAGGGAGGCCAAGAGAGCTACAATTTGTAGAGTACCAGAGAGGAGAGGAGTATGCATAAAAACAGCTCCAAAGATTTGCAGAGGGTTATCCTCAAGTAGTTGGCAGAATACCTTTCAGCACATGCTTGTAAGGAAGTGACTTGAGGTAAAGGAGAAGAGTGCCTGAAAGCAATAATAGAATAACCAGGAACAACCCCTGTTCTCTCAGGTGGGACTCTCGGAAGGCTATTGTCTCAGTCGTGGGCGATAATTAGTCTTAGACCAAACACTTCTCTGGTCCCACCTGGCAAAGCTTAAAGAGCAAGACCTGAAAGAATGAAACTGTTTCCAAGTGACTTAACTGCATCCAAGAACAAAGCTCAAAAATATTTACAGAAATGCAAAAATATCCAGCAACTGAAAGTGTAAAATTCATAATAGCTGACATGAGATTGGAATATCACCAGGCATGCAAAGAAGCAGGAACACATAACCCATGATGAGGAGAAAAATCAACCAACTGAAACTGACCCCAAAGTGACAAGAACATTGAAAGCTTTTATAGTTATATGTTATACATTCGATAACCTAGAGAAAAGATTGAGCACATTAAGTGGAGACATGGAAGATATAAAAACAGATTCCAGAAATGAAGACTAGAATGGCTGGGGTAAAAAGTGTAACATTGGTATTAACAGCAGATTAGACATTGCAGGAAAAAAGATTAATGAACTTGAAGACACTCAAATAGAAACTATTTAAGCCAAACACACAGAGAAAAAGATGATTTAAAAAATGAACAGAGCATTAGTGAGTTGTGGGAAAACTTCAAGCAGCCTGATACGCGTATAATTGGAGGCTCTGAAGGAAGGGAAAGTGGCCGAGAAAACCTTCGAAGAAATGACGACTGAAAACTATCCAAACCTGATGAAAACCCAGATTCAAGAAGCACAACAAACTCCAAGCACAAGAAACCGAAAGTAACTACCGCAAAGCAAGTGATAACCAAATGCCTAAAAGCAGTGATAAAGAGAAAACAATCTTAAAAGCATGCAGAGAAAAAAAAGATAAGTTATATACAGATAAAAAAAGACAAGAATTATCACACAGTTCTCATCAGAAACAATGCAGTGGAAAAGTATGAAAAGAAAAAAAATGTGTTTAGAAGTCTATATCCAGAGAAAATATTTTTCAAAGGCAAAGGTGAAATAAATATTTTCTTAAAAAGGATACATGAAGGGCTTCCCTGGTGGCGCAGTGGTTGGGAATCCGCCTGCCGATGCAGGGGACGCAGGTTCGTGCCCCGGTCCGGGAGGATCCCACATGCCGCGGAGCGGCTGGGCCCGTGAGCCATGGCCGCTGAGCCTGTGCGTCCGGAGCCTGTGCTCCGCAACGGGAGAGGCCGCAGCAGTGAGAGGCCCGCGTACCGCAAAAAAAAAAAAAAAAAGTTCTTTGATACAAGCTCCGCCCCCAAATCATGATCCATAAAAGAAAATACTGAAAAATTGGACTTCATAAAAATTAAGAACTTCTGCTCTTTGAAAAACATTGCTAAGGGAATGTAAATATACAGAGACAGGGAGAAAATATTTGCACAACACATATCTGATAAAGTACTTTTATCCAGAATACGTAAACAGCTCCCACCTCTCAATAATAAGAAAACAAAAAACCTGATTAAAAAATAGGTACATGCTCAAAATGGATGCTACAATTATCTCAAAATAAGATGCTTAGTTTATAGGAAAAGGGCAAAAAAGTTTGAATAGACATATGAGCAAAGAAGATATACAGGTGGCAAAGAAGCACATGAAAAGATGCTTAACATCATTCATCATTGAGAAAATGCAAATTCAAATCGCAGTGAGGTACCACTGTACACCTCCTGGAAAGTCCAACATTTGAAAGACTGTTCACACCAGGTGCTGGTGACATAGAGAAACTGAAACATTCATTCGCTGCTGTTGGGAATGTAAATGGTACAGCTTCCTCAGAAAATGGTTTGCAGTTTTTAAAATATTTAAACATCCTGCTACCAGATAATCCAGGCTTTCCACTCCTGCGTACTCACCCAAGATAACTGAAAGCGTGTGTCCATAAAAAGACTACACCAACGTTCACTGCAGCTTTATCTGAAATAGCCCAAAAACTGGAAGCAATCTGCGTAATGCCCACCAGCAGGTGAATGGATAACAGACCAGCACACTCATACAATGGAATACTACTTAGCGATAAAAAGGAACGAGCTATTGACATTTACAAAAACCTCAGAACTATTATTCTGAGTGAGAGAAGCCAGACACAAAAGATTGCGTGCTGTAGGACTCCATTCATACGGCAAAGTCATCTGGAGCGACAGAAAGCAGATCACTGGTTGCCTGGCTGGGACGGTGGTAGAAGTAAAGCTGGAGGGAGGGAGAGGTTACAGAGAGGCTGGAGGAGACTTCTGCGGGTAACTGATACATTTGTGATCTTGAGGGTGGTGATGATTTTATGGTATGTACATATGTCAAAACCCATGAAATAAGAAAGAATGTAAAAGGTAAACATAATCACAGACTCCTGCTCTTGGCAGTTTGTATCCACTGTCAGACTTTGAGCATCAGACCACACCAGTCCCCTCTCATCTCCCCAAGGTCCAACCACTGGGCACACAGGAGGCAGTGGTGAAGACCTGGACCATTCATATCAAGTAGATCTGAGTTCAAATCCCCACCCAACCTCATGCTGGCTTGCTTGCTATGAGAATAAGTTGCTCAACTCTTGGAGTCTCAGTTTGCCTTTCTGTAAAGTGGGCACGTGAGCAGACACCCAGATGTTTATTACCACCTGCATTACGATCAGTCTGCTTGTCTAGCCTCCCCCTGGCTGGGACCAGGCCCAGCAGACAGGGGGAGCTTTCACTGTCCACTCAGCATCCTAAGTGAAAAATGATGTCACATGCCATCCAAAACAGAGCCACTCACAGGTGACCTGAGGCCACTGCCCAAATCCCAGAGACTCTGCCCCAGCCTGCTGTGGACCATGGGGGGCGTGTAGGGCTTAGAAGTGCCCCCTCCATGGTGAGCAGTCACTGCAGGGTCCTCCTTCCTATTCAGGCCTCTCTGAGCACTTGGCCTGGCACAGAGAGGTGGCCACCTCTGCTCTTTGGGTAGAGATGCCTTCTCCCCTGGGCACCCCAGCCTGTGCTGCATCTGAGTCAGGGACCTGGGGGATGTGTGGGCTGGTGGCAGGGGTTTGGCTGTTATAAGAAAGAGATTAGAAAGTATACGGGCAGTGCTTGTAGCAAGTGTTCGGTAAAGAGCTCTCACTATTATCATCATGGCATTTAGGATGCTGAGTGCTTGAGGGCTGGCTCTGGGACTGACCGTCATCCCCTGCTTCCCTGTTTGCAGCATACTCCCTGCACATGGTAAGTGCCCAGTTCCTACAGAAGCTTGGGCCCTGGCTGAAATGCTTTGGTGGTTTTGTTCTCTGAAGAGTCAGGAAGAGGGAATTGGGGGAGTGGGTAGAGCAAGAACAATAATAGTATCTGGCCACCCTCTGGCTCCATGTATCCAATGCACCATGTATGGTGCCAGCTGTGTAGCATTCTCACTTACAGGGAGACGCTGGGGCTCAGAGAGGTGAAGCCACGTGCAGATGGTCACAAAGCGAGTAAATGGTCGAGCCGGGGGAAGCCGCCTCGAAGCCCACCACTTCTCTTCTGTCCCAGCCTGCTTCCAGACCCCGCCAGGCTGCTCCCGTCACATGCCTATTAGGACCATTGGCTAATGCCTCTAAAAGAGCTATTCCAGCAGGTCTGTGCAGGTATGACACCTTTGTCTTGGTACCTCGCTGGCTCGTCTCTGGAAAATGCAGTGACGCCCGGCAGACACCTACCAAGACCCCTGGCCTCTCGGTAATAGCTCCAGCCTGGAAAATAGGAAGCTTTCATGGAACCAAACTGCCACCATTTGGAATCCATGTGACCCATGGGAGAGGACTTAGTGGGGGTATGTCACCTGGGGAAGGTGGGTGGGGGGTGGCAGGAGACCAAGGCCCCGGAGAGAGGGCGGAGGGACAGAGTGGGAGGGGAGAAGGACAGGGAGAGCTGGGTGTCCGGGGCTGGCGGCAGAGTCGGTAACCTCAGGACTCCTCCCATCTGCTGGCCCTTTGCAGTGTTGCTACCTCTTCCTGGAACCCTCTTCCCTGGTTACCTCATAATCCTGAGGTCACAGTCCCAGCCTCACCCTGCACTGCAGTCCCCTCTTCCTGCCCCCCATACCTTGTCCTCTCCCTTGCCTCATTTCTCTCCATATCTCTTCGAGGGCCTCATACATCTCCTTTTATTTCCCTTGCGACCTGCTCTGGCCACTGCATAAATGTATCAGAGTTTACTTGCTGGTTTTTCACTGATGGCCATTTAGGTGTCCGGCCGTCTGCCAGGGGGAACATCCTTGCACATACACATTTGTCCCCTGCCTGGTGACTTCCTTAGGATAAAAAGAAAAGTTGCTGCTGGTGGGATTGTTGAATCAAGGAGATCCAGCATCTTTCTGACATGGTACCTCTGGGAATTAATAGCAGGTACTCCAACTGGAAGAGGCCTAATGAAGCAAGCATTTTGTGTAGCCTTCCATCAACCACGTTTTGACTTGTTCTTTTGTTAGAAAGAAGTGTGGCTTGAGCCCAGTGTAGTGGTGGTAGAAGGGGACGGTGGCCCAAACCTTTAGCCACCCCTGCACCCACGCTCCTCGCCGTGTGACCCTGTAGTGCCCTCCCACACTGACTCTGGACCACTCACATGGCATGGTTTGGCCAACAAATCAACACGTGAGATACAAATAAAGGCGTGAGATGCAGTTGTGTGGCTGAGCTTTCTCTCTCCTGCCCCCTGATGTTGCCATAAGAATTCTGTGTATAAGCTAGCCTTCTGGAGATGAGACACATACAGCAGAACAGACATGCCCACCTCTTGCCAGCGGAGGCCAGCCTAGATCAGCCGGCAGCCAGCTGAGCCCCAGACTTGTGTGTGATTCCATTCAAGGCCAGCAGAGCCAGTTGGCTGAACACCCTAGAAGCATGAGCCATATAAGCTTACACCAGGCATGACAATGAACCACTCTGTCTAGAATCTCACGGTTCTACCAACAGCAGGGGCTTTGGTGGTAACCCTGTACATGCCCGGACATATTCTAAGATAACTCAGTTGGTATGGACGTTTGTAAAAATTTTGATTCTGTTCATCAATTGGGGGACTTGACACTGCTTCTAGCAAGAGGCAGAGGTAGGATTTTAAAGGAGAGAAGAGGTCAGAGGCCCCTGAAGGGACACAAAGTGACAAATGCCTTCAAGCCCATGAGCACTGAATTGGGTTCTAAACGCCCTGCCATCCAGACTTACCTTCCTTGCACGGTTAGGGGTTTCTGATGAGAGCAGAGAAAGTCACCTACAAAGGCGAGCGTTAACTTTGAAATAAACTTGCATGGGAATGGACCATGTTAGTTACTGGCATAAAGGACATGGCATAACAAAGAGGGTGGATTCATCTAACACAGCTTGGCAAAAAGCCTGCAGTGATGTGGTAAGACGACCAGGCTCTGAGATTAAAAAGTCTCAGTGTGAATTTTAGGTCCACTACTGATTTCCAGCAGGGCTTAGGGCTGGCCTTCCTTTCCTTGTACAGAGGGATTTCAGCACTCAGCCCCAGCCTAGTGTCCTTGCCTGTGCACCTCCTGACTTGTGGGATCCCCGGCAAACCTCTTCTTTGCTGGGTGCTCCTTTTTCTAAATGTTCCCTTGGAGCAAGTTCCCAGATTGATCCACTCCGACCTTGTGGATGAAACTCAGAGGGATCAGACAGAGAAGCCAGCTTTGGGGGAAGTGGAATGCTATTAGTCAACAACAAACATTAATAATAATAGCTACTATTACACGAGCACTTACCTGGATCATCCGAGCAGCTGAGAAACTGCCACCTGCTCCCACTCTGCAGGTGAGGAATTTGAGCCTTGGAGAGGTTGAGTCACCTGCCCAAGGTCACAGAGTCAGTAATGGGCCTCAAGTCTGTCCATCGTAAGTCTGAGAGCTTTTAGCTACTATATACACCAACGTAGCATAGACGCTGCATAGACAATCGCACCCAGAGCTTGGTGCCCAGGTAGGGCATGCTCGCACACAGCTTAGTTCTCTCCCCTCCTCTCCTTCTTTTCCTCTCCAGAAGCCCTGGGCCTTGAGGTTGCCTCTGGGAACAGTTAGGATAGGCTGAGCTGTATTGTAGTGACAAAATAACCCCCAGATCTCAGTGGCTTGAGACAACTGTTTATTTGTCACTTACACTGGATGTTCCCCATGGGTTGGCTGAGGCTCTGCTCAGGACCAGCTACGAAATTTTCAGGGCTCAATGCAAAATGAAAATGCAGGACTCCCCCGACACCCCCCATTCGAAAGTTACTGAGAATTTGAAGATGGCAATAATAGAGCATTAAGCCAAATGTAGGGTCCTTCTAAGTGTGGAATTCTGGGTGTCTGTGCAGGCGGCACTCCTGTGAGGCTGGACCTGCTCAGGCGTCACCATTGGGGACTTTGCTATCATCATAGTGTCATCTGCCTTCTGTAGAAAATCCCCTGCCGGCCCTAAAAACTCCACCTGGAAGTGATGTGTATCATTTCTGTTCGCTTCTGTTCACACTCCGCACTTCCGTTCTGTGTGAAACGGGAGGTGGAATATTTGTACACAGCTCCTCCGCCTGCCTTCTCCAGGGTGTGCCCCTCCACATGCCTTCTCCTGCTATTACTGCCCTCCACTCTCAGGCCATCTCCCCAGGATCCTGAGGTGTCATCACAGCCAGGAGATGCCACTCCACATCCTTCCCAAAGAATGCACCTGCCCCCAGTGCACCTGCACCCGTTCGGGAACCCCCTTCCACACCATCGCTCCCACTCTTGACTATGCTGTCTTCGTTGCAGTTTGGGTGGTCACCACGCCCTCCCTCTGATCCTGACTACTCTGCATGCCTCCTTTCTTGTCCCCAGTGTGTAATTTCCAGGCTAGTAGCAAAAGCTTCTTTAAAAAGGGTCACTGCTCTGTTTCAAACCTCCTAATAACTGCATTTTGTGGATTGAATTTTGTCCCACGCAACGCCCCCCCCAAAAAAAGATACGTTGAAGCCCTAACCTCTGGTCGCTGTGACTGCAAATTCATTTGGAAATAGGGTCTTTGCAGATTGAATTAGGATGTAAGTTGAGATGAGGTCATACTGCAGCAGTGGGGGACCTTCTAGCCAACATGACTGGTGTCCTCATAAGAAGAGGAGAAAGGACACAGTCACACACTCAGGGAGAGGACGCTGTGTGATGACAGAGACAGAGATGGGAGTGATGTGTCTACAGGCTGAGAACACCAAGGGTTCCTGGCAACACGAGGAGCTGGGAGAGAGGCATGTCACTCCTGTGACTATGGTACATAAGATCACTATGCCCATCTCGCTGAGACATTCTCTCCCTGGCTGCCTTTGGTGAAGCAAGTGGTCATGTTGTAGGCTGTCCTATGGGGAGATCCAGATGGCAGGGAACTGAGGACAGCCTCGGGTCAAGAGCCAGCAGGAAGGCCCTCATTCTTCAACCTTTAACGAACAGAATTCTGCTAACAAGTAGGTGAGTCTGGAAGCAGGTTCTTCCCCATTTGGCCCTTGAGATGAGACCATAGCCCTGGCTGACACCTTGATGGCAGCCTCATGAGGGATCCTGAAGCAGAGGCCCCAGCCAAGCTGTGCCTGGACTCTTGACCCACAGTGGCTGTGAGATATTTGTTATACAGCAGTAGCTAGCTAATACAGTCAATGACTCATTCTGTCTTTTTGCTGTTCTAACTCAGGGCCTAGCACAGTGTCTCTTTTGCAGTAGGTGCTTAGTGAACACCTGTTGGTTGATTAAATGCATGGTGCTCATCCCTGGACCTGTTGCTCATTGCCAGGATATGTGTGTGTATAAATATATATGTTAATAATAATTATAATGTATATAATAATATAATTACATACATATTTATATACACATATGAATTAGACTTTCCAATGCACATGAAAGAAGCCAGAGCTCGCTTCAAGGGTGATTTTTCGCTATACTTCCTTGGCCTTCATCTTTTACTCATTTTTTAGCACCTGTAAAGTGATGGGTTGAATTAGACCATCTCTAAGTTTCCCCTTCTATTCTAGTCTTTGAAGGTAGGTCATGGAAATGGTTAGTTTTCCATAGGCTATTTCCCTTTTTTTGGCTATCCTCAAAAAATGTAAGATTGTTCAACTTGATATAATTAAAATAAAGAGAGAGAGAAGAGCTAAGCCAGACAACCCATCCTGGATGAAGTCTAGTGGGGCGCTTATTTAATATTACGAGAAGGGTGAACAATTAGGACATCCTCTCCTTGTGTCTGCAGACTCCATCGTGGAGACTAATAGATATTTACTTAGTCTTGTCGGTCGTGCTGTGTTTAATATTTATCCATCACAGGAAGCTGCTGCATGTTAAATGTCAGCCTCTTGATTTCGACAGCTCGCAGCTTCACACAGCCGGAATTCCACAAACAGCCCCAGAGGGCCCTGGCCTCGAGCCTGCCTGCTTCCTGGAGCAGCTGTGCCCTGTGTCTGTGCAGAGCCCAGAACTGGCCACTTGGTGGGTATCCCCAGCCCTGAAGGGTATGACCTAAGGTGCTTCCAGCCAGGTATTCTGTTGGAGCTGTTGGTCAATGCCAACGGGTGGCGGAGGTGGCAAACCAGGTGAGGACTTACCTTCCGTGGCTGACGTATGCACCGGGGATCATGGCAGCTACTGCAATCCATGCTCTCATTAAATCTTCGGCACAGATGTGCTCTCTGTTGTTCATTTTCCCCCTCAGGTCCTCTGTGCTCCCTCTCCCTTCTGCTACAGACCCCAAGAAGCTGTCTTCCATGGGCTGCATCAACAGTCTCCCTTGCCTTCCAGCTCCTGGCTGGGTCAGCCAATAGGGAGCCCCAGCACGAGATCTGAGGGCAGGACAAGGGAGAGGCAGAGGTATTTACTCTTCAGCCCTGTCTTTCCTCCCTGCAGTGTTGCTATAGGCATCTTCACTTGTCCGAAGACCTCAGCTCCTCTTGCAGAAAAGCCCTTCCCCCTTAGCTCTCTCTCTCTCTCCAGGTACCAGTAATCCCTGCCTAGTTCACCCTTTCATATCTTGGGTGGCAATAGCTTCCCAGTATTAGTAACCCTGGGGTGCTGCACCATTCCTAGTGGTTTCCCTATATTCTGTCCCATCTTGGTGAAAAAGTCCCCTTATTCAATGGTCCCAATTTGAAACATGCCATCTCTTTCCTGCAGGGATTCAGTCTATACACCCCTGAGAGGAAGTTATTATTTGTTACCTTATACAGAAGAGGAAACTGAGGCTCAGAGAGCCTGAGAAATTCACCTGAGGTCACGGGGAAATCATGGGCAGAGGTGGCACCTGCTGACCACCCATTTGGTGGACTGTACCTGATGCCATCTAATCCAATGGTCACACGTGCACATGTGCAATGATGTTTTGTCTGAAGTCCCATTCCCATTCCTTTACCTGAATGATAATTTCCAAACGCATTAGAGTATGGCCCCAGCCACCTCTCCTGCCTCTGTCACAAATGTACACTTGTCTGATCTGACCCCAATCAAGTAAACCTGTGCGGGAGCAATTGTTCCTTTTGCAAGCTCCAGAGATCTGCATTAGGGTGTTTCATCAGGTTCAAGTATGGGCTTAAAAGCTATGAGAGTGAGTGAGCTCCCTGTCATTGGAGGTATGCAAATAAAAACAGGCCAAGCATCTCTGTCAGGGAGGCTGAATAGAGGAGTCATACAAGATGTGGATATAGAGAAGGGTGGGGAATGAGGTGATTAAGCTCTAGAATGGCAGGCCAGTATCTGAGCTGCTCATCATCAGATCGTGAAGGAGGTGTGAATATTGAAAATGCAGATTCCTGGGCCATACCCTGGGAGATGCTGATTCCACAGGTCTGGGTGGGGCTCAGACAGTGGCATTTTGTATGAAAACCTCCCCAAAGTTTGAACTGTAGATTCCATAACAGCCAAGGTTCCCTCCAACTCAGTAATTAGATAACTTCAAGGTCATCCTTTCAGGGTGAAAGTTGCGAGGTCCCTTAGCCACTCAACAAACACTCTGGCCAGTGAGCTGAACAGGGACAGAGACGGGGCAATAAAGCCGAGTCCTGGGTTCTGGTCCTACTCGGGGTACTCAGCCTCCTGCCAGGACTGAGGGAGAAGAAATAAGCGTGTGAAAGACAGTCAGGGCCACTGCTTTGAACAGTGTAAAGCAGGAAGACGTGGATTCAAATCCACACTCCTGAGCCGTGTGACTCTGGGGTGAGTTATTTCACGGCCCAACCTGTTTCCTCACCCGTGAAACAGGAAGAACAGAAACACAGGTGCATAATCCCTCATCCAAGTCTCTCGGCGGGGGCCAGATCCCTTTCAGATTTCAGAGATTTTACCTGCGGGCTGGGCCAGAGCCCAGGACCATCCCAGGAGCATCGGGGCAGCAGAGCCTGTGGGCTCCCAGTAGGTGGGATCCTTAAATCGGGTGAGGTCAGGATGGCTGCCAGATGCAATACTTAAAGACTTGAAGTTTCCAGAGCTTTTTGGATTATAGAATTGAGAACGAGGCATTGAATCCACCTAGAAAAGTTTCTTGTGAGGATTAAAACAAATCCTGCACACAAAGTGCCTGGCATATGGCAACTACTCAATAAACGTTAGCTGATTATAATCATCAGCAGTGGCATTTCGAGTAGGAAAATGCTTAGCATAAGTGCCTTAGAAACAGTAAATGCTAAAAAACATTTTTTTTTAAGTTGGCTGTGATTATTGTTTATAAGCTTTAACTAGTGTCCACTTCTGTATTTTCTCCATGGCTTCTTTGATGACCAGAGGAGATGCTGGCTCCAGAGCTGTGAGTTTGGGTCTGGGGGGATAGGGGGTGTTTTCTGATCTCCACAGAGCCCCAGACCCCTTCCCTGGATCACGTGATGGACCCAGCAAAACCCCCAGCTGTCCTCCATTCATTACAGAGAGATCTTTCTGTTCAGTAAACTGGATATTAAAAACAAATGTACCTAATCAGAAATAAAATGTTTCCAACCAGCTCGAAATAAAATAAAATGTAATTACTAATGATATTTAAATGTTGTAGATATTTTATTTTTTTAAATCCCCTTAATTTAAAATGAGGTATGACTTTAATTTAGTCGAGAATGCATTAGGCTGGGAGGAAAGTGCCCTGGCTCGTGGCTCAGGGTCTCCTCCTGGCAAGTGAGAAGGAAGATGGGGACTTCCCATAGCATCCTCTGACCTGGCAAACTGGCATGAGGGGTTTTGGGGGGGAAGGAGGGGTGGAAGGTGTCTTCCAAGGAACCCAGTGTTTTCTGTAGGGATCTTAGATGCATTCCTTAACTGGGGAGGAAGTTTCCATGCAGACTTCAGCCAATCCAGGTTTATGTGCTGGCTCTGCCATTAACACATCATTTGGGCAGGTCCCTGCAACATTCTGTGCCTCAGTTTCCTCCTCTGTGAAGGGAGCATGCCAATCCCTTCTTGAAGAAAATTTAATGAAGTTAAAAGATGTGAACATCTCGGGGCTGCCGGCAACACTTTTGATAACAGAGTGAATATTGCCAAAATGCACCTGACATCACTTTCACTGTAAAGCCTCACGAGGACAGGGACCATGTTGATACATTTTTGTGTGTGTGTCTTAGCTAAAAGCCCAGTGCCTGGTGCATAGTAGAGCTCAGTAATTGATTGAATAATCATATGAATGAGTGAATGACCTATGCCTTGGCTATTAAGGTTGGAAGATGTAATACAGATAATCTAGTATACTTCCCACTTAAAGCCTATATGTATGCATTGATTGAT
The DNA here is from genome assembly GCF_003031525.2 of Neophocaena asiaeorientalis asiaeorientalis. NCBI lineage: Eukaryota > Metazoa > Chordata > Mammalia > Artiodactyla > Phocoenidae > Neophocaena > Neophocaena asiaeorientalis. The sequence continues at coordinate 7,661,331 of NW_020172781.1, read as the reverse complement.
TTACTTTTGCTTGTTTGCCTCCAGGGATGGGGAGTTCTCTACCACACATCCACAGCCAATTTCATCCCATTTCTCTTGCCCACCTCACTCCAGCTGCACTGGCCCCCCCGTTCCTTGTTTGTGCCAAGCTCTATTCCACCACAGCGCCTTTGCACTTGCTTTGCTTGCTGCCTGGAACACTCCCCGCAGTTCTCCACGTGGTTTTCTCCTTCATTCATGTGTCACACTTCATGGAACCTCTTCTATCTGAACTTGCCCCCACGCACATCTGTCATCCCTTGCCCTTCATCCTGCTTGGTTTTCCTCCATAAAACTTTACACAGCACGACATTATATTATTATCTTTTCATTGTTTCTTGGTTGCCTTCTCCCTCTGAATGACTGTAATTACAAAGAGAAAGCAGGTCTCACAGAGGGAGGGTGGCCTTGAAGGTGTGACCACAGGTTCTTGCTCTGCCACACCCTTGCTATGTGTCCTTGGGCAAGCTCCCTGGCCTCTCTGAGCCTCATTTTCCTCATTGGTGAAATGCACACAGTGCTGACCTCATAGGACTGGATCAAATTTAGTCTCTGTGATGCATGCCATCTCCCTGGCATGGAGTCAGGACTCCATAGATGTCAGCCACTCTTCTTATCCCCTGCTTGGGTGAGCAGGGATGACAGTCCAGCTTGCCCAGGCTTGATATCTAACAAAATATTCACTCCCGGCAAAGAGAGTCCTTTGCACCCCATTGGCCTACCCAGCTCATAGTAGGTGCTCAATAAACACGTAGTGGGAAAATGAAGGCACTGTTCCCAGGGAAAAATGGGTCTGTCTCTCCTAAGCCTCTCAGTACTACTGTGCTCAGAGAAACACAAGTGTTTATGAGAACTGAAAAGGAATAACTTCAAGGTGAGAATATTTTGGAGTTGATTGTCATGGTTACATCACTGACACCATCATTATTTTTTAGAGCAAATTCCCTTTTTCTTTTTCCTTGAGGTTGGCAAAGCAGGAATGGCTTTTCTTTGCCTGATGATTAAAGCTCTCTGTTGTCCCGGCGTGATGGTTAGTTAGTGCAGAATACGTAACAAAGCAGAAAACAAAATTATACTGCTACTTAGGGAAAGCCACAAGAAATGCCTTGACATAAGGTTTTCCCAAGTCCTTTTTTTAAAAAAAAGCACAAACATTGGTGATTTCATATTGTATAACTACTTACATATACTAATTATTTTATTTTGCCCTTATTTTCCATCCTAAACATTTTCTCGTATCATTAACGACACTTTTTCCCTTGTCATACGTAGGGCTATGTAATTCCCATGTGGCTGCGTCAAGGTCCCCCTGCTGTTACCTTTTGGGGGTTGCCACCTACCTTGTGCCATTATAAATAAACCACTATGAATCCCTTGTCTGGGAATCCCAATCCCTTCTTGCATCCCTGATTGTTCTGAAGGCAGAATCTGAGCAGGTAGATATTCAGACTAAAAGAATCTCAAAATGTTTAAGATCTTTGCTTACTTACCTTGCTATCAACCATGCTACGGAAATTAGAACATATTAGATTAATTTACTTGTTCATTCAACATCTAATTAAACATTTACTACGTGCAAGGCAATTTTAACCTTCAAGGAGTAAAATAAAATCCCCATTCATCTATCCCTTCCCACATCCATCCATCCCTCCCTGAAAAAATCCATCAATCAATCCATCCATCCATCCATCCATCCACTTCTATTTTTCACATATCTTTCTGCTTAGGTTTCTGCTTTCAGTATGTTTCTCTGCTTTTATCTTTTTCTGCCCATCTGATGCTCTTGGCAAATATTTTCCCTCTCCTCTAATCCAGCCCATCCCTTCTTTTTGACTGCGGCCCTCCTGTTGTTTTGTTGTGATGCCTGCCTGTGTGCACCTGTCTCCCGGTCTGACTGTGAGTCCTTTGGAGGAAAAGGGTGGGACTAATTTGCCTCTGGGCCCCCAAAACAGCACAGAGCCCTCCTCACACCTAGTGTCCATAAATATCCACTGAACGAGTGTCTGTCCTTTGTCCGTCCATCCATCCATCAATCCATCCATTTTCGGTCCTGTTACCTATTTTTCAAAAACGATTAAGCTAGGGACTTCCCTGGTGGCGCAGTCGTTAAGAATCCACCTGACGATGCAGGGGACACGGGTTTGAGCCCTGGTCTGCGAAGATCCCACATGCTGTGGAGCAACTAAGCCCATGCGCCACAACTACTGAGCCTGTGCTCTAGAGCCCACGAGCCACAACTACTGAGCCCACCTGCCACAACTACTGAAGCCTGTGTGCCTAGAGCCCATGCTCCACAACAAGGGACGCCACCGCAATGAGAAGTCCGTGCACCCCAACGAAGAGTAGCCCCCGCTCACCCCAACTAGAGAAAGCCCATGCGCAGCAATGAAGACCCAATGCAGCCAAAAATAAATAAATAAATATTTTTAAAAATGATTAAGCTATAAAATTTACATATAGGAAAGTATATTCCAAAGTACACCTATCTTTATCTTACAACTTGATAGACTTTTACTATATGGATGCCCCTGGATCTCAGCAAAATCAAGATTTAGAATATTTCCAACACCCTCCTGCCCCCCCAAGTTACCACCTCCCCCCAGAGGTAACCATTCTTCTGACCCCTCCTGCATAGCTTACTTTTGCTTGCTTTGAAACTCAGGCAGATGGGATTGTACAGTCTCTCCTCTTTTGTGACTGGCGTCTTTTACTAATGTGTAGTCTGTGAGATCCGTGATGCGTGTAGCAGTAGATGGTTCTTTATTGTGTGAGATGTCATGTTGTTTATGTCGAGACCAAACTTCTCTCCTTTCACCTCCCCTTCCTTCCTTCTTTCTCTCCCATCTCCCTCCCTCCTTCCGCCCTCAACTCTGATGTGGGTCCACGTCAGACCCTGTGCTCAGCCCCAGGCACGCGGAGCTTGGTAAGGCTCAGCCCTTAGAAGACAGACAGGGACAGGAGCCTTCGTCGTTCAGGGAGGTGAGTGTGATCACCAGGGCACAGGCGCCCGGCCACAGAGGGAATGATGGGTCCTGGTCTCATTCTGTCCACACTGCCTGCTGGGTGCCTGTTGGTTAGTGCTTCCATCCATCTGCCCGTCCACCCACCCTCCCACCGATCCAGCACCAATGACCCTTCCCGAGGTCCGCGCGGCACGGACAGTTCCCCCTCCCTCGCGTCCCCCTCCGCCCACCAGATTTCCCCTCCCGGATCCTCCTGTGTGAGCAGCCCCTCTCATCCCGCAAAACAGCCAACTGCGCCCCAGTCGGGCGCCAGGCGCCCACGTTGGAGCCGCATTTGCTTTGGGGTAAGGAAAAAAAAATTCGGCCAAATGTTGGGAATCGGGCGTTTGAAGTTCGCACTCCAGGACGCCGAGCCTGGGGAGATCACACCTCCCTTGGCTGGGAGCCCCTCAGTCTGCCCGGCAGGCTGCCGAGCCCGAGCGCAACTGCGGCGCGACCCTCCCCCTCGGCCCCCAGCCCCGCCACATCCCACCTCCCCCAGAAGGAGGGCGGGTTTGGCTGCAGAGCCTCAGCTGCGGAGCTGACACCTCACGTGGGGACCTTCTGTTTGGGGAGTGTGGGTGTCACTCCCGCCCCATGCGGGCTGGCCCCCCAGGGGATGCCAGGAAGGGAGGGGAGGATGGGGATGGAGGAGAAGCCCTGGTCCCTGCTTCCCAAGCCTGGGGAGCCTCAAACCTGCGTGAGGTCCAGCCTGGCAGCAAAGCTCACCCTGCGAAGCATGTGGACATGTCCGGGTGGCCTTGGGCAAGTCATTTCCTCTCCTGAGCCTCTGTTTCCTCTTCTCCAATGTGGGAATACGGAGGCGATAATGCCTTGAGTATTAGGCAAGGTATCGCCTACACAGCTCTCAGCTGAGGGACGGCCCCCCAGTACGTCGCTGACAATCATTATTACCGTTGCTCTGAGTATAAAGGCACATGCTGGTGGCTCTGTGACAGGCCTTTTCACTGCTCTGAGCCTCAGTTCCCCCATCTGTCATATCTGCCGCCTTTTGCCGCTTCTCTTGGCCACCTCTGACCTCCAGAAAGAAACACTGCAGGCGCAGTCAGAAAACTTGAATTGGAGTGGGCTGTGTGACCTGGGGAAGGTGTCTTCCCCTCTCTGGGCTTCCTCTTTTCTATCTGCAAAATGAAGATATTTGGTCCGTTGACTCTGAAGGGCATTCACACCATGGCCACCAGGTTTTTGTTCATTTAAGATTCATGATAACAGAGGGTCTTTATTTATGAATCTCGAATATAGATATTTTGCACGTGCGGAAACTCCATCTTTTGCCAACAGAAAACTCCTAGTTGTTCTGGAGGTCCCAGACAAGCAAGTTCTGGCAGCTGCGTGTGTCCCCAGCAAGTGATGGTGTGTTCAAGGCTTTATGCGGGTCATCGCCCCAGGCTGGCCCGCCTTTCCTCTTTTGAATCATCCTCTTTGTTTGCTTCTCTTATTTTCTACTTTGGTCTCTCTTTCTTCCCTCCCCTCTTTCATTCTGTTTTCATTCTCTCTGTCTTATGGACTGAACTGTGTCTCCCCCCAGATTAATAGGTTGAAGCCATAACCCCCTAATGTGACTGTGTTTGGAGATAGGGCCTGATCCGATAGGACTGGCGTCCTCCTAAGGAGAAGACACACTAGAGAGATCTCTCCCTCAGAGCACACACAGAAGCAAGGCCATGTGAGGACACAGCAAGAAGGTGGCCATCTGCAAGCCAGGAAGGGAGCTCTCACCAGAGACTGAATTTGCCGGCACCTTGAACTTGGATTTCCAGCCTCCAGGTAAATAAATAAATAAATACGAGAGAAAATAAATTTCTGTTGTTTAAACCACCCAGTCTGTGGTATTTTGTTATGGCAGCCCAAGCTGAATAATACACTCTGTATTAAAAGATTTTCATGAATTGTCTTTGCTTGGAGAACTCGTTGCTACTCTCTTGATGGGTCTACAGTGGGCCTGGGGCCTGGGTGATTTCACAGGACTGAGACGCACGTGGACAAGGTTTCAAACACCAGCCCACTGGTGACACTCCTGGGAGTTTGGACACACCATTCATAAATCTCCACTTCCTCATCTGTGAAATGGGTGTGATGGCTCTGTTGTGTCCCCCCCGAGGTAGAGGGATAAGGCTCTGGTGAGATGTTGTATGTGAACAGTGTTTGGTAACTCAGTGGTAAGCTGGAGGGGACCTATGTCCTACTAGAAACCAATACCTCTGGTCAGAGGCCTTCACAGCCTTCAGTTGGTCTGGCTTGCTTATTAACAACCCCTGGCACTTAGAGAACCCAGCCCTGCTCCCAGCAAGGCGCTCAGGTTGCATGGTTCACTGCCTCCATCAATCATCATGGCAACCCTAGAAGGCCAGCTGGACCATCAAGCAGTATCAGGCGATGGTTAGGAAGCCAGATACTGGGACAAAACGGCCTGGGCTCACATCCCGATTCTGATTCTCACCAACTGGGTGACCTCTGTTTTCTCATCTGTAAAATGGGGACGACGATTTAACCCATCTCACAGGGAGACCGAAGGGATTACACAAGTAAACAGCCATAGAGCCCTTAGAACGGTGCTGGGGACAGAGTAAGTCATCAGTGAATGCTCATTATTAATATCATCCCCGTTTCACAGATGAAGAAACTGAGGCACAGAGTGGCTCTGGTCTTTTAGTCCCAGTTCCAGCCTGGCCTCTAAACTCCAAGTCGCTGCTCTGAAATTCCACTCGCTCTTACTTGCAAAATGTTCTCATCTTCCTGACATCACTGTTGCCTTCACAATGAAATCCAAATCCTCTTCAGGACACTTGGATCCTTCTGAGAAATGACTCTGGACACCTCCTCTCCAGACTCACCTCTTGCCCTTCCCTTGGATGACCCATCAGACCTTAAAATGACTTTCAATTCTGGAACCTGCCACCTCTTTCCTGCCTCCAAGCCTGTGACTGTTTTCTGGTACCCATCCTTCAAGGCCATGTTTAAATATCACCTCCTCAAGGAAGCCTTCCGGGTGTCCTCCTCACGGTTCCCACAAGCTCTGCACTTATTTCTACCACAGTCCCTGTTGCAGGGCGTCCTGTGATGTATTTACTTGGCCATTCTTCTCCGGTGTGATCCCCCAGGGCCCACCATGTTCCCTGCCACATAGTGTGTGCTCAGTAAATACTGAATGGATGAATAAATAAAGATGTGATGAATTGGGAGATTGGGATTGACATATATACACTAATATGTATAAAATGGATAACAAATAAGAACCTGCTGTATAAAAAAGTAAATAAAATAAAATTCAAAAATTCAAAAAAAAAAGAGATTACTGGAAAAACTTGTTTTCAGCCTTTCTTAACAGTGTCTTTTGTAAAGCAAAATTATTTGATCTTGATGAAGTCACATGTATTGATTTATTTTTGCTTTTATAGTTCATGCAGTTTCGTTCTTTTCATCTCTTATTTAAGAAATCTTTACCAAACTCAAGGTCACTAAGAATTTTACCCTATGGTTCCTTCTGGGAATTTTATATTTCTTGAGGTCATGAACTGTGTCTGTCATATTCATCTGTGTGATTCAAGCTCTTAGAAGCACAGCGCCTGGCACACAAGTCTCCATAAATGAGTAACTGGATAGATAGAGGGATGCACAGTGAATGGATAATTTGCCCTAACCTTTACCCACTGAATCCATGTGCATCAAGTTGAGGGGTGTGGATAAATAGGTGGGCAAAACCCCCCACAAAGTGCCCAACAATTTGTTCTCCTAGAAGCTTAACTAAAAACTATCTCAAGCAAATTCCCCTTTTTAAAGATGATCAAAATTCTGTATTGTACAGAACAAAGCACGACTGTAAAAGCAAATATTTGCAGGTTGGACTGTATAGAAATCTGCAAACATCTCTTCACCAAAGGACAATAAGAGAATGAAAAGGTAAGTTGCAGAGCAGAGCTGGAGAAGACATTTGCAATCCTTCCAATGGACAAAGATATTCTATCCAACAGAATGGGTTGTTTGTCCTTTTCTAGGACAAACAGTAGAACAATCCCTTCACCACCGAGGACATACAAATGGCCAATGAAAATACATAAAGGCAGGCAACCTCACTAGTCACTAGAAAAATGCAAATGAAGACACACCGAGATCCTACTACACATCCACCTGAATGATGGAAACCAGGAAGACGGATACTGTCAAGTGCTGGCGAGGATTTGGGGCACCTGGGACATTTGTAGATAGCCGCTGGGGATGCATAATGGTACACCCACTTTGGAGAGCTATCTGGCAGCATCTATTAAAGTAAACACGCACCTGCCCTGGAGACCAGTGAGTCTTCCTCCCAGGTACCCACCCCAGAGAATCATCTACATACGTTCACCAAAGATTTGCACAAGAATGTCTGTAGCAGCGCTATATGTAAGAGCTCTAAACTGAAAACAGCACAAAAGTCTACCAACTTAAGGAACAGATAAATAAATTGTGGGGTATTCACAAGGTTGAGTATTATCTAGAAATAAAAATGAAGCACTTCTAAATGCAACAGCATGGATGAAACTCACAAAGTAATATAGAGTGAAATAAGCCAGACACAAGAGAACTACTATGTGATTCTGTTTATGCGAAGTTCAAAAATGAGCAAAAGTAATCTGTGGAGGTGGAAATCGGGAGAGAGGTTATCTTGGCTGTGCCAGGAGGGGATGCTGCTGGGAGGGGGGCTTCTGGAGGCTGGTCATTCCTATTTGTTTGCCCAGCTGCTAATCCTTGGGTGTATCCATTTTGTAGAAAGCCATCCAGCTGCACGCTCGCTCATGATCTATTCACTTTTCTGTGTGCTTGTCACACATCAAAGAAAAATTTATTTTAAAAAAGTATTGCCCTGCCAAGTTAGGTTTAGGACAATTTCGCCAGCCACCCTGCTGGGCCTCCGCGCCCTCTGGGTGGGGGTGGGGGTGGGCATTGCCTTCACTTGTCACCCTCAGAGCCAGTACCAGGGAGAAGAAATCTTTTTTGCCTTCTTATTCTTTCCTCTGCCTTGGCCTGGAGCTATTGTACATATGCAAATGAGGCGATGTCAGCTCTTGAGGCAAACTCAGCTATTTATAGCTGGAGTCTTGCAACACTTATCACAGCGGCTGCAGACTTCAGAAAGCCAAAACACACACACGCACGCGCGCACACACACATACGCACGCAAGCACGCACACGCACACACACTACACGGAGTATATTTTCTTCCCCAGGATATAAATTTCCCATCCCGTTGCAGTCTGGGCCGTCGCATGCAACATTGATTGTCTGTTATATTACATTTATTAAGAAGTGATAACTTGTAATAATTGGATGTTAAATTAAAGAACTCTCTCCTAGTTATTGCCGTCTCAATTATAACTGTCGTTGGCTGGCAGTTATAATGATATATGAGGGTTGTATTTTATGCAGCCGACCATGACCTGGTGAGTAATATTCCCCCAGCTATGGGGGCACTCATGCACTCCTTGGCTTCTAATGCCTTGCTTGGGTGCTGATTGGAATATTAAGTTTCTGCGAGACTGTGGCTCCGAAATCCACCCAGAGAACCGCGGCTCCGCAGCCGAGAGCCCCCTCCGGCAATTCCACCCCCCTCCTGCTTCTCCTGGCTGGTACATGTCCAACTCTTTTCTGCTTTGTTTTATGGTTATAGGAATCAGGTTTATTTGGTGAGTTATAAAGTCATAAAACGTGGGTGAGAGCGTGTTTGTGGTTTCCTTTTAGATGAAGCCGCTGCAATT